>NC_050477.1:4694151-5033264 GCF_013373865.1 Monomorium pharaonis
GCCACGCGGGATAGGTACGGCACGCGCGCGCTAAAACACACCGCGAATGTTGCTCTGCGTAAACAATTCTTTTATTCAAACAAATTTTCAGACCCGTTTCGATCGTTCATTTCGGTCATCATCGGACCAGATGCAATTACTCTTTCACATTCAATTATTCCGCGTTGTTTGAACAAAAGAAATGTTTACGCACCGACACATCGACGTTCTGGCTTGCTCGCCTCCCCCTCCCCCGCCTCTCGTATATCGGTTTCGAATCCGCCACTTTATTACATCGTTTGGATATCCTTTTCTCTCCGGAGGAAAAGGTAACGGTAATTCTCGTCGTTTAAACATAGAGTCGCTTAGCGCCTTGTAGAGTTGAGTATCTATCGAGGATTGATGCTCATGATCGGCCAGTGTGGCTACCTCATTCCTTGTTTATCAACGTTTTTATAATTTTATGTGTTTATTGACTGTAAAATTATATGTACTTATCTGTTTGTAGTTGTAGCTGTGGAAATCAAGCGTACAACAATAAAATGTAATGTATCCTTATTAGTAACTTTGCGTTAATTTAATTTAGATTTTGTGTTTCTTTTTTGGACGGGCTTTGGAGCAGCGGCAATACTGTCGTTTCACCTCTTATGTATCTTTGTACATGTTCTCATACATCTCACGTTTTTCTTGTATTCTTCCTTGTAATTCGCAGAAATGCACAATAAATTCAATTAAATTGTTTAGTTACTTAAAGAAGAGATATGCTCGCGCGGAGATGTTTCGCATTCGCACTCTCGAATGAGGCTGTAGATAAATCGTTAAAAAAAAAAAAAAAAAAGAAAAGAAAAGGAGCGCCATGTAAAGTGCCGGTTTGTAAAGTTTCGGACGAAGGTCTCTCCTTTTATTGTCGCGCGTGCGCGTCTCGTTTTTATAATGAGTACCTGCCCGGACCCGAGAGACTCCAGGCGTTTATTGGCTCTATGCCATAGTGACATAATATAATCGTCGGGATTTCATCGACGGGCGGATATATCTCGATACCGCCGGTGGCTGCCGCTCGACCGTGAACGGCAGCCGATTTTCTGTATCACCGTCGCCGTCGGTATTAAGGGCCGCCGGTGTTTAAGGTAAGAAGGGCTCAGGTGACGGGTGAGAAACAAGAGCGAAATCACGTTACGGCGACAAGTGTGCGTGACAATTCGAACGTCGCGATTTCGTCACGAAGATAAAGGTCGACGACAACGACGACGTTGGCGCGATTGTGTATATACATATATGTACGTACGTCGCTGGCCTCCGAGCGCGTGATAAAGCGATAAGTGGAAAATTTGCGGACGAAATGCAAGCCGCTTGGCCGGCGACACGCGGCAACTTATACGCGCACGATCACGAGCTAATTACTCGTCTCGGCGGCTCAAAGTCGATAAAGCCGATAATGTATCGATAGGCCGAGCGATAATCCGCCGGGCGAATGTCGTCCGATTCGTCATCGCTGTATTTTGCCATGAGATTTTTTTCCCTCCCCTCCCCCTCTACGTGAACGTTCGACGACGAAGAATACAGCTTTGTGTATATACGGGATAAGAGAATAAAGAAGAGAAAGGACACGCGTGTGTGTGCGCGCTATAGGCAGCTCACCCTCGCTCCGAGAAAGCGGGCCTCCAACAATTCCTGCTTCCTTGGGTCCAGGGTGGCCTGTAAGTGCTCCATCTTGACGCCAGCGCCTGGAACAACAAGTCACAGCGAATTACACTTCGACCTTTCGCCCCGTGTCGTCGTGGTTGGAAAAACAGAACGAAGAAACCGCGATAAGAATCAAAGAAGAAGCGTACGCGCGATCTGTAAGAGTCGATCGCGTTACGCGGAGCCATGTACTCCTTTTCGATGTTATATCTAATATGTATATCGATGCGACATATTAGAACGAAACGAAGAGACAAAGGCGAGGAATGAAAAAACGAGAAGGGAGAAAGAGGGTTAGCCGTGCGGAAAAAGAAAATACGGGCGGAGAGAAACGGACTATCGCACACGCAGGTTTCCGGCAGACATTCGATATTAGACAACGGATGGCGCAATCCGCGTAGGAAGATCGCATCGTTTTTTACTTGAATTTACTCATCGCAATTTAAAACGAAAAGAGTCGTCAAGGCGCAAGGATCGCCTAGCGTCGATTCGAAAGAAACTTGAAACACGATCGCGTCGCGAAAGGATTCGCATCTCTGGACGAAGATCCGAACAGGTTGGATGGAACAGCGACAACGCTGCTCGTCCTCGACATTTTCGGCGTTTCCCCCCCAGTTTGTATCGACGCGGGGTAGAAAATTCGGACATCGCCCGCGGAATTATAATACAATTACCGACGCTTCGACGACGGCGCGTCCACCGCATCGTCAACATCCCCGGCAGATCGTAACTGCGACGGAAGCTGCTGCTGCTGCACCCGCCGATGATTACCGCGCCGCGCGCAATAAACTGGACATCCCACGGGTCGTAAACGGCGCAATCCGAATGCTATAATTAGCGTTATGCGGGGCCACCGTTATGCCATGGGCATTATCTATTTCGATCAAACGGATTGGATTTAACTCTCGCGCTCGTCGAGCCTCTCCCCTCTCCTATCTTCTTGAATAAACCGTCGTTCTATTGTGCGCGCGATTACGACGACCGTCTCGTAAAATTAACAATCGAATCGAGAGACTACTACACGTAATAGATCATTCGCGGGTTAAACGAAGCGCCCGCTTACCGTCGCGTGTGTCCTTTCATCTTTGTTATTCCGCGCGTCGCGGATAGGACTATTGTTCGAAAAAAAAAAAGTATCGCCCTACGGTTAGTTAACGATTCTCCACGGGACGTAGTTTCTCGGAAAAAAAAAATGATCGCCGAGTTTAAACCCGTCCGACAGTTTACGGTGCGCATTATTTTTATATTTACTACACCGGGAATCTTTACACAGAAAAAAAATTTAGTATCTATTTAACAATCATTGTCTTGTGTACAAGCAAGAATATAAAATCTTTAAAGGTTTGATAATCTTGAACTTCAGCAAAACATCATATTTTTATTTCAATATTATAACAGTTGTTTAAAGAAAGCAATATATAATTGTTTTGATAATAATAGATAATAATATAGATAATAATAGAAGGTTCTTTGTTTGAAGATTTGTTATTTCTTGTCCAATATTTTTTTCTCTTGGTTCAATGAAAATTATTAGATAACGTGAAAATTTATTTTTCTCGACGAAAAACTATACAAAATTCTTTGTATAAGCAAGTGTTACATTCAAGATTAACAAATTCTTTAAAGATTTTATATTCTTGTTTACATTGAGAAAAAATGTGCGATATTTGCGACTATAATTGCACAGTAAAATAATTATAATCAGGAATATTACTTTTATAATAATTACCACTATAATATTGGTAATAGCCATATGCTTATAGTGATTGTTTTGTACTACAACTTCTTATACTAAAATTCCTATTTTGCTTGCGGCAACCATATCATAAGTTGCATAGACCAATATTACGATTATGATTATGAGAACTTTAATATAATTTAAACAAACTACACTTTATATTATTGATTATAAAAATATGTGGTTGGGTTTAAGAATGACTATGAATTACAATATGATATTACGGTTACTGCAACTATTTTTTTCCCCTCGGTGTATATGGACAATAATTGTGGATAGAAGCAACTAATCTCTAGAAATTCACTGGCTGGTTGCACTACACAAAGCCGGCTACACGAAAGATTCACTTACGTGTATCGTATGAACTTTAGTCATAGATCGACATAAACTACTACTCGTCCTGCGTTATCAACGCATGTGTACAAAAAAATATGTGTGTGTGTATTCTAGCTGGTGTGCTTAGTAATAGAAACTATTATTATTATTATTTATACGTGTACAAAGTATAAATAAATAAATACATATATGGACATATATATATATATATATATGTACACGACTGAATGAGTCGCACTGCTCGCCGTTACTTTCGAGAATCACTGCAATCCGTTAAAGACATTATACACGTTCACGATGCGTGACCGGCCGGTTGTTGCGCGCGTTACCAAACGGCGTTGTTTTGTACATTTCGATGTTTAACCGTCGATCTTTCCGTTCCGAACCGATCGAATTGCAGGTGATATTGGCGCGCGCGCTCTCTGTCTCTCTGTCTCTCTCTCTCTCTCTTTCTCTCAGGTTCGATGGGAAAATCGAGAAAGTGACGGGGAAAATTGCTCGTCGCGGTATGCGACAATTAAAAAGCCACTTGGATCCCCGGGAAGGGCTTTTGCAGCCCGGAACGACGCGCCGCATCTGGCCGCTCAATAAATCCGTGCGAGCGAACGAGCGCGCGCTCGCTCGCTCGCTCGCGCGAGTGCAGTAGCGCAGTCATTGAACTCGTCGTCGTCGGCCACAATTTTCATGTAAAACGGGGGCAAGGCTATTTTATTCGTAGTGCCTGGGATAGGCGGCGGACGGCGAACGGCGGACTCGCCGGCGTAAGAAGAGATAGACTCGTCGAGGCGCGCGGGTTTTTAATTGTGCAATCGAAAACAATGCGCTTTTACGACACGTACACACGTACACGGGCGTCGGCGAATCTGTGAGGGGGCAGGCACTTCGATTTCATCGCTCAAAAGTTGCGTGACATTACCGGGGGCCGACGTGCTTAATAATCGTACGCTATGTGTACGTGTGCGCGCAAATAGCAACTTCCCCCAATTGAGAGATTTTTATCTCCGCGAGCGGAGAATAACCTGGTAGCAAACACCTTCCGCGTCGGCTTCGCATAACGCGCGCAATGTACGAACGTACGTACGTACGTACATTTACATCGGGGAAGTGTCACGGCAGAAGCCGACACAACGGCTGGAATTTCATTCGTTCTACAAAAGGCGCGGAGAAAGCGAGGCGCTAGCAACAACAATGTGAGACGTCGCTCGGGATATTTCGCGAGCGGCGCGGCGAATTGCATGCAACGCGTCCGCGTCCGTCCATGCATCGGCCGAATCCGCTCGCATCCTCTCCGAGTAAGTGTGCCATCCGCACGCCGGACAAACGGACGGACGGACGGACAGACACAGACAGGAGGGTCTCCTCTTTCGTCAACGGCGGCATCGCCGCGCGATCCACTTGTTGTTGTTCGCCGGGCAACGGCGACGGAGGTCGTCGTCGGAGAGCGGTGCCATCGGGTTCCATCGCATGACTGGCGACATTCGCGGAGGGATGACCGATTAGACGAGTGCAGATTTCGCGACGGAAATCTCCGCGATGATAATAATAATAATAATAATAAATAAAAAGAAAAAAGCGAGAAAAGCGTTTCATCGCGATCGGTGGACGGCCGAGCGCGCAGCGCGGATTTACGCAACGCGGGGATAATCATCGCGTTTCCACACGAGCGAGTAGTATCTCTGTCCGCAGAAATATACTTTTGTTTCCAACTGACTGTGTCTTCTACCTTTCCCCCCTCCGTTTCTTTTTTTACCATACGTACGAGCTTGCATTTTTCCCCTCCGCGGTAAAACGCGGAACGACGTGCGATAAACGCGCACCGTACGCACGCGGCTAGCGTGCGACGTTGTTGGAAAGTTATCGAAGTTGCCGGTGGTCTTACTCCCGACAATTAGCGGAGATTCTTATTTCCAGCGGGGAGAAAAAGTGACTTTTTCCCGCGGGACGTCCGTGCGGAAAAGAAGGGCAGTTCTTTTGTTTTGAGAGGACGTTGAATATCGAAATGAGAGATTGCATAGCGTTGGACGGACGTGACTCGTTTAGAAGAAAAATATCGAATGTAAGAAGATAACAATATCAATTTAACACTATTATTATCGATTATATGTATTGCGCTCTTTAGATGGCTAGTATAATATTAAAAGATATTTGCTGAAATTTAAGATAGTTAAATTCTTTGAAGATTAAATTATCTCTAAATAAAATGTAAAAACATGTAAAAAAAGGTATGAAACGTATGCACAAAATTGTGATTATTTCTTAATAATCACAAATTATATGATCACATTTATACACGGAGGAAAAAAGTAAATGATTCAACAAAATGTATAATTGGTATTAACATTTCAACAATTATACAAATGTATTATTGTATTAAGTATAACAGTTATACTTAATACAATAATATATGCTCTTGCAATATCAACATACTTGCATTAACAGCAAATATTATTGTATTGAGTATCTGTAGTTGGCAGCCCGCAACCACACATTTTATTGGATCAATTACTTTTTTTTCTCTGCGTATAACACAAGTGAAATGTATTTTTTTAAAAGTATTAAATCTTAAATTGCATTAATTAAAAATAGAATACGCATATATACTTTTTTCTAAATAGCAATCAATATATTCACTGATTATTTGGATATTTAAAATTGATAATTAGTGATAATTCATTGTTTTTCAGCGATTTTGATTTAAGAATTAGTGTATCACTGACACAAATCAGTGTACTTATTTCGCTGATTGATAACAGTGATCAGTGAATGATTGTAAGCATATCACGATTGTAAGCATGAAAATCAGTGTATTTTCACTGATTTCGTCGATTGTATCGATTGTAATTTAGAGAGATTCTTGTACACAATTACTACTTTTAAAAAATATTGTCAAACTCTCTAAAGAAAAATTAAATTACACATAAGCAAGATTATAATTTTTTTCATACATATTAAAGTAAATAGATACTTCTCTTAACTTATACGAGAACATATTTTTCTCGATAAAACTGTAGAAACAAAATTCTTCTTGTTAACACGTTATATCCGTCTAACGCTAATCTCATTTTGAAAATAAAGATTCTCAAAACGAAAAATTTTTTTTTCCGTGTACCCATGCCAAATGAGACTCGCAAACCCGTGATTCATCGAATCCTTCGTTACTCTGGCTATCCTTATCTCGTAACAAACTCTCGCAACAATTGTTCGAGTGATAGCGCGGCCGAAGACAGGGGGTCACAACTGAGACCTTCAATATTATATCTCAGTGGATGCCGAGAAGCGCGTGAAAGATTCGCCGCAACGGAGGAGGTGGCGGAGAGTTTACGGAACTGCCAACTGTAAACTCGGTATAAAAGCGGATCAAAGCGAAAATAATAAAGGCGGCAAATTTAGCGGCGAGATAATCGTTTCCACTCGATTCGCGCGGCGACGAGAGAGAGAGAGAGAGAGAGAGAGAGAGAGAGAAAGAGAGAGAGAGAGAGAGAGATCGATCTCGCGGGGAGAAAACGACGTTATCGCCTTTTAATTTTTGCAACAGCGAGAGATTTCAAAACAGTTCTTCCTCCTATCGCCTACGAACGTTCTCAAGGCTATTTACGTATCTCCGCGCGTATTTTTGCGCGCAAGGTGAATAAAAAGTTACTGCTAACAGCTAAACGCGCACCGCGTACATACGGCACAATACTCGTACGGGGAGAGACAAAATAAGTTTTTGCGGTTGCCGAAGTGGCGGTGTAAGCAGCGCGTCTCGCGTCTCGCTTCGCACAACGTGTGTATATATATATGTATATATATAATATATATATATGTATATGTATATGCATGTAAGTGTAATTGAGCCGGGGCCGAGTGCGTCCGCGCCGCGGTTGATTTATCCTCTCCGCGTTACTTATCTAATCTCTCTCGCGTATTATAAGAGACCGAAATAACATCCGTATTTTCATACACCGGGCGTCCCGATAATCCTCCGTGTAAGCGTGCTCCGGAATTCCTGCGTGCCTCGGGGGAGTCTTCGGCCGCCCTCGTCGCACACTCTCGTTAGTCCGTGTGCGGCGGCGAAAGGGTTAAAAATACAGTGTCGCACCGAGGAAAAAAAAGTTCTTTCTTATCGGGCAAGTGTATTTATTTCACCGTCGTTATCCCGCGTTCAAGTAAACATTGGTGCAAAATAATTCCTCTGCGAATTTAGACATTTCTTCAAATCGAGAAAATGACTCCGAGGCAATTACATTTACAAACAGCAAGTAGCCACCGCCGAGAATTTTAAAGCCGAAGACGAGATTGTTTTGCATCGATCCTGGTGCCGCGTAATAATAATAATTTCAATTTAAAAATACACTTGCCCGATAAAACAAAAAAGAATCCCATTTTTCAGTGCGGGAAAAATTGTAAAAAACAAAACGTCGACACTTACCACCACCAGAGTTCCAGCAATTATCAGTCATCCCTGTTTATCCATCTGCAGAGTTGGCACTACATTATTACGATCGCACTGATCCAACTCGCTCGAATGTCCCGCGGCACGTTGGTCCTTGACTCCTGCGGCGGCAGCGTCGTCGCGCTCGCCGGATACACCACTTTTCATCAGCCCCAGTGCCGCCACAGGAACAAAACTCTCTCTTTCTCTTTCTCTCTTTCGTTCTCTCTCTCTCTCTCTCTCTCTCCTTCTCTCTCAGCTCCGTCGCATCGTTTTACTACACTACCAATGAGAGCACCTGTCTCATTATTGATCTCACACTACACACACTCTCTCGATCGCGGCGATATGTACCGGGTGGACCGCACCGCACCGCACCGCACCACCGCGAAGACCATCCGCAAGGTTTTCGCGCACTCCCGGCCGATCGCGCGCTGCCCGGCCACCCTCGGGTGAGCGGGAGGCGGGGGTGGTGATGGTGGTGGTGCTGCTGCCGCTGCTGCTGCTGCTACTACTACTGCTGCTAGGGTAAAACTGGCTGGATGGCTGGTTGGTCTTCCGTTGAGAAGGTTGGATCCCTCTCACCCCTCTGTAACAGGACGCGCGGTCTACAGCGAAACTGCGTTTCTCGTCCGCGTCCGAACGCGACTGTCGTCGTCGTCGTCGTCGTTGGCGATCGGCGCCGGTTTCGGCTCGGACGCCTCGTCCCGAATCGAAGGTACACGTGCGCGCGCTATTACGCCACGGTTACGAGAACGGCACCGTTATCTTACGATCTTATACGCATAGTCGTAGCCGTCATCGTCGTCGTCGTCGTCGTCGTCGTCGTCGTCGTCGTCGTGGACCCGCGAAGGAAATCGAACTTGGCCGAACGGGATCGATCGTCTCGACGACGGAGGCGAATCGATCGATCCGCGAATCAGTCACGTCCGCACGGTCCGTTCGCCGCGGACGATGTCCGTCTTTTCCGAGGAGTACGTCAACACACCGGGGAGAGAAAATGGGGAAAAGAGACTTGGAGGACGATCGCGGAGGAATCGCGACGCGCGCCACTTCGCGCGATCCTCACCCGCGAAACACGCGCGAGATTTTCACTTCGGGAACAATTTCTCCGCCGCGCCGCGGCCGGCTCATCCGCCGTAATATCGGGGGAAGGAAAGCGGAGGAGAGGCGACCGAGGCAGCGGGAGGAGGGAGGGAGGGAGGGGGAGGAGGAGGAGGGGGGAGGGGGGAACGGACAGGCTGACGTGCCACGACGTAAGAGAGTATACCAGGTGCAGCAATGCGCATAATGGCGGCATGATAAATCAGGGGACCCGTTCCGGAGAATGTGCGAGCGCGAAATTCGAATTCTTTAAAAAACTGTAGCGCACGCGACGCAACCGGATCCCCCCCTCCTCTCTCTCTCTCTCTCTCTCTCCCTCCCTTTCTCTCCCCGTAACGGGCGACCGAACGTCCGCTTCGTTTCGAAACACACGAAATGTAAATCAACTTTGATCTCCAGGTTTCTCCTTGTCCCTTTTTTCTCTCCTCTGTAATTCCCGGAACTAAAATGAGATACGAAGTCGGTTAAACCGAAGTTAAGGTTGGAAGGATGACGGCCCGAGACCCGTCGCGAATACACACGCGAACGAATCCTTACGAGTGAATGTTTCAAGGCGCACGGAACATACCCGAGCGATAAGAGAAACGACAGTTTGGAGTTTGCTGTCGTTTAGGTTTAGGTTAACGCACGAAAGTTCTTCCGACTACGATTGGCAGGCGTTCGCTCGCCGCGACGAGTTTTACCGCGTGCCCTAAGGGCGCCGTTAACATCCGTCGTACCGACGAAACGGCGAGAGAGCCATGACACACAAAAAACTTGCGAGACGTAAGGCTGAGATGAGGTTAGGTGCCGCGGGAGATGTAAACCAAGGGCGCCGGCATTTTCCGCCGCTCCGCTCATCGGAGAGGCGCTTTAAAGCCCGAACTGCGCGACGACGAATCGCAACGGCGCGGCGCGGCGCGGCACGCGACGTCGTCGTACCTTTAATCGATTTCGAATGGAATCTCCGTCGCGTGTAGCCGGGAGTTACGTGGTAACGTAACAGCCGCTCGAATCGGACGAGGAGATCCCCGCATTCTAAAATCTTAAAGATGGCGTTGATATGCCGATAATTGGAACGCCTCTTTCTTTTTTCTCCACCTGCGCCGGGACACGTTTCTTCATCCTCGCGTAGGATCCGCGTTGTAACTCTGTCGCGTTCCCTTATTGGCTTCCCCGATATCGCGGCGTGTCGACAAAATTACAGCGCAACAATACCGACTGCGTAGGCGGCCCCGGCTCTGGCCAAAAGAGCGAGAGAGCGAATTGATCGGTCGTCCGTTCGATCTCGCCGATTTCCCATTTGAATCCCTGGATCCTCGCGCAAACCCTCGCCCGTGCGAGATTCGAGAATCCGCAACACAAGTTCTCGAGCTTCGTCCCCGACGGTACCCTCGACCCGCACTCGAAAGACGATTCGGAGTTTCAGCCCGGCGGTGGACGACGCGTGTGAGAGAATCGAACGTGTGAGGGACGAGAGACGAGGGGGGACGGGACGGAATAAAACAAGGCGAGGCGAGGTGAGGCGAGGCGAGGCGACAACAACGGCAGCAGCGGCGACGACGACGACGACGACGACGACGACGACGACGACGACGACAACAAGGCGATGGCTCGGGTCGTCGAGGCCTGCTTGCCTGTGTTCGCCCGCTTGCCTCCCTCCCTCCCTCCCCCCTTCCCTCCCTCCACCCTCCTCCTTCCTCCTGGCCACCTCCCAGTCTCTCCTCACGATGTCCAGCCGGAGACTTGGAGGTTACACACGGCGGAGTAATCGATTCTCAGAGAATCGAGAGAAGAGACGACATCCCAACGACGACGACAACGACGATGATAAAGGCGCGCGCGACTCACTTGTTTCTTTCTCTTTTTTCTCTGAATCCTCCTCTTACGTACTCCTCCTTTCCTTCTCTCCTCCCTCGTTCCGGTCTTCGCCGCCGGTCTCTCGCGCTCTCGCGAAACCGACGCGATTACGAAGAGGAAAACGCGCGGCGATAGGGGGTCAGGTCTCTCCGTGTTCTTTTCACTTCCGTTTTTCGTCCCCCGCACGCGGTCTCTCTCTCTCTCTCCCTCCGTCTTCCGCTCCGGTTCGCCGTACCGTCCCTTCGGTACACTCTATCTCCTTCCTTCTCTCTCCTACACGCGCGGCGACGGCAGCGGCGAGCAGCGCACTTCCTAATACGTTCTCCGGTCTCTCTCTCTCTCCTTTTTTCTCCTTCTCGCGCTCGCGAAACGAGTAAAGGCTGCCGCTGGTCAAAGCGACACGCGTTTGCGTGAAATTTCGTGGTCGAGCAGCACGCGCGCACCGCCGTTCACCGCATCTCCCGTCACGGCATATGATAGACGGATAGACGCGGACAAATTGTTTCCTTCCTCTTCTTCGTCTCGCGTGCTCCCGTTCTCTCTCTCTCTTTTCTTTCTCTCTTACGATTCTCTCTTCTCTTCTCTTCTCTCTCTCTCTCTCTCGCGCGCGCGCCTTCGCCTTCCGTCCTTCTTCCTCACGGCATAGCGCGCGCCTCGTTTATCGGAAGAAAGGAGGAAAAACTCATCTGGAAGATGGCCGCCGCCTGCCAGTCACCGATTTATCCCTCTCTCGCATGGCGCACTCTTTCGCGAGACGGGGGCCACCGCGCGCGAGCCACCCGGGGAGGCACGCCGCGATTACGATGCACCGGGTCGTTAACTGAGTCGACACTGAGAGGCACCGACGGGGGGACCCGATGCACACGACGTTGCGCGACGATACCACGAAACACGGATCACGGACCACGGACCACGACGGCGACAACGACGACAACGACGACGACGACGACAACGACAGGGAACGATGACACGGGCGAAATCCTAGATCGGCGCCGGTAAACGCGCGAGCGCCGCACTCTCGCTCGCTCGCTCGCCCGACGACGGTGCTCGTACTAAAAAGCTCACCTCTCGCAAGTAGGAACCGTAACGCACTCTCTTCTCGATACACAGAAGCGCAAACACACACGCACACACACCTACGGAGAAACGGAGGAGACACGCGCGCGCGCGCACGCGGCCTCGTACGTGTATGTATGCGCACACAAACACACACACACAACACAACACAACACACTGCACCGCACCGCACCGCACCGCGGCGCGAAGCGGAACGGAACGCAGCGGCGACGGCGGCGGAGCGGTTCCGCACACGGGACACTTTAAAAAGGGCGACTCGCGCTCCTTTACGTATATGTTTTCCTCCTATCTCTCTCCTTCTCACTTTTTTTTTTTATTTACTCACTCTGCCGCTCGCTCGCGCCGAGTTTGTCTCCGCGATCTCGCGCGTCGAATTCGCGACCGACGACGACCGTACACACGCGCGCGACGCCTCGGGGGGGAAGAAGCGGCGGCCCGTCCCGCCTCGACGTCGTTCTCGGCCTGCACTCGCGTCGACGACGGCGACGCGTGTATTTAACAGCGGCGACGACGGCGGCGGCGACGGCAACGACGACGACGACGGCTGTGACGTTGCCAGTCACACACCATGGCGTTCGCAGCACACGGTTCGTTCTGCCTCAGTTCTGCGGGTTCTGCCTCTGTCTCGCTCCCGCAAGCCGAGCGGCACCTTACGGCGCTTCGGCTATTATCGGTGAGCTACGATGTTTATTCGGCGCGGCGCATCGGCCGACCAGTCACGGCTCGCGGCGAGATCATCCCCGGTTCTCGCTTTCGTTTCCCTACACTACTACACTAGCCGCCCGCTCGCTCCTCCGCTCCTCTCCGTGACGCGCGGCATGATTTTAAGGGTGCGTTCACACCGCGCACACGGACGGATAATTAAATTTATTAAATTTAAGAAAATCAAACGCGTAACGTGAACGTATAGATCCCCCCCCTCCCCCGTGTTCATAAAGACGTTGGCACGCTTCCCATCGTCCATTTGAACATAAAACAAGAATGATTTAAAAAAAAAATAAGCGTTTTGAATTACACATAAATTACACAGCAATTTAAAACAAAACTATGCTATAATCAACGAAACGGATTTGATAAATACGCGATTAACGTTCATTCTTCGCGCAAGAAGGAATTACACATTCAGAATTAGATATATCATTTCTTCTTAATATTTTGTGGTGAATGCTACAATCATTAGGATACAATACATTACAATAAGTCATTTCTCAGATCGTCACGCTCCGTCTCCTTACATTTTCGTTAACTGTACAAACTTTCGTTTTATAAATATAGAAAACATTTAATTATATTCAACGTGAGGAGGGGAGGGAGGGAGAGGGGAGAGTCTGAAATAACTTCCCCTCACATTAATGTAATTTTAAAGCTGTGCAAAAGGACCACCAAATCGTTGTTTTTTTTTATAACTATTTTCATATATATCTATCGATCAGCGGATAAATCAAATACAATTCGTGTTTCTGATACTTTGAACGCGTTCGTAATTCGATCGCAGAAAATCTTAACGGCTACAAAGTAAGAGCTTGTAGTCTTTTTTAAAGACGCCGCTGAAAAATAGACTTTGTAATAAATAAAATGTATGTACATGTGTTATGTATAAGTGACATTAAATAAAAATATCTACAAAGCATCTATTTTTTCCTATTTTTTTAAATTTTTTAATAATTTTAAAAGTAGCGCGAGCAAAATTCATTATCCACGTAATTTTTTTTCAACAAGGAATTAAAAAAAAGCCTGTTTATTAACGATAATTTTATTGAACGTTTAATAAACGTTTAATAATATTATTAAACGTCCAGCGCCGATTTCGTTTGTTAGCAGAGCTTGGTCGTTTCGTCTGCATCTGCGTCGCGCCGTTCAACTGTGAAATACACTTCGCCCGATACATCAATATACTTTTTCTAAAAATGTACACGTTCCACATTTGGCACACCTTATTTATATAAATAAAGACATACCCTAAAACTGGATCTCCAGGGAATTTAATTCAAAGATAACAAGATAAACTAAATATCACAAAGACGTACTTACAATAATACTTAATAAACTAGACTGGCAAGAGTGAACAATTTATTCTGAAAACGGTGGTAGTTTTGTGTGTGTGAGTACGCGTGCGAGAGCACAAATTTAAACGAGATAAAATTTGCCACTGAGATTAGATATTCTCAATCGCTTTCAAAATAAACAGCTTTCGCATAATTTCTACGTGTATATCGCCTTCAATTAAGTAACGGCTTAAGATAAGACTTACGATAAAATTTTGCGGATCGATTCTATGTCTGTAACGAAAATCGTTATTTAGCGCCAAATGTGGCCGTTTGAGATTCACTTATTTAAACATAAAGGTGGTGTAAAAATAGAGAGTATTAAGTACGATTAAGCTCTACAAAAGAGGATCGAATCGTAAATTAAGGATACTACTAACGAAACGTTTTTTTTTCCGTGTAATTCTACAAATATTGTGACAGAGAAGAACCTTCTTACTTTAATGAAATATACGTATGTTACCATAATGACTACGCTAGTAGCGCTATATATAAATGATCTACACGTGTGCTCTAAGCTTAATTGAATCGGAATTCTTGCTACGATTTAACGGCAGCTCTTCGTTCCACGAATGATCGTCCACGATCTTGACAATAAAGTTAACAGTTTATTCCGAAGGCTATAAGGATACAGTCAGCTTAACAACTATCTATCGTGATTTAAATCTCTCGTGATTTGCCGATCCATTGAATTGCAAGGGATCGTCGTGTTGTATACGGAAACTAATACGTACGGTGTAATCTCGACAATAAATGGAGGTAGCAATATTGTCAATAACAGGATTAGCCTTAGTGAAATGAATTATGGAACAATGTACAATGTTTACGTCTTGTTACGTCGGATATCGGCTGTCCCAGTTTCGAACTTTCCGCGCATCATCCTCTACATGCAAATCCATCTATTCGCGACAAATACAAAATAGTTGAAACCCCGCAGACGGAAATTTGCCACGATCGATAACGTGCGACGTGGCATAAGTGTCAAACATGCCACTCTCCTCTTGCGTTTCCTTTGCGCGTCCAAAGGAGAGGATACCTCTTCCTCCATCCGAGCGGTAAATTGAGATTTCGTATTAAATAATATATGAAGCTCGCGCCGAGAAATTATAACAATAATACGTGACGTAAATACGCTACATTTTTATGTACAAAGGATACAGGTACTTCTTAAGCCAGAAAATATCTCTATGTATAAAACAATATTACCATACGTAGTACATATGTATATAGCCTTTGAGAGCAGTTAAATTTACGACTGAAAAAAAAAACGCTCTATTATTTAGAGTTCAAAATTGACATTTTTACAGAGCGTCGCTTGATTGAATTCAACACTGAAGTTGGAGATTACTGGCGATAATTACGTCTTTTTGTATATAACAAAATTATATCACATATTTTACAAATATATAAACTATATAGAAATTATATATACAGAATATTCGCGTGATGAAAGCTACAAAAACTTGTACTTAAATTAGCGATATATCGACTTGATTCCTGCAGCGTTTGCCCGGCGGCCTAAAAAAAAATCTCTTCGCGAAGCTGTGTATCACATTAATTGTAGTCTGTTGTACGTACGTGGTTTTAATTTCTTCGTACCTTCTCACGCTAAAACTGAAGTGTTTTAAAAAAGTTCGGCCGTTCGACAAGCACGTGCCACACAAATTTCGCAAGAAACTCTTCGTTTCGGAGTTTTATATGTTTTTCTATTATGCTCCTTGTCCGTGTTTTTAACTTTCATTGTCGTGAGTGTTCTTTCTGTTTGTCTCTGGCTTCTATATTTTCGTATTAGTCAAGGTCTACAGTGAGATCCGCATTATTGGCGGTGGAGATATTCATTTCCTCGTCTTCGACGGATTCTTTATCCGTGACGCTGGACGTGTGATGGTTGTTTGTCGTTTGATTGTCAATCTTTGCCTCATCAACCGGCTGAACTGTCGTCAGCGTGCTCCACCAGTTTGAGAATGCCCCTTTCGCTTGCGACAACGCTCCCCCTTGTAAATTGTTAGTTTCAAAAATAATATTTCCACGTGCACGATTCTGATTGTGTTAAGCAAAATTAAGCTGGACCGATTTAATATTCTTGACTATTTTCTTTACATAATTAGATTTAAAACTGTACGTTTGTAAATATGAATAATATATAATAAATATGAAAAAATATAACACTTAATTACTTTTTAAATAAATATTACAGTTCTTAATGTGAAAAGAATATTCGTACTTAGGAATTGCTTGTACTTAAATCAATAAATTTGCAACCTTACCCACGGCTTTCCCAGTGGTGGCCACTGCGCGTCCAGTCGTCGCCATCGCTTGATTCAACTTTCTGCCGCCTTCTGTATTTTGCATTGTGCTGGAAACAACAGACATTTTTATTATCTAAGCATTATATAATTTTGATCAAATAAAGTGAAGCATAAAAAAACAATGGACTTGATTTGTCTTTTTATTCCTTACACACTATAAACTTTTGTTTTTATTTTACTTACTGCGACAAGCGTAATTTCATATCTTGCACTGACAGCTGACCAGCAAAGGGATGGCCGGGTTCGATGTTGAGTATCTCCGGTTTACTCGTGCTACACCACATTTTGTAATTATTCGTAGTGCGCCATGCGGACATGAATGCCGCATTGTAGTGGTCCGACTGACGAGTATCCTGCTGCATAGAGGTGCGCAGCATGCTCAACAGGTATACCCGAAACTGCGTTCTAATCCACTCGTCGCCGCCCTCCCATCCAACACCATCCAAAAAAATGTCCTTCCGAGGCTCGGCCACATGCCTCACGACATAATCAGCGAACCTCAAGTCCTCGGTGGTGAGATGCAGCTGCCGTCTCAGTTCGGGATCAGTCGCCTCAATCCGCGTATTTTCGACCTTTTTTTTTAAAAAGTATGCAATTTATAGATCAAATAGTTTTGTATTCAATTCTCATTTTAAATATTTATGCTTACCTCAATTAGCACATCAATGAGCTGTTTCTTTTGTTTAAACAACACGTTCGTAGCGCCTACTATATATCCTCTGACATTAATGTCCCCCAAGAGATCCAAGTAGGGTAAAGACAGGTAAGGTAGACAAAGATATCCCTGGAACAAATGCATATTTTTGCAATATGCAAAATGTCTGAATCTAATATGTCTATAATAATAAAAACACATCGGGTATTATTACCTTCGTAAACAGGTCCAAAGGTAAGCCGCACAATTCTGGATTGATATGCGCGATTTGCGTAATGCTATTCATTAATCTCGCGTCGGAAAGCGCGTCGCTACTCGTATCACGTGGTAAACCGTTATCCGCGTCGCCTGTGCTTAACGTGATAGCGTTTACACTGTGTACCCTGTGCACGTTGTCGTTCGGCTTCGGCGAGTACTTGGAATTGCTCTCCTCCAGATAGGACTCGGTGCACTCATGCGCCGATTCTATCTCGATAACCTTCATGTTCAGAGTTTCATTGTCATTGTTATTCTTCTGCAAAGTCATGTGCTGTAATCCGTCCAGGCATTTGCCTTCCATCGACTCCATGGTCTTGTTGTCATTGATGCATACCGAGTTTCTGTTGTCGTTGCACTGCTCGTCACTCGTCGCGTTCGACACGTCTTTCACGGTACAGACTGACGACAGATTGGAATCGTCGACGTTATTCGTCGGGATATCCTCCTCGTCGAAAGTTGGAATAGGAGACATCGGCCTGGATGGTCTAAGAAAAGAAAGATTAGTTGGACTGTTATTTATCTTAATCAATTTACTAAAACAGACTCTTAATATATTATTGCACAATATTTGAAAGTTATACAATATTATTGATCGTTTGGAGGCTATATTAAGTTTGTTCTCCATATCTAAAGAAATTGAATATTATTGAATAGGCGTGTTAGCAGCCACTTAATAATCTGCCTGGTGGTACCTCACACAAGCCGCTTGCTGGAGACCATGTTCAATCATGTCTGGAAACAGCGACAGTAGGGTCAATATTGTGGCACACAGTGGCTGCACTGGTGATTGATAAAAAACTACTCTCTTCTCAAGCAGAAGTAATTTGAATAACAGTAATACTTTGTGACGGAATTGCAAAATAAAGTCTCTCGCAGATAAACCTGTAAACCATTTAAATTTACATATAATATTGGTAAATGTGGTAAGAGATGGAGTTTAATTTTATTAAACAGAGATTCATCAATGGATAATTACCAACAAAGATTTGCGGCGGTATCTGACTCTCGGCGCTCATACACGAATTAAGATGATGATAAGTATCCTCTAGTAAGGACACTTTGCTGAAATCCCCCTCCTCAAAGTATGCATGCGTTATCAGGGCCATTTTCACTTGAATGTGCCCATACAGAGGCAGCGTACTTAGCACGCAGACTGACTTTTGAACGGTGCCTCTCGTTATATCGGACGTGCGATTCTTCAGTTTCTGCAAGTACAGTGACATTTGTGACTTGCTGTTCATCCCGAGTCAAAACACACATGACATCAACATGAAAATAATACTTTTGTATACCTCCACGGGAATCTGACGGAAGCACGAGATGCCATATATCGTGCGTTTCGGATCGTTCAGACTAGGCAGGTGGAAATAGACGGTGTCCTCGTCGTAGTTGTGTGAGCCGTCGGGCAGAGCGAGGGTGGGCAGATACTTCCATCCCAACGGGCACTCGTTGGGCGCGCCAGGCACCAGAGGCGGAAACGAGTATTCTACCTGGAACGATGACATTAACGTCAGCGTCGCGTCATTACAGGACTACGCGATCGGGAACGCGCGCGGATGCGTGCAACGAGCAGAAGGCAAGGTAGGTTAATGTCAGCCTACCTGACAGCCTTTCTTGTGATGAAACCCAACGACGATGACGTGAAGGATCGGCCCACTCGATTCCGCCATCCTTACGACACCGGTGGCGCGACAGCGACGGCGGCACTTCTGGCACCCGAACGCCTATTTCCGCGGACAGCTCATCTCAAAACCGCGCGAGAGATATCTGTCCTACGGGCAGACGAGCTGATAGCGGCAAACGCGATCTGACATGCGCCATTACATACGTACACATGTGTTTGAGCATGTGTACGTGCGCATACATACGCGCGCGGCATTATCACGCTTGAGCGGCAATCACTCAACAATGTAAATTCGTTTCTGGAGTACGGGTAGCCCTCCAAAAGGGAGTTTCCGTCAAGATTTCGTAAATTGAATTGATCATAAGTCGAATTACATTTGTAATTTATATGAATAAAACATTACTTGAGAAAGAATTGCCTTATATTATTATTAAAACCAATTATAAACGTACAATTGCGAAATAACAAAAATTTTCTTAAAATAAAATAGATAAAAAATTAGGTAATAATTCTTGACTTTCGAGATCCATGTTTATATTCATCTGTGTCCGACAGATTTTTATCCTTGAAAATTTTCTCGAAATTTCGCGTAAAAAAATTCTGAGAAACAATGTAAAAAATTCTCTAACAAAATTTCTGAAAAGTTTCAATTCATATAAAAGTTCTAGGAAAATTTTTTACTGGGATAGGATCAGATCATTATCCATAAGAATGTTTGACGATACACAATTAATCAACAAAAGCGCGTTTTAAGAAGAAAGGCAAACATGTGCTTAATAAATATCAAAAATTTTGTATACATGCATTTATGTTGCGTTCCTACTCGGTATTTTACTCATAATCTAACATTTCCTTATTTTTCTCGAAAACCGTAAGTGATTTGAAAAGAGATTTAAGCAAAAGTTATTTGTCTTCTTAAAACTTTAGTCAACAATACTTTAGAGCGAGTTTCGTTTCACGCATGATGCGCATGGTTCATCGGTCATCCTTGTTGTTTGTTAAACGTTAAACAAGGATGAATGACATCATTATGCTTGAACGGAATGTACCCTTACTCAACCTATGTTCGTGTTTAAAATTTCAAACTTGACCCAACAATGCTCTATTTCTGAAGAACTAAAATGCCATTATTGATACAGATGATTCAGATTGACTTTGACAACGAAAATCTTTAACCTGACTCGGCAACTTCCATTGCCGAGAAAAATAAAATACATAGTACAGATGGTCTGCTACACTCCGTATTATATACTGTTAATAAAACTGATACTTAGTTTAAACACAGATTAACTTCAACAAATAATTAACAATCATATTGTTTCTTAGAGAAATATAATTCTTAGTATATTTATAATATAAAATTAATTTTTAATTTAGATTATGCACCGACTAACGATTGTGCTTAATCAACTTTGTTATATAATCTACTAATTAATTTCTTCACACTTGAAGAATACTATCTACATTTTTAAACATTTATGAGCATGACTATCAATTAATTCGGAATTATATCTGTTCGGAACAGCAGTTGAAAAAAATGTAAGCAACGTATGGTACAAGAATTTCAACAATTAAAACGTGTATTTTATCCTTATTAGATTGTATAGCAATTTAGTAAATACGTTCGCCTCAATTTATATTATTTAAAATACGATTTAACATAATCTATTGTAAGAATAATTTTCTCTTTGTCACATTTGTACTTTGTCGTCGTGAACGAGAAAATGATCAACAAAAAGTATCTCCGTTTAAAAGTATCTTTGATTTAATAACAAAACATTTCATATATCGCATACAATCGTCTTACTTGTGTACACGTATATAATGTGTGTATATATATACAGAGTCCTTTTATTACACAGTCAAAAGATACTTATTACACAATCCATTAGATACTTCGTGTTATGATACAAGTTATTATACAACTGGAGCGATTAATCTTTCTTCGTTTATCAGAAATCCACACTTCCATTCTATTGCATTGTTCATGTCGCAATTCCGATTTTATATATATATGTATTGTATGTATATACATACGTAGAAAAAACAATTATATCTGTATGTAAATACATATATACACATATAAACATATAATTATTTTTCTCTTTGTGTTTCTTCTCTTTTTCAATATATAATATAAAAGCATTGCAACAGAAATGCAGCGTTACATTGGTATTTCGTTTTCGCTCAGACAAGTCCATGTTCTCTCTCGATTCTCTAGGCTGAGTCCACGCGTGGTGACGAATCGTAGAACGCAGCTCCGAGTCTGATACCTCGTTATTCATCCTGGTCGGCAGCGCAGGGACGCTACTCCTACCGTATCGACGGCCTCATAGCCGTTCTCCTTTCCCATGGCAGCGAGCAGGAAGGAGAAGAAGATGGGTGGAAAGAGTCAATCGGAAGAATACGGGTACGCTACCTGCGTACGTTGAAGCCCCGGGTGCCATCTGGGCCAGTAGGCATGCGAATGACATTGCTGGGGAAATTATTGCCATTCGGCGTGCTCGACTTTGCCTGTATTTTATTGATCTCTTGCACAGTCTTCTCCTCTGGACTCTTCTCCTCTCCCAGGATCCTCCTGCGTGCCTCCGCATATTCCTGTTCTCGCTAGGAGACAAATTGTCACCTTGTCAGACACGTTTGACAGAAATGAGAACAGAGATGAACAATGAGCAATTGCATACCTGTTTCAGAGATTTAATAGGTTGCTTAGGCTTGTCGTCTGGACCGTCGCCACTGCCCCGTGAGTTTGCAGTCGGTCTTTTTAATATCTTCACCATGGGTTTTGGAGGTACGTACTGAGACCTGATACCATCTTCCCCTAATATGATCATTCTTGTGCCTGCATCATGGCTGGTCCTATATCCAAAGTCATTAAGTACGTAATGTGTATATCAACCTTAAAGATATTAACACTTTTCTTTCATTCCATCTTTGTTCTACATCTAATGAACGACAAAAAGATAGAATAACAAAAAGGAATGCTAACATCCTTAAAAGTTTTGAATATAATCATTGTATATAATGATAGAGATGTTCTAACTCTGAAACGTTTGCCTACCTAGAAGATTCTAACTCATCCTCCACTGTGTGCAGCCGCAGGGCCTCCAGTCTTTTGTCGAGTGCCTAAAATCCATCATAACTTTACATCCCTCTTCCATGCCATGACGTGGCAATATAATAAGTGGTAATTCCAGAGAAACGAGATCAAGCGATAGCTTCGTAAACCAAGGAAGCGGGAAAGATGAGAGAGAAAGAGAGAGAACCGTTCCATGCTCAAAAGCTCAAAAACTCCGTATGCGAAAATATGTCCTTATGGTAACGGCAGGTGCTGCGATTAACGGTCGCGAGTGCGTGTTTTACGAACGCGGGCGCGAAAGAACGAGGAATACGGGAACGCCTCGACGCGGGAAAACGCGACGCGACGAAGAATCTCTCGGATAATCATTGGAGAAAACTCGCAGCGCGAGGAAGAGGTTATAGGTTAGCGCGAGGTTCGCTCTGTCCGATGCGCCTCTCTGGAGAAACGGGACTCTGGAACACTCCTTACACCGGACTCCTCGATCTGCTCCCAGCTCTCGAGAACGTCGTCCATGTGGGAGTCCGGGTGCGGCGCGAATTTCCGCAAAAACTGCCGAAATTCGCGTGCAACGTGCGAACAAACGGTGGCGTGCGGCGAGAACTGCGGGGGAGGGGGGGGGAGCGGTATGTACGCCTCCCCCCCCCCGTGGTCGGAAACGGTGGAAATGAGGACGACGGTGTGTTGCCCTCCGGAGCAAGCAGAACCTGGCAGTTCATTGAAACCTCCCGCCAACGCGTGCGATTTTTTTCGGCGCCGCGCCGGAGATGATTTTCCACGAGACAGGCTCGGAATTTGACCGCGGGGTAATGCGCGGGACGAACCTGTGCGCGGTCGAAGGAATATTTCATGGGGAATTGTCCGGGATTTGGTAAAGTCTCTAGGAAGCTTCCGTCGGGCAACCAATAAGCGCGCTGGGCGAAATTTACTCCGCTCGGATCTCTTTCGCTCCGAGTGCTCCGACCGACGTTGCACGAGGATCAGTTGACGTTTCATTGACGTTTGACTTAATTTGTGTTTGTGCGCTTTTTCCAATGTCAAATATTGGAGTCACGCGATGAACCGCGCGATATCGCCGTAATAGCGAAGGATTTATGATCCTATTTGTAACTTGGAAGAGGTGTCTCGGCGCGCTGAAAATATGACGGAAGTAGAATGGTAAGAGAATTTGTTGCCATTCGAAAGTCCGGTCTCTCATATGCTAATATCATTATTATAGTAATAAGACTTTGCTTACAACATTAAAAATACTATTATATAATCTTATCGCAGGATATCAAAACCCATGGAATATGGGAGCGTGAAGTTTGCCTGCCTAGAAGAAACTACAGATCATCCTTTGAAGCCAGTCGTGATCACTGTAAGAAATAATCTTGTTAATCTGGAGTAAACATTGTAAATGTAAACATTTTAATTTCTGGCTTGTTGAACATATGAACAAATTTCATAGAAATATTTTTCACATTTTTTTGTAGCTAATTGAGGGACGTGGTGCGACTAGGCGCAATGCATTACGAAGTACAAGTACTGGTTCCTCTACTGGAACACCTACACCAACACACACGCCGGTTCCTACAAATCCCCTGAGTGATCCACTGTTAAGTCATTCTTCCCTGGATGGTTCTGACCCACTCACACAGTTTGCACGAGAAGAATTGGATCCTCTCTCTAAAATGGCCGCAGATGAAGTAATATAGAATTTAATGTAGACTTTACAATATATAGACTTATATTTATTATTTTAGAGTTTTCATAATATAATATTATTGTTATAAAATGTTATGTTACAGTGGGACTATTCTAATGTTGCACCTGCAAATGTAAAAAAGTCAAAGGACACGGCGGAGGAATTGGTAGAGCCTTGGTCTGTTAGACGTTCCGCTATACTGAGTAAATATACAACCTCTGAGAAACTATCAATCGTAACTAGTTTTCTGCCAGGTGGAGAGAAAGGTACTTATTTTCCTCCAAAAAATAAACGATTAATTTTACAAAGTAATCTGTTCAAATACAGTATTGTTTATTTCAAATTGCTTGTTGATAAATAGCTTTTTAAATTGCTATCTAAGTGTCGCTTTATCACAGTTGTAGTGAAAGTTCAGCCGAGCGGTCCCATGGTCGACAAGGTAAAAACGCGATTGGAACAGTTGGACGATTTTGAGGAAGGTTCGGTAAGGCAAATGCTGGACCTGTCACAGCAACAGTATACCGCACGAATCGAGCAATTAAACAACGAACTGGTACAAGCGTGGCATTCCGATCAGAGAGTAAAGGCGCTCAAAATTGCAATACAGGTTTAGATTAGTTTTTATTTAGTTCTTACTACAAGAGAGTCTAGGGCAAAGAACTTACAAAATTAACAGGAATTAACACTAAATTATTTCAGTGTGCCAAATTATTAGTAGATACGTCTGTAATGTCTTTTTACCCGAGCAAGTTTGTTCTCATCACAGATATTTTGGATATCTTTGGTAAACTTGTATACGAGAGATTAAAAATGAAGGCTGAATACTACAAGTAATTATTATATAAAAAGATCTTATATTCTTTGATTGCATGTACTTTATATTTTTCTAGCTTTTCGCACAGTTATGAATATTGTTTGCAGTTGTTAACAGTAATGTTTATTTTGTAGACCAGGTAGTAAAGTACCTACGAGCTTGCCTGACAATTTTACGCCAGACATGGTTCCCGAGAACGCGAAGGAAACCTGTCAGAATTGGTTTTACAAGATAGCTTCTATACGCGAACTGGTGCCGCGTCTCTATGTAGAAATGGCAATAATAAAATCTTATAGTTTTCTAACGACTAGGTAAGAATCTCATAACAGACATTAATATCGTAGTGAAAGTTAAAGTATTAAAATGATACATTGATTTTAGTGAATTTAATACTGCTTTGTTACGTATAACTCGTATGATAAGAGGCATCGGAAATCCCTTGATAGCGGTTTACGCAAGGTGTTATTTATGTCGCGTGGGACTCGCGTTGAACAAAACGTCAGATTTTGAGTTTGTGAGGGAGAACTTGTACGATTTTCTTTTCACGTACCAGCAGCTATTTGGGACTGCTGTGAAAAACGAAATAGTGAAACAAAATATCACCCTGCATTCGTATCTCAATTTATATTCGCCAGCTTTAGATTGGATCGTACAGGTTTTGGTGGCGACGTTGTCCGAGAGTCTTCTCGAAGAGGTTTTATCTCGATGTAAAAAACAAGAGAACGGGTATATATATATATTTTTTTTAAACGCGTGTTTTTAATTTGTTCTCAATCTTTAATTTTTACTTGACATATGATTTTAGGTCGTTATTATTAAATACAGTATTGACTGCATTTAAACCGACGTACATTGCTGCACGTGCTATGGATTTTGTTAATTTAATAGTAGCAAGTGAAGACGATGGTATTGAGATTAAAAAATCAGAAAAAGTAGTAGTAGTAGTATATATATATATATATAATTTAGAGATGTTGACAATTTTCTTTATTTTGATAGGATATCCTCAATATCTTTTATATCGAAGTTTGGGAGAGTGTCTTGTACGAGAATCTCCGCCGAAAGAAGACTGTCAGTCGGTGCTTAACGTAATATGGAAGTACATGACAGACCTCACAGATCCCAACAAATTTATGCATTGCATTGAAATCTGGATTCAATTCACTGTTATACACTTTTCTGTAAGTTGTACGAATAATAATAATATTATTATTTTACATAAAATTAAATTATTTTATATTAATAGTATGCGTTTATATGTGTTATAGGTAAACGAATTAAATTTATTTTTTGGAAAAATAATAGACCGGCTACGACCGAACAAAACTTTCGAAAATTATTATCCACAATTGCAGAATATTATTGAAAAAATAGTCGCTCACACACAAGACTTTGAGTCGCTGCTTGCCATGGTAACTATCTGCATATTTTTTTATTTATTTAATAAGTTATTTTAAAGCATCGATCTATTGTAAACGCTTTCACATTTGTAGGACAATTTTTTACCGCTAATTGACTTGTTTCACAAGGAAAGTGTTAAGGTTGAAGTTTGTAAAACTGTTATAGAAGGATTAAGTGCGCAAAGCGGCCCTATTACGGATCCTATTATTATAAACGCTCTGATGTTTATCGCGAGAATAATGCACGATTCCGTTAGGTATGTGAATTTAATTTTGCGATTAAAATTTATCCTGATCTCTAAAATCAAACAAATTAATGCAGCGCTCTGACTGTCGAAGATGAGAAACGACAGATCGGACAGCTAATATGCAACCTAGTGCAACGAGTAGATTATGGTCGTGATTTTGAGAAACAGCTTAGTTTTTATGCAGAGTCCAGGGCGGCGTTTCCTAATCTCGATAGCGTTCACATACAACTTGTACAGGTAATAGATATATAATAGATATACAATAGATATACAACTATTTTCTTACAATATTAATTTATATAATATAAAGTGAGAACATTTAGCAATAATTAAGTTTTTTTTTCAGTGCGTAAATAGATTATCAGTTGATACTAGAAAAATAGTACGTGGCCACCACACGAGGAGAACATCGGCGTTTGTACGTGCCTGTGCTGCGTTCTGTTTCATTACTATACCGTCGTTAACTTTGGTTCACACACGCCTTCAATTGTATCTATTATCCGGCCAAGTTGCCCTTTTGAATCAATGTCTAGGCCAAGGTGCGAGTCGAATTATTACTTTTTTTACGATATTGTTTTATTTATTTGGTTAATTTAACGTGCGTAAACTAGCACATTTTCAGCCGATGCCTGCTTCAAGGCCGCTTTAAGTTTACTTCCGGAAATGCCGAAAACCATCGATATCGATGGAAGACAGAAGAGCTCGCAGCCATATTTGCTCTCATACTTGTCGAATTTCTTGTCAACGTTGTTAGTAGTTCCTGTAAGTATACAGATGTGCTAGATTTTCATTTTATGATTTTAATTTTACTTTGTTGTGCGTTAGGATAGCCCAGAGCATGGTGTCCTGTATTTAATGAGAGGCTTGCTCAACGCGGTTCAACGTTGCTTCGAGGAGAATACCTCAACCAAATCATATTTGTACTTACGTGTACTCGATCTTCTTTCGACGGTGGCACAGGAAAATTATCCGTATCATATCGATAAGGTATTTCATGCATATTTGAAGGAATAAATAAATATTTATGATACTTCAAAATTAGAGAAATTATAAATAAACGTCTATCACATAATGGCTTTTCAGGTCGACTCTAATGATAAATTATATGGATCTGATCAGAAATTCATTGGCGAAGTCAATAAAATATGTTCAAAGATTGTTGAAGAAATCTTAAGTCATCTCAAGTATCTTGGATCTACCGAGCAATTTGACAAACAATCGGCTTTGGCACTTGAATTGTTTAATTGCTTTATTATTCGTGCAGATTTACGGGATGCCGCATTAGCGAACATGGCTGTAAATTTGTGGCACTTGTCACAACGACATGGTTCAGTAGATTCTAAAGTGATGGTAAATATGCATTTGCAATAAATAGTTTCGATTTTTTAATACATTCTTTTGCTTTAATCTTTAATTATTTTGGATATTTCTTTTAGATGAGAACAAAGGCTTACATGATACAGAAGAGTCATCATCGAGAATACGAACATTTTACTGAAATACTCAAAAAAATGAAATGAGATGAATGATATTGGATAACTTGTTGATAGTAACCAAGACCCAGACTTAAACATTTTTTATTGGCAGTTTTTTTTATTGGAAGACATTTTGTAATTGTGCAATAATTTTTCTGACCATGTCAATCAGGTCAAATAGCAAATAATGGCAGAAGTGACAAAACGGAATATAAATTGTAACGATTAATTGTTACAATTTAATAAAAGTTAATATACGTTATAACAATTAATATCGTTATGCATCACTTTATACTATATTTTCCAAAATATACCAAATACTGCTAAAAAAGATATGAAATATATTTATATATATAAATAATCAATGTAAGAATTTATACTCAATAAAAATGCCAATCGGACTTTTACATTTGTACAAGGAATATTTTCCTATTATAATTTTGCACATTTTCTGGAATGTATATTGACGTATATTGAAGTACAAGACAATCAAGTCGATCAGTTTGTCATGCTTCATTGTCATTAATTCGACATTTGTCATAAACTATCCTCATAATGTAACTGCCATAGAAAAATAATGGTTATTTATAGACTTCATGAATCACGCGATGCATCTTTCCGACTACTCCGTAGTGGAAGATGTATCATTTGGAAGACACAGAAAGTCGCCAAGATCCTTCTTATTGTTTTAACACAGAACGAAGTGCATCCAGAAACATGTCAGCGTGACGCTCCGTGAAAGTCAACGCGGGTCTCAACCGCACGGCCTGGTTGCCGCATCCACCTGTCTGAATACCTAACAGCACGAGAAGTACGAAGACGTGAGAGAGAGAGAGAGAGAGAGAGAGAGAGAGAGAGAGAGAGAGAGAGAGAGAGAGAGAGAGAGAGAGAGAGAGAGAGAGATATTCTTAGCGATCGCATTTTACTTCGCAATTACTATCACCATCTTACCTTTCGCCAGAAGTCTCTTGACGACGTTGTCTCGCATTTCAGGCGAGGGACAATTAAACGCCATAAAAGTCCCACGTCCGCGTACCGCGCTGATCACATTGGAATGCTCCTTTTGTACATCCATCAAGTGCTTCAACAGGTAGTCGCCGACGCGCGTAACCCGATCCAAAAGCTTCTCCTTCTGAATCGTCTTCAGGACCGTCTCGAGCAATATCACTTTGCTGGGATCGCCCATCCAAGTATTGAACACACGATACGACTGTTTCGGTCTACAGGACGATCAATTAAACGTTAATGCTTAAAACGCGACATTATCGTTTTATCATGAAGAAACAGAAATTTACTTCAAATCAGCCGAATGATAATAACCGCCCAGTTGCATTTTCTTGCTGAAAGTCATCACGTCGGGTGGGCTGTCTAAATTAAAGTGCTCGTGGCACCACATTTTCCCTGTTGGTCCACCACCGGTCTGCACTTCGTCGATGAGTAACGCGGCTCCGTGCTGAAACAATTTTTTTATATACATTTTTTTAAATATATCGCAATATACTTTTCTCCTTTTCGCACAGTAAGATAATTGGAAGTTTTACCTTGCGCGTCACGCGTTGAAGCTCCTGAAAGAATTCCGGCGACGCGTGATTGTCGCCGCCTTCCGATTGAATAGGCTCGATTATCACGCCGGCCACCGGTGTTTTCTTTTCGTTTTTGTACTTCTCGAATAGTTCCTCGACCTGAAAGATCGTCACATTCTTAAAAATTTTCTCTTAAGTGCGAAACGCTCGAGTGACATTTTAAGAGAAGCAACTTGACGATACCTCCGCGAGACAACGCTTATCTTCCTGTCTGTTCTCTCGCACGTTCTCTTCTAAAGGATATTTGTACTCTGGAAAGGAGGCGATAGGCCAGTCGAAGGCAGGTATATCCAGCTTGTGAATGTACTTGCTGTGAGTTGTCGAGAGGCAACCTAGGGTTCTTCCATGAAAGCTACCTGTCGGTATTAAGCACTTCGTGAAGATCCTCCTAATTAGAATGGAAACTTGCCTGTTCGCTCATCAGACAGTTGACTGACCTTTAAAGGACATAATAGAGTATCGCGGCGAGCCGGGGATTTGGTTCATCATACACGATTCTATCTCTTCCTTCGTGAACGGCGCCCCGTGCCTTTGTTTCTCGGCGTACCAGATAAAAATATTTTTGAAGGCGTTCTCGTTGGAACAAGAGCCGCACATCATCGTTGTGATATGCGTCAATCCGGGTGGCGCAAACTGAGTAAAATAATCATTCCTATTTAAACTGCGCGAAAGAAGGACAGATGATAAAAAAATAGATACCATGTATTACAAAGTGTTACCTCTTTTTTAAGTAGAACATTTTTTAATCTACTAGGCCAGTCTTTTCCTGGAAAGACGCCTAACGCAGGTCGGTTCGCTATAATTTTCTAGAAAGAGAACGAAATTTTTTTTATCTTTCATACTCGAATATCTAAAGCAATAACTCACAATATATCTCAAGAAAGTCGGATTATTGGAATTTTTATTTCGAATCGAGTGTACACTTAGAGTTTAAGTGATGTATCTTGTAAAGGAGATTAGCATGCAAATTCCGCATGTATGAAAAAAGATACGGTACTTCACGGCAGAGAGTGCCTTTATATCACTCACTTGATTAACGGGATCGGCGAGAGCCTCCAACATCGCCGGATGATTGTACCCTAGGGGCATTGATGAGATTTGCATATAAACGTCCAGCAACACGTTCCCGTCAACGTCTATTATGTAATTACCGGCGGATTTTTCATAGTCTGCGAAGAATTGTACGGAAGACGCTTGCTGAAGTCACAGATTTCAACATTGTAAGAACCCATTTCGTTCTCTGGCATATTTACAAAAGATTTCACATTATTACTCATATCTTGCACGTGTACACCTTGATTCTACCTGTAGCGAGTATTTTAGATATCAAATAAATTCTATATACATAGAGCTACGTGGCGCGTTAAACTGAATCGAAATTATGTAGTACGAGGTGAAGCGAGGTTCAAAACATCGCGCAAGATAGCAAGCGGTTTAATTGATAAATTACTACATCGTGGCCGTGACGTCACAACCCAAAGAAGAAAGAATCAAGAGCGCCCTGACGTACTTGTATCGCATTCAATTCCTGCAGCAGGCCGCGCGATCGAGGGCCCGGCATTTCCGTCGTAAGTACCGGCCCTTCTGGTTCCCTCGGCACCGAACCGGTTAAGCATCTCCTCCACGTTGTAGCGCCTGCACGACAACATTATACTCTTATATCTAAACATGTATTCCTAACGCATGTATGCAATTTAAATATATGGTTTCCTTTCGTAGAGAATATATGTGTTTTTTTTTTCGCACTTTCAGATTTTGACATATCATACCGGAGCAGAAAAACAACTTAACTAGCTAAATTGTTCAACAACTCTGGTAATCACTTCTATTGGCGGTAGTTAAAGATGATTACTTGATATATAACTGCGATTTTACGCGTATCTGAACCCCCCTCGTAAATCATTATGTTGCAAATTGCAATTTGCAATGACGTAGGAGACGCGAGCAAAAAAAATCAGGAGACTGAGAGCAAAGTTTTCCAGACATCTCAAAATTAAAATTGAAAAATTAAATTTTTATTTTTATTTAAGATAACTGCGGGATATACACAGAAAAAAAAGCAAGTGTCAAATTAACTCTTATATATTCATATGAACGCATTCATTGTTTTATATTATAATGTTCGATTGGAACATACAGTATTTTCTATCCAACATTTTTTCATTTTCATTCAAGAAAATTATTCCTAAATAACAAGAATATAATTTTCTTGATTAAACTATATAAAATCTTAAAATAAATCTTCATACTTCAAAGTAAATTTTTTAAATTTAACGCAATATAATCTTATTTCAAAATTTTCATTTTGAAACCAAAGGTATTGTCAAAATAACAATATCATTTTTTTCTGTGTAATAAACGTAATTCACAACATGTTTTGGATGAACTCTCTTATCTCAGATCTCAGATATCAGACGACTGGCTTTTGATTGTGAGATACTTTATATCACAAGATAGAAACCAATCGTTCAAATTTGTCAAACAATACAAAGCTGACGATAAGCGTAACAAATGTCTACTTTCCTTATTGTCAAATAGATTAAAAAATACTTTTCGTTTTCTTTCTTTCGTTAAAGACTTTTGTTGATTATTTAAATTTTTCAAGTACAGCGAATATTGACTCCTTGAATCGTTTCGCTAACGCTTCTCGTTTAATTTCTTTTATTCAAAAAAGATCCAAAATCATTCGAAATATTTGGCAATTACATTAATATATACATAACGTTATTTGTGTATCAATATTTGCGATCCAACTTTTACTGGCCGTTACGGAGTAAATACAAGAATATTTATCATTAAACGTTTATTATTAATTAAACTTTATCAAAATAATTAACAAATTCGTTAAAACATCATACATTTTTAAATTTGGAAACAGTTTTCTTTGCGAAAATATGAGAAAGGAAATTTCGTAGTTTTGGTACGCAAAGCAGTGTTTTGTGCGAAGGAGACTTAAAATTAGCATTAGGTCACGACGAACGGAAAGTAAACATTCTTTTCTTAGTTGCGTGTTAAAATTTCGGATAAGATAACGAACGGAACATATTGAAAGATCAGCACTTTTTACTGAATGCGTTGTGTTAAGAGTATCTATCAAAGGCGCACTGGTAACAGCACTGAGAAAGAGAAAGAGAGAGACCTAGTACATTAATTCCTTTTTCGTTAATATATTAATTTCTCGCTGCTCCGCACACACAAGAGATTCAAGATTCGCGGGGAGCGGCAAAGCAGCTGGCAGCCGACATGAATTTATCGATTTTGTGTCCGCACGGTTGTCCACGCAGCAGCATCCGCGAGCACAGAGCGGCATGCTCCCCGGAGCGGATTCCTCGTCACCCATTTTATGTCAACTACTGTGAAACCTGACTGAGGAGAGGCCACGAAGTAGTATAAATACCGTTCAGCAGCTGTCGGAGCGTGGTCCGGCCGCTCAACGCGCGCTGGCACTTGTTAACGAACATTTCCGTCCGGGACGAGAGCACGGGATCCAAGGGCGGCAGCAAACGTCGTCTCCGCCGAAGGGATGGAGCCGTACTGGCCGCTGATACGCGCTGATATCGTTCACCCAGTGAAAAAGAGCCGAGAGTCTCGTGGGGGCGCGAGTTGCTCGAGCAGCCGCTTCTGCTCAGAGAAAGAGAGAGAGAGAGAGACAGATAGAGACGAAGAGAGAAAGAGAGATACTCCTCTCGCGTATCGCTCCTCGTCGTAGGGAATTACGGATTTAATTTCGGAGCGCCGAAATACCACGAGTATCAATATTCCGCTCGGTATTGCGCGCGCGAGAAAAAGAAAAAAAGAATTTTCAGCACGTACCTGCGGCAGCGCGTGTGAAAGGAAAAAAAAAGGGGGAAAAAAGAAAGAAGCGCCGCGTCGGTCTCTCTTCTGACTGCGAATGCGGCCGCCGATTAATGCGAGGTATCAAATTGTCCTTGCTTGCACAACCGTCGGTCGGCCCCGTATATCTGTCTCGTCGTCGTCAAATGTCCGAATACCGTTGCGCTTCGTGTCGGGAATAGTACTGCAGGTTGCCACCCAACGGTTCCACGTGGCGCGTTACGGTGCGAAAGTGAAAGTACAGATACTTTTTCCTCCTACAAATTCGATCGCGCCACCCGAACGACACGAGAGATCGTGCTTTATTTCCCGGGAAGAAGAAACAAGAGGTTTCTTCCCACCTTCCCCAAATGCCCCGCGTGCCTCATCATCGTTTCTGCCTGCGTGTCCTCACGAGCGCGCGTTTTTATTCGCGATCCCGAGTTATAACGAGCAACTAATTTGCAATTTGACGCTAACTCAATGTTAATTGGATGTTAATTAAATCGGTGTACATGATTAATCGAGATGAGCGGGGATTCTATTATCGTCGCGCGTACGTCCATTATATCTTTCGCGAGAGTCGTCGAATTTCGCGGGCGATCGTTATTCGGCTTATTCGACCATCGCCAAACGTTATATGTACACATATATTATAAACATGTATATATCTCTACGGGCACGTGCTCTCTCAGGATAATTCATACAGTTGAAAGTGTTTGCGCTGCGCTTGACCCCCTTGCACAAACGGCGGAAGGCAAATACAACCAGTTTAACGATCTCGTGTCTCTCGTAAAGAAATCGATGACCGGACAGGTTTCGGACGAAAGTAACGATCCCATCCGTCAGCCCCGATGGGTTCCGCGGTAATTTTCTCGAGGCAAAAGCGATCCCGACCTCCGGTCGATGCGATTTCGAGCGGCGGCGGCGACGCGTTTCACGATGAGGATGGACCGACGAAGGATTTTCCAGCTTCCACTCCGATCGTCCCCACTATGTGAGCCGGGGAGCCCATCCGACTTACCTGGAAACCACGCCTCAAGTCCTGTGCCCCACGGATTGGATGGAGGTGGTCGTGTTTTTGGGCAGCTCGGGCCGCGCTCGCGACACATTGTCACTCGTGCGCGTGCACGCACTCGAGTGGAACCGTCAGTCCGTCCGTCCGGTCCGTCCGGAACCGTCCGTCGTGCGCAGGAAACTTCGTCGTTGTCGTCGTCGTCGTCGTGTCTGGGTCCTCCTGGTTGACAGACGAGAGAGAGAGAGAGAGAGAGAGAGAAGGACTGCACCCGGTCTCCGTTTCCACCTGCTTGACAATCCGAACACAGCCCGAGCACGTGCACTCGCGTGAGTATGAGACTTTGCGGTACACCTCTCTAACGCGTCGTCGCTTTGTTTTAACCGGCCAGGCTCTTGGTATCGGAAAAGGCGATTTAGCTTTAAGGATGATTTATTAAGGATTTCCTCCGCCTCCCCGAAAAGGGGGAAAACTAATACAGCTAATTACCGTTGAGTCTACCGGTCATCTCGCGTACATTGTTGCTCCGGGTCGAAGCTGATTGCCTGAAATTGCCCGTCTTTGAGATTCGATTGTATTTGCAATGTCCAGCCTTTAAACGAAATTTGTCCCGCGGCCTTGGCTTCACGTGGAAACAGGAGGCGCCTCGGATCTCCTTTTTTCCTTTCTCTCTCTTATTTTGCTATTCCGAAAACCGGTGTAATCCGGCGAACTCGATTTTAACGATTGAATTTCACGGTTAGGGAGGGTCGTCGAGCCCTCCGCTCGTCGATATCGGCGATAAATCTCCCGTTTTCTTTTTGTTATACCGACCGTACAAGTGATAAGCACGATTCAGCTGTTTATCGAGTTACTAGTAAACGTTTATTGATCGTAAATAATTTTATACCGATATACACATTTGCGCAATTCCTTACCGCGAGGTCTCACGCTTGAGGTTTCCGACCGACTGATATTGGCAGTTAATAAAGCCCATATTAAATTCAGGGAAACAACGGTCTTATATCACGAGAGTTTATTAACTGATTAAGCGAGCTGCAATTCGCGAGTGACCCGCGTAATTTATGCCCGCAACTTTCGAATTGTGCGAGCGACCCAATAATACCCAAGAGAATACGACACGAGGAGGATTCAAATCCCGATAATTTACGATCGCCCGTACGTACGCGGCTTATCCTTACTTTTTTTTTCCGTCCCCTTGACATATTTATGAATCGAGATAATAAGCCGGTCAATAAAAATGTCGCTAGACTCGGTTCGGTACTCGAGTTCGGTAACGGGAGGATCTTGTACAGTTAGAATATGATTCAGAGAGAGAGAGAGAGAAAGAGAGAAAAAATAGATTAATTCTATAAATCTACAAAGTCTAACGGAAGAATGTGGATTCCCCCTCATAAATTCGAGAAGGAATTGATTAATCGTGAACGGCGTTCGGCGCTGTCAAGGTAACGTGAGATCTGAACCGGGAATTGCACCTTCCCGGTCATTCGCTTCGCGAAGGAATCCGTTCGGCTCGATGTTTATCCCCGAAAGCCGGAGTTCCATTCATCTCGCATTTTACGACCGCGATTAGCGCCGCCTGTTTTTCTAAGGATCGTGGGCGGGAATTTCGGTGCTAAAAATCGGCGAAGAAGCGGCGCCGAGGGACATTGTATCGTCCAGGGCCTAAACAGCCTTGCGTTGCGCCGCCCGTTGGATTTACGCCTTCCGTCGTCATCCCGCTGTGTCGTTTTGAATTCCGTCGTCGGACATTTGCCTATCTCACGTGGAATTCCTCTTTCTCCCTTCGAAGGGAATCGGCCGTGTTTATCACTGCGATTTGATAGCACCGGCCTCACGACGAAGGTCAACCGGCTCTCTGTTTTTACATTTCAATGAATCTTTAATTTTATTTGGACCACAGAGCGAGCCTGGATCTCCGTGGATCCCGCGATTTGCGGAGAGCCACTTACGATTGTCGATTCAACCAACGCAAGCGGCAGCTACGTTATACAATGATATAACAATCATAGGGATCATTGTATGTCATATTCATAATTAATAGAATTAATTTGCATATTAATATTAACCAATTTAATGTATCAATGTTTAATATCGATTAATACTTTGGCAGCGTGATAATACATTAGATATTGCATGATTCATGCGTTTGGGGGGGTACAGTTACATCATCGCGTGGAAGAAGGAGCTCATGGGACGTATTACCGTTATCACAATTTTCAAATCGAAGCATCTGTCGCGAATGACGAATCCGCCGGTTCCACCTCATCGGAATTCAGCTTGCGATTCAGCAGCTGATTGAAAGATTGCGACACACTCTAAATGAGCTCCTATTTGAGTCCCAGGCCTAATGGTGGCCGTCACTCGAGATCGTCACCCTCGTATCTCGTCGCGTGTCAAACAGCTGTCAATGACACGTGTAAATGTCAGAGAATTCCGCGTCCGTTCGATATGCTAATCAACGCGACGATAAACGGCGATAAATTTCCTTTATATGAGCGGCCGTTAAACGCAGACCGGACGTTTATTTTAAGCCTTGATACAAGAGTTTCGGTTCTCTCAACCCGAGAGGAAAGAACGATGCCCTTGGCGCCGATCCTAATCCTACGCTACGCGTATCGCTTAATAATACGTGACGTAAGGCGGCCAAACGACACTTCTCGCCATTATTGTTGTCGTAACGACACCATTGGCACAATACGCGTTGCTTCACCTTCTTACGCAAGATTCGGCATCTACCAGCTGATTCAAGGACGACATCCGCCGCGATTTCATTTCATTTCATTGTCAATCTCTTCCCCCCGCCGTTCGGAGGCGGAATACGTTACGACTGGAGTTCCGAACATGAATTCGGCGGGAGCGCGTCCGAAGCTAGACTCTCGTGCCCCTGAAAACACTCTACATAGCACTCGCGAGAATGCGAGACGAGTGCGAAGCTCGTAATTAAGTCAATATATTGTTCTACGTTGACAACTGTCTTATTTATTTCAAAACTTTTAACAAGAAATTTCCATTTGTAAGAATTATAATTTTTTTCCAGACTATATTTTACGTATGTCATTTAAAGATCAAAATTCTCGAACAAGCAGGAATATTAACTAATTATTGTAATATTATAATTTTATTTATATTTCAGGAGAAAATGATCACCAGGCATCGGCGAAACAATATCCTGCTCGTGATATTATACTTCTGCATGCAAGTAAGATTATATACCTTTTAAAAGCGTAATTATGCAAAAACGAAATTATGATTATTAACCGAGAGGATTACCACTCTCTTTTCGATCGCACGGACTTTTACAAATTTACGTTTTAAGCCCCTGAAAGGCCCCTTTTCCTTTTTTTTTTTTTGCCACCGGCAACGAAAGTCCGGCCAACTCGTTTCTTCAATAATGCTCCTTAAATGCGCCCAATAGCCTCGGACAATTCGCCACTTCGCGACAAGAGCACTTTCCCGCAGACGTGCGCCCTTAATACCTCACGCGAGTAAAAGTTAACGAGGCCGCCCATTTAATGGGCACCGTGTAGCGCGGATCGAGGAAGAAAGGCGCGGACCGACGCAGACAGCCTCACCTTCGGTCGCGATTATTTTCGTTCACGCTCTCGCTCTCGCTCTCGCAAACGCCTTACCTTTTGTCACGAACCTCTGAAAAGGTGCCCGGCGCGATCCACGGTCATGGAAGATTGATGGACCCGCCGTCCAGGAACGCCATGTGGAGGTTCGGCTATCCAAACCCCGTCAACTATAACGACAACGAGCTCTTCTGCGGCGGATACGCAGGTACGTCCTCGCCTTTCAGTCCGCCGGCTGTGTAAACCGCTGATTAATCGCGGCTGCTTGACGTTACAATTAATACAACCGACGATTATATTCCGGCAGTGCACTGGCAGCAGAATAAGGGCAAGTGCGGAGTCTGCGGGGACGCGTATCACCTGAGTCAACCGCGTCCGCACGAGGCCGGTGGTGAGTTCGCAAACGGGATCATCGTTCGCCACTACACCGTCGGCCAGGTAATGTTTAAACCAACGTTCTCTGTTACCCTCGTGCAAACCCACGCTCTCTGTAAACAAGAGCGGCGATCACGTCGCTCCTGCGAGACGCGAAAGGAGGACACGCTTCTGAGAGAACTCGTAATAACTTAAGTACAATGTCAGTATAATCTGTTTTGGAGGAAATCGAAGTGGAGATCGAGCTCACCGCCAATCACGGGGGCAGATTCGAGATGTACGTCTGTCCTAATAACGACCCGTCGAGCGCGGCGACCCAGGAGTGCTTCGACTCGTAAGTGTGCATTCCCTACACGTATCCCGATCCCGATACGGTACGGCCGCTCTGTGTCTATCGCTAATGCACCTTAATCGCACCCCAGCTATCCTCTGTACGTGTCCGGCACGCAGGACGTTCGCTTCGAGATACCGCGCGATACCGGAAAGAAGGGCATCATTAGGTACACGGTTACGTTGCCATCGTACTTAACGTGCTCGCAATGCGTCGTACAGTGGAATTATTACACAGGCACGAACGTTTTATCGTGTATTATTAGGTGCAAAAGTTTCGACGGGCTTTCCATAGACACACACACACACATACGTTGTAACCAACGTTTTAACGTTTAATATTTATGCGTAATATAAATACGAGCGTGTAAAACATTACATTTTTGTTTAATAACACATTTTTACGGTTCATTCACTTTATCCATTATCAAAAGTTAAATTTATTTTTAAAAATATATCAAACTTTGTACACGTACTTTAAATATTCAAGATATTTTATAAATAATTTTTGCTTATTTACAATCTGTAAACATTGCAATGAAGCTTTTTACACAAATTTCATCTTGAATATATACTTGAAATATTTATATTTAAAAAATTCAGATTTCTATCATTATTTCTTAATTACATTTTCATCAGAGCACAGTTTTATTTCTTATTAATTTTTGATACGGATAGAAAATTAAAAATGCAATATTTGAACAATTAAAAGAAATTACATTAATATAATTATAATCTAAACGTTGTCTAATATCTTTTTTCCGCGGTTACGTCTATTGATATAGCCCATAAAAAACTTTTGCATCCAATACTATCCGTCTCCGTACGTCGCTCCCGATCTTTCATCTCGATCGTTTTCAGGTAACATGTGGGGCACGTGTGAAAATGGTACGGAAGCGGTCGGATGCGGTAGGCCGGAAACCTTCCGCAACTGTGCGGACGTGAGCATCGTCACCAGCACCGGTGGGATACCGCCGCGGTTTCTGTATCAGAATATTATTTACGAGCTGCATTATTCCGTGGCGCCGAAATACTCGACCGCGCCGCTCGCGCGGCCACTCAGGTGAGAAACGCAACACGTGCTTAAAAGCCCTGCTTGAAATGTTGAATACGATAGAAAATCGGTCTGTCATAATCTACAGTGATTTCGATTCGTGCATTTCACAATTCACTTACAAAGTGATATAATTGCCCGTGATTGAGAAACATCATTTAAGGATTTAAACAATAATCAAAGTATTTATATATATAAACGATTCTTAATATTAGAATAATATTAGTTGATTTTTATCCTTTATGCTCCGGTTTTAGTAATATTAGAAAATGGGAAAAAGTTAAAAACAAACAACAAAGCGTCATGTTTATAAGGATTAATTTCCTAATTATGTGATTAACGGATTAAGAAAATTATATACTGAGGATGGCCGAAATAAAGGCGCCGAAACGTATTGAAAATATAGAATCAAATACATGACAAGCAAATAACAACCTGCTCTGGTTCTATCAGCATTTATCCTATCAAATATCATATAGCTATATAAATTTTTATATTCAAAATGATAGACGAGAATAGTAATATACGATATGGTTGAATCACATAGATACTCTTTTCGTCTACTTTATCCGTAGTTGTCGTGATAGAATAGTATAAGCATTTTTTTCACAAAATAATGATAAAACACGATTCAATATTTTTAAAAAATATGAATTTATTATCCATATTTAGCATCACTGAAAAAAAAGGATCACTAAATATGATCAAAATACATAGAATTTCTATGTCGTGTGACTTCGGTGTTCGACAGAACACATAAATCAATATGGAAATTCTATTCATGTTCAATGATTTTCTATCAAAAATTCAAAGCAAGGAAGAGCACGTGATGCGTGTCGACGATCCTCGTACACTGAGAAAAAAATATTGTTAATTTGACAAAATTTTCCAATTAAATTAAAATTTTGTCAGTTTAAGAAATTATGCATTTAACTTAAACGCACAAATTTCAATTCAAGTATTTATATAATGGTTAATTAAAGTATATATTTGAATAGACAAAATTCAATTTAGTTGGAAAATTTAGTCAAATTAATGTTGTACACTGAGAAAAAATTTTTTCTTAGTGTACTAATTCGGATTTCACGATTTCAGGGTTCAAGTGTGCGAGCCAACCGCGGCTTATCGATACAGGCAGAATATGACCAATTGGTGTCAAGTGAATTGCATTCGCGTCCCGTCCAACTGTCCGCCTGGCGTCTGCCACTGTCTGTGAGTATTAAATTTTGATCGGCGTGCGCGAGCTCAAACGATACCTATATGATAGACCGTCATTGATTCGGAATCGTATTAAAGAATCAAACGGTGCCTGACTTTCATGCGCCTCCCCTTTGACTCCCGGTGTGATTGCAGAAACACATGCGACGCTATTGGAGACATTGCCGACAAACCTGGAGCGGACCAATACTGTCTGCGACGTTGCATGCGCTATCCGTCAAATTGCCCGGCTGATCGCTGTAACTGTTATTGAAACACTGCAGACACTGTGTGACCGGTATTACATTGACATTTCACGTGCAGCGTCATTTCAAGTGTGACGTGTGAATATGTATGTATCGAATTAATAAAAGTCTATATTAATACGCGTAATTTTGCAGCTTACCCACAGTACTGTGGATGTCTCGCCTGTCACTCTATGCGACAATATTTTTCTTACCTTGTCGTGGATGTTTCTTCCTGAAAAATCCTCGAGGAGATTTGCTAAGTGTTAAGTTCCACTTTAGACGATCCATGACTCGCGTCGGACTTTTTAAGACTGAATTCATTTTAATATATATTAATATAACATTTTTTAAACGTATGTTCGGAATTCTTCAAACGTTTTTTTTTCTCATATTATGTGGCGTACAGAGCTGTGAATAGAATTCAATCGCGCGACGTAACGCGAATCGATAGATCGTCGAGAGTGGATTTTAGGATAATGAGACGGAAATGATGCGCAAATATCCCTGCTCCCCGTGAAACGCGAGAGAGGTGAGTGACGGAAAAAGAAACCCGTGTAATGGCACTATAATATTTAATATTAGGACATTCTATTGACAGCTTAAAATCATTTCACGCGTATATCACATATTATATACGTAATCGTCAACGTTTCCCCGCGTTTGCCTCACGCACTATATGTGTGTGTGTGTGTGTGTGTGTGTGTGTGTGTGTGTGTGTGTGTGTGTTTAACGAAACGATGACGGTTCACTAATTTTCACGCGTTTTTGATCTCGCCAACTCAGAGCATTCATATAATAATAATTAATAATACCAGTTTTTGGGGGAAAAACGTACGTTTTCGCAGCGATGCATTTTTTTTTTATGTATATATTATACATACAATCATAAATCTCTCCTCGCTATAGTTAACACTTTACAAAACTATATACACTAAAGCCAGCTTTTTTGTGTGTCGTCTACAACGCTAGCTAGCAACACTTCCTCTTTCCTTTCGTCTCTCATATATATATATAACATATTCTTCTTATGCTTGTATTTATATATTTATATCGGCGCGTCTTCCACGCGCGCATTATATTAATAATAATGATAATAATCGTCGCCAAAGTGCGTCAACATTAGCGCGTCAAGTTAAAACTCCGTGCTACGCCAAATTTCTAGCGCGAGGTGTACGATGATAATACAAAGGTATCGTCTACCTGTCACTTACTGCTAATCGCTATGCAACTAATTAACGTCCGCGATCGGCTGCGGCTTTAATTTTATTCGTGTACTCTCTCCTTCTCTCTTCCTTCCGTTATATTTTCCACACGGATCCTCCGTTTGTTTGCTTAACGTTAATCCTCTCATCCCCGACGCGATACGCATTGTTATGCAATATATATTAGCGGAGCACTTCTCATTTCGACGGATTATTTTTCATGCATCGATAATGAGGTAAAATAAACCACCGTTAAATTATTGTCTTTATTTTGATATAGCACTTAAATCGAAATTAATAATATTGTCTCGGCGTGTTTTATTGCGCTAATTAAATCTAAACTAAAGCTACTTAGATGAAATTAGAGAAAGAGAGAGAGAGAGAGAGAAAGAGAGAAAGAGAGAGAAAGAGGTATAATTTCTAAGAGTGGGAGGATTAATCGCGGAAAGCCGCTTCGGGCTTCGATCTCCTCGTCCTCGGGACACGATGACAAGAGGAGTCGCGTTAACTATTCGCGTCAGAATATACAAAAAAGAAAGAGAAAAGGGACAAAAAAGAATCGCTTAAAGCTCGAACCCTACAACTTGGCGGGAAGTCAGTAGGAAACGATGCCCGTCTCCCCGCAGAACTGCGGAACAGAAGGAAATCCCGAGTACCAAGTGCACGGCGCGGCGTGCATAATTTTCTTCCCTTGTTTCATTAAGCAATAACGTCAAATCATCACGACTGGGCGATGGTAACGGATGCCGTTGCCTCCTCGCCGTCAACGAGGTTCCGCTCCGCTCGAATAATCGGAGCGATCTGTTTTAAAAAATTGTTCGATCACTCGAACATACTTGGCCCGTTCTTTTCCGCTGTGCTGTCGCACTGGTGCGGATAAATTAGAATGAGAAAAAATATATTTGCCTTACTCTAACCTGTTGCATCAGTTGCTGCAGTGCAGCGAAAAGGGACAAGCCACATCTTCCTGGGCTCTCTCGCCCGACGCACTTGGAATGCAACGCGGAAAATGCATGTCGAAAAATTCCAGAGAACCCTCCCCCTCCGTCGACTTTACGCGCCCGAAATGCAAAAGCGGTGGGAAGAGGAAAAGCAGATCGGAAGATATCAATAGAATCAGGTAAGAGTGTTTACGTGTAGATAAAAAACAAATTCGAAATCTTCTTATCGTCAGATATTCAAATTTGAATTAACACGGCGTCGATAAGCTTGTCAAATCGCACAACTAAAGTGACTCTTACATCACATAATACAATTTTTCCTACGTGGACTTCTCTTTTCATCCATATATTAAAAAACAATGTAGCAATAATTGTTAATTAAAAGTTACTTATTTCATCCGGGGTGAAACTTTACTCAATTGGATTCGAGACGTGAAAACACCGTTATTCGCACACTGCTATTACGGTAGATATATCGTCGAAAGTTCAAACGCAAAAGTTAAAATTTTTAATCTCGATGCATTTCACCTATGCATGTAATGGAATTCACTTGAAAAATACCAAGTTATTCCGAGAGAATTGTTTCCGCTCGACCACCATCCTATTATCCGAATTAAATGATAGCGAGAATTTTCGTTCCGGTCGGCCTGAGCGCGCGGCCGTGTTTACATCGGCTCGCGTCGCACAACTTCGTCCAGTGACGATCGCGGGGCAGAGGAGAGAAAAAGGGGCGGGGGGGGAGGGGTATGGGAAGCCGCGCGCCGACACACACACACACACGCTCACTCACACACCGCGCGCCGCTCGTCACGCGTGATCTTCGAACCTCGCGGACGGTGAGTCTCGCGCGCGTTCCTCGCGATGTCGAAGAGTACCCATCCGCGAGTAGACGACGGCGTATCCGGAGTATCCGCGATCGTCGTCGCCGCGAGGCAAGGTCGCGCGTAACCGGTGTGTGAAGTTGCCGTTCGATTCGAACGCTCCCTCCGTAACGGACCGCGCGGAAGTTCGGCGAGTGACCGCGCGCGCGTGCGCGCGCGAGTGGGCGATATCTCCCGTTATTCATCCTGGAGTTGCGTCCCAGAGTGCGTCGTGAACCTGGGTGGATTTCGAGTGGCGAATCGATCGACGGATTAATCGGAGTGACGGATTAACCGGCGCCGCGGCGCCAGCGTCGGTGATCGACGTCGAGCGACGCTCGTTACGTTTCGTCTCCCGATATTCGAGATGGCGTGTGTTAACGGTGCTCGCGGCCGACCGTTGTCGCGTTAATTGGCGAAACGATCGGAGATCTCCCGGGGTGTGCCTACGTCCCACGTGCCCGACGAGGGAATGGAGCCGACGACGACGACGACGACGACGACGACAGCGGTGCAGATCGACGGCAAGGTAGCGGAGGAGCTTCCCCTCTACGGCCGGTGAGTGACTTGACGATTACGATTACAATTTGCGAGCGACCGTTGCGTTTTATTCCGCCATTTTTTTTTTGTCGCTTACGAAATAAGAAATGAGAAATACAGTTTCGCTCTTTTTTATTTTTTGCCTCTTGTCGACTATCGCTCGGCTGGCAGTGCAATTTAAACGCGCGTTTGTGTGTACTCCTTCTAAAAGCGCACATTTTGCATTTCCTGTATTTAACGTAGCAAATAATCGTCGTCGCTCGTTAGGACGCTCGCGGTGAAAGGTTTCTCTAGGCTTTTATCGAAAAGCGTATCGCAGTTTGCGACTCGGTTTCGCGATTTCGAGACTGATCGCGGTCGGCGGAGGCGGAACAATCGGAAATGACATCGATTCTCTTTCCAACGCGACGAGTTAAACGATTTCAGGAAACGAGGAGGGGACGGAGGAAGCGGTCTCGAGAAGAATTCTCGTGTGTATGTGTGTGTGTGTTTTCTCATCATTTTTCCGTTTTTCTTGCAATTTTGAACGACGCAGACTCCCACTAGTATCATCACTAGTGCATTTCTCTTAGCTTAGGCTTCCTGTGAACACTGCGCCGCGTCGTGTGTCGTACGGAATGCAATTTCGGAGAGAAAGAGAGAGAGAGAGAGAGAGAGAGAGAGAGAGAGAGAGAGAGAGAGAGAGAGAGAGAGAGAGAGAGAGGACAGGGTAAAAATGTGTGATCGCGAATCTACGCATGCACGTTTCCGGTCACCCTCAGGTCACCCCTGGCAGATCTCGAGACCGATTTCCTAGAGATCGAGCACCGAACCGACGGAACGATCGTCAACGCCCGTAGATCCGAGATCCCCTCCCCCCACTTCGCTCAGGAATTCGACCTCTCACGAAAAAAGAGAACGCCCGCGTTTTCGGAATATCTTCGTTTTTAGAAATGTTAACTATTGAATCGCAACGACATAAACAGGCATAATTTACTTGGATGAAATTTTGTGCAGTTTTATCTAGAAAAATACATAGTCTCGTTATAATAATAGCTTTTATAAGTTGGGAGAGAAAAAATATTGGAGATAGAAAATAATGAAAAATGAAAATTGTTTAATAGTATTAGTATTAAAACATTGTCATATATATTGTGCTCTTTAGATAAGTATTATAATTGGAATAAATATGTGATATTTTGCCGAAATTTCAAAAAATATCAAATTCTTAAATTAAATTAAATAATTAAATTATAATTGAATTAAATATATAAGCAAGAATATATATATATATATATATAATTTCTTTGCTTATTAAATGGAATATATTAATTTCAATCTGATAACAACTTTTGATTGCTAATTTGATTGATTTAATAATTTGATATCTACCATTTTTTTTCTGCGCATAGTTGTCCGCGAACTTTAAAAAAGCATTTGGATCTCAGATCTAGCACGCGTAATAGATCAACACGCGCAATTTTCACCCGTTTATCTCGCGCTTAGGCTGCGTGTGATAATACGCACTTTGGACGATCGCTTTATTGTGTAACAACGCGTAACCAATTTCGCAATTCGAACAATTGCAGAATCGTACCGCTCGACCAGATCGCAGATCGCACGGCGAAACTCACTCGAGCAACTAGCTCTTAAATTCAGCATAGAAGCGACTGGTGCACGCTGATATCTTCTTTTTCTTTCTTTAATTGGTGCACATTTGTCGTCTAAGTCCCGTCAATGTTTCACACACATCTGACGGATCCGTCTAGATTCTCTCTAATAATAAAAATATCTCGTATCTTATAGTTTTATACCAATCCAAGGGAAATCACGGGCCATACAGTTTGTAATTCGTAGTACATTTGTTTTTATTTCTTCTTTTTAAATCCTTTTACGGCGATAATAATATATTATTATATTTTTCGAGGGGTTGCGAATCGCACAAATAATAATTTTTCGCGCACTTTCGATAATAAACGCGAACGCAGCACTGCGTTTATCACGAGAGCGCCGCACAATTGCTCATCTTTTATATCTAGATAAAAATATAATTGCAATTTATAAATGCATGCGACAGACGCTACATAAATACTATTTCAACAATATTTACAATTCTCTGCTCAAATCGCGAAAACATACTATAAAACGAAAAACGCTTAGAAACGCTGTATAAAATAATGTTATAATATACATATACGGTGGCACCGGATCTTTTTGCAGACTTTTCAAAAAGTGCAACTTGCAAAACACGAATAACTTATGCAAGTTAATTTCTCATTGCGCAATAATATTTTAGCAATATATATATGTATATATATATATATATATATATATATATATATATAATATATTTTAGAAAGATACTCTTGGACTTTTTTTTATTCATTATCTACCGTTTCGCCTACGTACGCTAATTAATTATGCAAACTAATCACATTTCCGCTCCGTTCTACATATCGTACAGTGTACACCCCTTCCGGATTGACCTTCGCACTCGAAGTATAATTGCATTCCCTTCGCTGAGAGGAGTAGTTAATCGCAGTTTTAATCGGAATAGCAAAGAGATTATTCACTTGTGTGTTTCAGAGCTTCTTTTTTTTTCAAATATATATATTAAATGTTATTTAACGATGAAAACTTTCCGACTTGAGAGCTGAACTTGAATAATCTTCCGACAACATGGTATGCTAAAAAATGTAATCGATGTAACGATCCAGAAATGTCGCGGATTCAAGTTTTTATACAAAATGCGGTACGACGGATGCGCTCGAGGTCGGTCGGTCGGTCGGTCCATCGTGCTCCGCTGCCGAAACGAAAGGACGCGTGCGGATGAACGGATCGTGATTCGATCACGATGTGGAACCGAACGATGTGGCTGGTATTACGGCGTGCGATTACTACAATCGCGATTTAACGTACACATTTGAAAAAAGCGTATACGTTTCATTTTGTCACACGATTATGTCATTTACCCGTCCAGCGTGGTACTGTGATTGATTATGACTCCTAAGGCTCTCTCCGACAAGTGTTATTTTTCGCACCAGGTAATTTAAACGTCTACGGTGATCGTTCGTTGACAGTAAAATTGATAGCGGTAAGAACTCTGTCTGTCTCATTTGATTCTCGTTTCTGCGAGGCGTTTCGGGATAAAATTCGTCGTCGGCAGCAGAGCACGAGGAACGGCTCTTGCGAAACTTTTCGCACGCAGACACCTCTGGTTACGTTGTGCGATGCGATGAGAAAGAGAGAGAGAAAGAGAGAGAGAGAGAGAGAGAAGAGAGAGAAGAGAGAAGAGGTCTTTGGCTTTTGCGCGATGAATATAATATATATTTCTCCAAGATTCTTCCTCTCGAAAGAGAGCGAATATTTATATATGTACGTACGCGATGATATCGGAAATTATTTACACACAGAGAATAGCGTCCTCTTAGGCGAGTAACGAGTGTTTTTTTGATTTGCTCCATGGCTCCTCCGCTGCTTAGAATTCGCGTTTTAGCCCCCAGCACTTTTCCGAGTTCTCCCGTCTTCCGTATCTTCCCTTAACAAAAGATCGGACTACGGCGCCGCTCTCTTTTTTTTTTTTTTGCGTCTCGGCTCGTACAATAGAGCTTTTGTTTTTGTCTTTTGCGCGGGCGAATCGAAAAAGTAATTCGCGTTACCGCTGTGACGCGAACGAAACTTGTGAGTCGGTAACCGCGGGTAGCAAGTGTACCACATATTTAATCTCGATAATTATTCCTCAATCCACGGGACATGTGTGTTGTGTTATTATTACTCTAGCCTTATTATCGACTAATAAACCTATCGTAAGAACTTTACGATACTTAATTTGAGCTGCTGAATTTAACAGTACGATCGTCGTGAATACTTGTTTTTTTTTTTTTGTTATTTATCTTTAGAGTCCTTATGAAATTACACACTCGCGTGTCCAGACCGTCGTAACTCCGCGGCGGCTCGTTGCACTCAAAATGTAAATTGTCAAATGGCGTATATCTCGCGTTTTCTTGCGCTTTGTACTCGTACTATTGTACGTAGAAAATAAACGCAGGTACATCCTTAAAATCGAAGGACTTTCAAGATGAATCGTCACCTAAAAATTCGATATTCAGTCGTTAGAAAAAACTAGCATGCATTAGAATCACCACGATTTTTTTTTTCACGTTCGTTCGTTCGTTCGTTCGTTCGTTTTTCATCTTTTCGTGTAAAGTGCGGCATAATTAGGCAATCGTTCTTCATTTTTCCGTCAGTTAAATTGTCCTTTCCTCTCGTTGAGAAAAAAACGAGGATTTGGCCGTCAGAATCGTCGTAAAGTTCGTGATTGAACGCGAGACGAACATGTCGTCGGCAATTAATGCAATAATTGTGTACTATTTCTTTTAATCTTAAAAACTATACACGAAAAGACATCGATAAGATATAAGAGCACGATGCATTTAACTTTTAAGTAGCCTCTCCTTCGATTTTTTTTTTTGTTAGCGTCAGATCGGAGATCCTGGGGCAGTAACAGAATCAGAGATCCGACACATTCCCACATAAATATTAATTCTTAGATTCTACTTAGATTCGCGCGAATATACTTTTTTTTTTACTCTTTTTTTCTCCCCTTTATCGCTAACTCGCTCGACGAGCGAAACACCACAGAATCGCCGTAATCGCTGTCGGTTAAGTCAATGCGACGCGCTGATTACGACAAACTGGCGTGTACTATAACGTGAAAGTAGACACTTAAGTTTTATATCAGGTCACGATAATTTGTCAATAATTAATATCGAACGCTCTCGTAAGACACTGGCGTAAGACACGCTAACTCTAGGCGGTAAATCTAAGAAGTAAGAGACGTGCATTTGAATAACCGTGCCGCGGGATTGGGATGCACGGTGCTGTATACCTCGAGAGTAAACAAGGTAATTGCGATCGCGGTGTCTCGTCAATGACATCATTAATCGCAAAGTTTGGTTAATTAGAGAGAACCAATTGCGTCTCTAGGGATCAAGTCGCGTTCTGCAAAGTGTATACGACGGGTTAATCGGAACGTAAAGTTTCGCGAGTGTGCGTGTGTGTATGTGTGACTTGCGGAAAATGGAGTATCCGGGAAAAGCACGACCATAGAGAGCGGCCAAGGGGCTCAAACTCGGCTGGCACCCTACGAGCGCGCGTTTGCACGTGATACGAACTGAACGTAACGAGCTTCCCAATCCGCGTCGTCGAGTCGATGGCCGCTACTTTGTTGCTCGGCGTCGCCGTTTTGAACATTTTTACTCAACACAGATAGAAAGAGAGACACGATCTAACGCTACCTTGTCACGCGACACATCTTCTATGGTTTCTAAGGTTTCTACGTTAGTCTACGTTAGTCTACGTTGAACTACGAACAACACGCTGGAGACTGCGCTGCTCTAAAATTTTAAACAATAAACGCCCGATTCCCCTCCCCCCTTTTTTTTCCACGAACGATCTTTGCGTAATGTCCTTTTTCCTTCAACGTGACTCGCGCATACCAAGGGTGGTACACAAAGGGTGGTACACGGCAGAGATTAATTAACTCTAGTAATCGGAAAGGAGGACGAAAGAGCTCCGAGTCCACGATCGCGAGTCGAGATCTGCAGGAATCCGTCGGTGCGGATCTCGTGCGAACGAAATCGGATCGTCATTAGGCCATACGTGTAATATAAATAGTGACTCGATGCAAAGAGTTAAAGAGACTAGACGTCGATGCTCGTTTTTTCGTCCCGCGACGCACATATCTTCCGACTATCGGTCTTCTTATCGAACGAACTGCTCGTAATCCTGCCATTGCACGCAATATGCCGTGAAAAATCCGCCCGGTAGTACTGTGAATACTGTCAGTGTATGTACACTTCTCGTGTGACCGCGAGTATGCCCTCGTCTTATTAAAACCTACCACGCTTCCGCGCGAGTATAATAAAAACTTTGTCGCGTCAAAGGATGCCTTGTGTCTTCGCTCAATTCGATCGAAGATGCCTCGTCGCGCAAGGGTCTGGACACGCGAGCTCAGTAAAGTGGATTAAAGTGGAAAGTTCGAATTGTTTTTTTTTTTGTGTGTTTGAATGTCTGCGAATGCAAAATGCAAGATTTTTAATTATCAACGACAAAATTACAGGTAACCTAAAGTCGCATAGGTTTTTACATAGGTTGCATCCACTCTACAGTTTTCCCTGAAACAGACAGTGAGCGTACTCCGTACGAATAAGAACATTATTTAGAACTTGAGGTTTATTACTTGAGTAGCACAATGTGATAAGAGGAGAGAAAGAGAGGGGGTGAGAGAGTGGGGAGGGGGAGAGAAGGAGAGAAGGAGAGAGAGAGAGAGAGAGAGAAACTTTTGGTCGCGACAGCTTAGTAAGCGTGTATAAGCGGTTTAGGGTCGGGTACTTACTCGTCCTCCCACGGGCATACTTCGTTAACATTATTGTCACGCTTCTCCCGAGGCGCTGCCTGCGCCGCCGCCGGTCGGTTCTCCGCCTGTTCCTGGGCGTCCGGTTCCCAGACAGGCACGACCTGCGCCTCATCGGGTAGCCCCCCGGTCGTCGTCGCGGCCTGCTGCGGCTCCTCGGCCACCGGCGACACGTCCGCCCCGGTGTCGGTCCGCGATGCGTCCTCGCCTTTCGCTCTCTCCTCCTCGGAGACGGCGATCTCCCCCGCGTCCTTTGCCGTGCAGCTCTCGCTGGCGTCCTCGTCGGCGTTCTCCATCGTCGAATTGTCGCTCGGTAGATCGCCCACGATCGCGCTGATGCTGATCAACGGCGCTTTCGCGGTCGTTCTGGGGGAGGGGAAAGACGAGAAACTCGGAATTGTTTTCGTTTCTCAGCCGCGTAGTCCCAAGTAGAGAGCCCCGCGAGTAACTTACTTAGGACTCGGCTGGCTCTCCTTGACGACAACGGCTTCCGCAACGACGACCTCCTCCTCGGGCACGATCCTCTCGAGGGACGATCTCTCCTCAACCTTTTCGACCACCGCGTGGGAGTACTCGAATGACTGCTGGGGCGACGGATAGTTGCAGGACGACACGGACGCGCGACCTATCTCGGCCAGTCTGATGCGAGCGCTCGCCGAGCAGGTGGAGTAATTTCGCGTTATCGTGCCGGGACCTGAAGTTGACGTACCTGTGCGCATTTCACAGAATGATAGGAGGGATGGTATTTAGGGATTAGACGATACGCATTGCGACGCTCAAGTGTACTGACCTACGCTACCGCTATGCTGCAAGCTACAGGACTTTCGCAGCCTCTCGGAGACGTCGGTGATAGCGAGGCTGACGTCCGACGACGAACTGCACGAGTCGAGCTGCGCCGAGTTTTTCCGGGAGATCTGCGCGATCGTCGTCGTCGTCGTCGTCGTCGCTGTCGCCGCGTGGCCGCCGCTGTCCCACACGTGTCGGGCCTGATCAGCTGACACTGTCCTGCCAGAGGACACGCCGTCCCCCGGGGTTCCTCCAGGTTCCGTGCTCGGTCCCGGCACCGCCTCCCACGGGCACACGTCGTCCGTAGGGCGAACTGCCGCCACGTCCGTCGCGCCAGCATCCCTGACAACAGGAACTTTATTATATTTAGTTTTCGCCGTTTCCTTTTCGCAGGAGACAGAGGTACCACGCGCTTTTCGCGTGTGCGTGTCTCGTGTGTTCTGCGTATATGTATGTGTCTTTCACCAACAACGGTCGGGTTGGTACATGCATGCTGCTCCATTCAACGACTATAGGGAAAATGTAGAGGTCTTTGAACATATAAATGTTGCGAGGTTGTCCCGGAATTATCGCCGCCTGTAAAGTCCGCGGCGCAGCAGTGACGAGTAATTCCGGGGCATCCGCGCAAGGATCCGGGGCGTTTTGTTTTTCTGTCGTTCCGATGTCCTCAAAGTCCTCAAAGTGTCGAGCGCGCTCGAGTGTATAGAACGTATAGGGTTTTGACATTGTGGAAAAAAAAAACACTCCTGCGAGAGAGACATTAGAGAATGTGAATCTCGAGGGAGGGGAAAAAAAGAAATTTTACAACGTGGAAAGAGTCGGTACATACTTTTCTTGCTGTGCAAATAATGTGCTCGACAAGTATCATATCATATCGTACGTATATAGGTAGAGTGTGTGTTACATAAAATATTACAGAGAGATATATATATATACGAGTATAGGAGGTATAGTAAGCTTGATACGGACGACACAATATCGACATCAAGACAATTATACAGAGTGTCTCAAAATACAGTAACAGGTCAATAGCAATTGTTTTCTTTGCAAAGAAGTAGAGTTGTGTACGTTTATAAGTAATCAAAAGAACGTAAGATTGACGAGCGTCTTTGAGACACTCTGCGGGGTGATGGTATTTGATGTAGTATTCAGAAACATTGAGACTGAGATGGAGGAACAACGGGTACAATATACCATCATACTATTATTAATATATACACGCTTTACACGCGCGCACACACGCGCACACACACACACACACACACACACACACACACACACACACACACACACACACACATTTTGGTGAGCTTTATCGTAAAAATGATCTCTTTGAGAGAAAGAGAGTGCTAGTTTTAAAAACACACCGAGAGATAAGAGGGTTTGCCAAAGTCTGATACGAAGGTACAGGATGGAGCCACGCGGTGCGACGCGGAACGCGTTAATAAACAATCGTACCGGCCTCCCCCTTCGTTATATCTCGGTGTACCGGGCTCGGGTTACGCGACGCTCTCGATCGTTATTTCGAGATACGCCCCGAAAAACCGCCGGCACACGCGAAGGGGGCGCGAGTAGGAGAAGCGCTTTTATTAAGCGTTCCGCGCGCGCCGCGTCCGCTCCTACACTTAATTGAGACAACCGTGGTTGAATTGTATCGGGGGTGACTTACTGAATACTACGTGGACTAGGCCTCGAAGGTATCTTTACGAGTCGTGGTAGATCTCCCCTGAAAATACGACGCGCACGAATAAGCCTGTCATCCACGGTTATCGTTCACCCGCGATATACCGCGCGCGAGTATACGGATAGCATGCTAGAAAAGCGCGAGAGTGTAGGCTCGCCGGATGGAGCGTACAAAGCGTAACGAATTGTTTTTCTTTTCCCCCTCTCGGGGACCGCTCACGGGCCTCCAACCCCGCACATACCTGTATGGGATGTCGGTGAGATTCGACTGGCTGTGGGAGTGCGGGACCCGCGGCGCGCTGGTGACGTCGCGGACGCCGCACACCGCGAGCTCGTGGGCGCTCCCGGACAGACTTCGGTCGCTTCCCCGTCGTCTGCCGCCGCCGCCGGCGCCGCCGCCTATACTAGCCTGCTGCAGGGTGCTGGACGTTGGTGTCGAGGTGGAGGAAACTTTCTTCTTGGCTTGGCCGCCGAAGACGAAAAATCTGAAAGGACGTGGATCGAAATGCTCATCATTTTCCGGCCGTAATACCGCGTGGGCGTAATTCCGCGACGAAAGGGAGCTTTACCTCTTTTTCTGCAATGGTTGCACGCCGGCAGCTAAGAGATTACGATATTGATCGGAACGAATAAATCTAGGGTAACAGTCCTTCTTCAGCAGTAACGTATATACATGCTCCGCGGCGGAATCAAACGTAAATCTGCTCGGATTTTTCATCTCCTGATGGACTTTCTCCATCGTTTTCCCGTCTATGTTGATCTCGCAGGGAGCTCCAGGTGCCAGGAATTCTCTGCGTGACATTTTCCAGCGTTATGAATAGGTTTTTTTTTTTTCTTTTTAAGTCGAGACCAACGTAGCGTGCGGGAATACCTACCTAAAAATTTCGTTGACTTTGTCAGGTATTTGTGCTTGAAAACTATGCCTGAGATCTTTGACCGCCAGCCAAAATCTTATATTCTCATGGCTGTACTCCTTTCTTAAATAATTTGTGAATTCTTGTAAACCTGTTGCGGAAGAATAGAGGTTGTGAGTTCGCTAGCTAGGAATGAACGTAATGTTCTATTAATGCGATCGAAAAGTTTTACCTGTAGGATCAGACATAAGTTCTTCCATCGACAGCGCCCATCGTTTAACACGCTTCTCCGTAGGAACTTCCACTCTAGACACGTAGTGTACAAAGTACGTTATTGAATTTGCCCTCCCCCTCGCGTTCTATAAGCGAGGCCTATCAGATTTTAATTACTTACAAGGGGCTATTCAGCTGCCAAAACGTATGATCGTCGGTGACCCATGGATTGGAAGGTTGCGGCTGTGTGAACATCGGGTCCCATTCCACGTATGTTTCGAAGTACGATTTCAAATTTTCGATCGCGGTTGAAACCTTTATTCTCGTGCGTATCAAACTGTTCCGTAGTAGGGCCACCTAAATTCAAATTACACAGGGACACATTGCGTTAAGTCGAGAGATTCGGAGATTTACGCGATCGACGTTGAGAGAGACCGGCGCTCTCACCTCACGTTGCAGATCGTTGAGAGTGCGTTTGCGTGACGGAGGTCGTGGAAGTCCAGGACGTAGACGAGTGGGTACGGGCACGACTTCCAGGCTACTGAGGCAACCAGGTGGCGGCCGATAGACTCTCCAGAACGCCCGTTCCTGCGAGTCGCTCACGATCTTGTCCCCCTTCTTGCGTTCCTTGGATATGCGTACCTGGACCCACACAATCAGTAGCATTTCAAGGAGTCACGTGCTTGAATGTGCGGAATTGGCGCTTACGCGGGACAATACGCTCTCGGTACGCCATTGTGGAAATTTAAACGCGATATAAAGTATACTAGATAGCTATTCACCTGTTCTTCCGCTTGCAATTGTATGATGTCCCATTTGTTCTGCAGGTTCTTGCGCAGGCTGTTCAAAGCTTCCTAAAGATAGCAGTACGGTTCTCTTTTACGAAACGGAATGTTCAAATGAATTTTTCGATAATTTTCGCGTTAACAACGTGAAATTTACGTACGATCTCATAGTCCTCGAGAGCGTGACGTTGTTTGTTCCTCAGAGTTCGTTTCGCCAGATAGATCGCGTATTCCACGTTGTCGGGGGTTCTATGTTGCCACGGCCAATAATAGGGTGTCTACGCGTATCAATTTTTCAGATGAGGATTGAAAGAATTTCCGAATCGCTTTGGAAGTGTTATTCTTTTATTATATCTTTCGTATACGACACTCACCTGAAACCTATAAAGAGAGCTATCGTCCTTAACAGTAAGTGTCTTGGAGTCGTTCACCGGGAAGAAGTAGCCGTACTGGCATAGTTGATTAGCAATATGGACCGCCTCTACTGTCAAACACAATAATATACGTTGATATCTGAAGAAAATACGCGACTTATATCGACAGTTGTGTCTCTAAGGGTTGCACTTAGTGTTGCCTAGGGTCGTGCGGATCACTCGAACGATGCCACATTGATCTGTATGTCGTATTTTGGGTTGAGTTTGTCTGTTCGCATGGTTTTTCTTGCGAACGTACGTCGAAAGAAATAACGTCCACAACATACGGTTTTGTTATTCTTAGAAAATTGATTGCGTGCGTTGACGATGTGCTTTCTTCGGGGACACCAGGCTCGCTCTCCCTCTACTTGTCTATCACTCCTCGAGTGATTATTAATGAATGACTAATTCGCTCTTTTTTTTTTTTCGCAAGCTCGGTTAATCTATCGTAGATAAAAATATCGATCCGTCCGGTATCTTCGTAAATACTAACTGCGAATTTCCCCCGTTCATTTCGCCGACAATGAAATTACGAAGACATTTATTCTCTGAATTCATTCGACGCGCGCGAGTTGCGCTCACCTCGCGACGAAACGGGACTGTAATTTACGGGTCTTCATTTGCACAGGCCGCGCGCACGCGAGCACGAGGGAAAAAGAAATTCGCCCGGAGGAGTGGGAGAAGGAGGAGGAAATCCAGAAAAAAATCCGCCCGAAATATTCGCCCGTTTCTCTCCGTGAAACAGCTGCAGGTTCGCGCGAGTTCTCTCCTCATTTAATCTCTCATCTCTTTTCAATAACCGGCAGCATAAATAATTCATATTTGAGCGAAAAAGAATATCCTGTGTGTAGTGTAACGTGTTAGAGAGTATGTAAATCGATACTCTTTAAAGGCACCAAGCGGGAAGTATCGATGCAAATGTGCGGATCGGATACTGCGAAGCGAAACCATCGACAGTGTCGTTAGCGTTATCCACAGGCAGAGAGAGCGGTTGTGGTTGCGCGTGTCACGAGGAGGGTGAGAGACGCCCGAGTCGAGCCGAGCCGAGCGGGCTAGTAAACAAACGAGCGAACGAGCGAGCGAGGGAAAGAACAGCAGCGGAGGGCACAGCCGGCAACGGTCAGTAGTAGTGGACATAGACGAAGCCCGTACCTGATTCTTCGATGGCAAGCCGCTCCATCAGCCACTCGATGAGGTCGTAACCTGCAACACGCAGGCAGCCTACTGTAGTGCCCTGGCCGTGATGGCCGCTTACGCTTACGCCACAACGCAGGTACCGATGGCACTCACCCATGAACGCTGAGGGGATCGAGGTGAGAAATTGTTTTTGGCTGCGCACGGGTACCCCGCTCTCAGGGTCTTGCATCTCCCGCACCAGCCCCTCCATCTGCGCCAAGAGAGGGATAGATCAACGATCGATTATTATTACGGCCCGTTACGAGTTCCGGCGAGTCATTTACGTCTTCAAGTATATTAGCACCTAACTTGTTGGGCTAGGGAAATGAATTGTCCGCGCGCGTGAAAAGGAGTGTATACCTTGTCGAAGGCGTAAGGCCTGTGAACGCGTGGCTCCTTCTCTTTTTGTTGTTGTTGTTGTTGTTGATTGCTGGAGGCCTCCATCGCGATCGAGGCGGCCCTCTGCGTCGCTGGCAGGAGCGGTGTCGATATCGATGGCGGAGGGGGCTGGGGAGCTGGGCCGGAGACGGGTCTACCCGAACTCCATGGGGCTCTGGCCCCATCCCATCACTCCAGTCACCCCCGCACGCCCACTGAAACACATCCCGGAAATTGTCCTTTTTACCTCTTCCATTCATCACGTTTAAATTACAGCTAGATGTAGATATAATACAGAGTATATAGACACAGTGAATTTAATTACAAACTGAAAAAACTTTTTGTTCGCGATATCGCGGTACATACAGGTACAACGGCGGTATAGACATGGCAAATCGCTAATTGCGATTCTCGTTTTGAAAGTCGCGATTTTTTTATGCCAAGTTTTCTACCGAGCTTAGCGGGAAAGCTGCTCGTGTATAATTCGAAATTTGCTTATGTCGAGTTCTCTCCAACTTCCCATTTAATTATTTCGTGCTTGTCGTTCACTCATATACAGGCCGCAATTAGACCACAAAGTGACTTTGCAAACAGGATCGCATATATTTTTGATTAAATAATAATTTTGAATTTCGTTGCAGGTTATATCGGGATACATAATGCGCGAAATTGTAATGAATTTTCTCAGGGCTCGAATTTTTAAATTTTACTTCCCCCCTTTCCATTTACACTCGCAAATCTCGCAATTTTAGGAATACTTACTTGACGTTCTTAAATAACTACCTTTCTTGTACATCTCTCTATATATTCGATCAATTTTTAATGCTTTGTCTTTTGATACACTTCGCCGACGAGGAAAACGCGTCTTCGCTCTCTCATTATTTATCAAAGCATATCGGATTAAGGAAAGTCGACGGAAATATCGGGCATTTAACTCGCAAAAACAGAAACACTCGTTCGTATATTAAGGCACGTTTACGTAGGTTATTTTTACAATCTATCAATGGCAAAATAATTTGCCGAAATGTCATTGGCATTGATTGATCCAACACCCCTGTACGGCCGATTCTTTCTAACATTTGGAATGAACGCCGCAGAATTCGGTAGGTCATTTATGAATTCTGGAACCGAGATAAAAATTTTCATGTTGTCAGTGTCAGCAGATATTCAATTTTTTAAGGGGTAAAATGTTAAATTTTGCAATTCAAAATTTTTAACTTGCGCAATTCGAACATTAATAATTTATAATTGCGTTACATTTTTTTTATTCTGGCGGGAAAACCAGCACGAGCTTTTTTAATCGACGGATATTGAGTCAATTATTGATGCAAAAATTATGGAAATTTTGTCGATTAATGCGTTTCAACTTTGCAAGCATCGATTTATTTTTCGCGTCTGCGGCAACGTACACGAGACACTCGACCTGGTATCGCGCATACAAAATCGTTATATGAATAAAGGCATTTTTTGGACAGATCATTTAGCTCGCGTAAAAGGAAGTCGGGCGCATTCTACCGGCATTCATTCTACTTCCGCCTCTCCGCGCGGTTCCGCGCATCGCGCTCATGCAACAAAGTGCGACAATAACAAATAGCGAACGGCAGAATGCGCGCCGGATTCGACGCTGTAAACGCTTTCCCGTCAGTGACCTCTCTGTGCGCGATGTTTTGGGTTGCGAATGAAGATTCACTTCCGCCGCTCGTAGTCGCGGAATGAAAACCCCCCGCATTGTTTCTCGTAAATCCGAAAAAAAAAAAAAAAACGTTTCCCTCGACTCTACCGAATATCAGGAGATCCATAAGACAAGATATAATCTGGATTTTATGATCGGTTTCTTTTTTTTTTTAACGGGAAATCTTCCAGTCGAGAGATTCCCGTCGAGAGAAGAAAACGAAGAGGAAACTCTTTTGCGAAAACTTGTGAGGAGAAAAAATCGGGGCATTATGTTCGGTGCTAAAAGTGTGCCAACGCGGGGTCGCCCGAAAAAGTTTTCACAGCGGCGGAAACGAATGACTCGCGGAAATGATACGGGCTCAAAGTTCAAAGTTTTGTCGTTAAAAATGACGTGGACACCATATATCGCGTTACTAATGGTATCGCGTTACTTGTGATATCGCGTTACCATCCGACTGATCTCTCTCGAACGAAATGCAAGGTCAACGCAAATCACCATCAAGGCCGCTGTGGCGCGATGAAAAAACAAGTGCCGTCCACAAAACGGAGAGACATGGTGCTTTGTGCATGTGCGATCAGGTGTAGCCGGACAGTCAGTTGAAGCCGCTGTCGATATATCGATGTATCTCGGGTTAACGAACCCGGGCCTATTCGACTGACGATAATGGAGGTAGTGTTCTCGTCTAGAGCTAAAGAGAAGGCGTGTTTATGTGTTTGTGTGTGTATGTGTGTGTGTGTGTGTGTGTGTGGTTGTGTGGACGGCGAAGTACAGGGGGAAAGGAAAACGGGATGCACACAAACACAATCATCGAGTCATGCAACACCATGCTGATACTTTTTCGCGCGCGCGTCCAACTGTTGAAATTACTTAAACCAACGTTTTCAAGTTGTTCGTTTCGAGTTGCTCCCTTCGACATTTTCCGGCTGTCGAATTTTTCACGTTTTCGACGAAACAAGTTGTTAAGTCGGTCGTTCTACGGCATCTGTTACAAAACTTTTGCCTCTTTCTCTCTCTTTCTCTCTCTTTTTCTCTCCGTTCTTACTTCCGAGTTTAAAATTGGAGTCGGTTTTTGAGAAGGTGTCGACGATACACTCGAGTTTTTCGGGCGGAGTCGCAAAGGCGCGAGAAATTTGAAAACGCTCACGGGAAAAATAGAGGAGCGGCTGAATTCCGCGATTGGTAAACGCTCGATATAGAAAGGCAGGAAATAGCCAGAATATCAAAATGAATCCCCAAATGACCCGGGGACAAGCAGATGCGTGGGCGGAAACACGTCCCTCCCCTGCACCCTCGCGAGGCCTGCACCCTCCCATCGCCTGCCAATTTACGTGCTAATCTGAAATCGATAAGTTCTCCGGCACGTCCTGAGACTTTGGGGACGTACGTTTCTGCGAATTATTCAGTACGCGGAGTTATTAATGTCCTGCTCAATTACAAGCGAGTTTTCAACGACTGGAGGAAATCAATTAAGCACGCGTGGAGGAAGGAAGGGAAGGGAAAACTCCCTAGTCGCGTATCGTTAACCCTTGGCCAGCCACCGAGGGGCTACAACGGTCTCATTTTCTCTCTGTAAATAATCGGTGTAACGCGCCATTAGTTCGTGTCCGCGAATCTGACATTTTATTCCGTCTATTACTTTGATTCGCGCATCGAGATTTATTTGATTTGCATTTACATTGTGTAATCTCGCGTTTATTTAAAGGATTCCGCGCTGCCCTTCCGTTCAAATTGATGGCGCAACTTCGTTATTTCGTGTCATCGATAACTGATACCAAATACGAAATCCAATAAGCCATTTATTAGTGTTACCCTATTAAAGGAAAAACTCTAACTGACTGTGCATGGGATTCTGTATATCCCATGCAAACATCGTTTCGTAGTACCAATAGTTTATAAATTAATTGTTTCATTCCACAGAAAACCCAATTAACCATTTTATAGTTTATGTCTGATAAGAGATCGATATGAAATATTTTTTAAAGACTACTTAGCAGTTGTACGCTTTTTTGAACTTTGTAAATTATCGAATATCAACATTTTTTACAGTCACTAGTAGTTACATTAACAAGTTGTTAAACGGCTGGAAGTTAAATTAATAAGTTACCAAACTACAAACTGCACTCCGTTTTGCCAGATGTGCTCAATTATCGTCGAATCGTATATTTTTCTTTTCTTTTTTTTTTCCCCTCGCAAAAACGCGATGTAAATTGATCGTACGAAATACACGCGGTACACACATCGGCCAATGTTGTCATACAGATGTCATGTAGGCTTTAGATAAATAAATATGGGAATAATGTGTGCGGCAGTTTCCGATAGTAAACGAAAAGAGAGGAAATATTAACTTTTTATTCTAGATTTTTAATGCACGTTTCATATTTGTTGTTTCGTATTAGCACAATCGCCACTCGACGTCTACGAGACGATAAATGTCACTCTGAAGTTTTATACGGGCTATCGCAACAAACAACCACGTCGTGGAAAGTGCGTGAGGGAAAAATCTGGAAAAATCGTGGCTTCGGGCCAATTCCAAGAAAAGCTCGAATAAGGAATATCACTGGGAGAGAAATAGCCGTCTTGGATGAAGGCCGTCATAAAATTCTAAGGGAAGCGACACTAAGCTCGCCTTTCTATGGGATTAACTCTTGCGGAATTCTCTCTCTCTCTCTCTCTCTCTCTCTCTCTCTCTCTCTCTCTCTCTCTCTCTCTCTTTCTTTCTCGTTTTCCTTGAGAAGCTTTGTATGGCTGATAACGAATTTCCTTGTTTCCTATTCAGACGCGGGACATTCAGGAAACACAGGGAAAGCGTGCGCGGCATTAACCCTTTTCAATTGTAAGAGGAGGAGTGAAATTGTTGGCTCTTCTTGGATTTCTCGGATTCTGGGATACTTGAATTCTCGGAGCCTTGGATTCTCAGATGCTACGCTCGAGTCAGTGCGGGGCCCTTTCAAGAGAAGTCGCGTCGCTCGGTCTCGTCTCTAGCGTAACGATTTAATTCGTCGTGTATACAATTCCGGGGCACGCAGGGTGCACCACGAGCGAGTAGCGACAAGAGCCTAGAAAGATACGGCGGACAAAGGGGATAAAAATAAATAACGTGGTTAGCGTGCCTTTGTCCTTACGGGACCCGCGGTATAATCGGTCAGTTTGCCCGAGTGACGAATCCGGGGGCGAGTGTCACCCCCGAAATAGTCCCTAAATTGATTGAATGAACGGTTTCGCGGAGACGACGCGATTTTAGTCTACGTCTCCGCGAGAGGATCGCGCCGCCGCCGTGCCGGTAAATAAAACGAGGTGAAATCGGAACTCGGCGCCCGAAAGCGCCCAATCTCGCGCCTCGCGGGACAATAGCTGCGATAGATTGAAATTTTAATTGAGTTTTCGCACCGCGCAGCTCCACGCTGCCGGGCAAAAGCAGCGCGATAATCGAGCTTCTTGAGTCGCTCGCAAGCTGCGCGGCTTAGCAACGATCGCAACGTGCGCAACGTTTTAAATCGTAATTCCCTTTTCGACGACGTAAATTTTCGTTCCCACAATAGAATCGGAGGAGAAGCGAAAGCGCATTTCCACGCGCTGTTTTCTCCGGCGCGGAGAGTAAAGTCACAATGCGGCAGATCTGTGAACGTCTTCGGACGCGGGACGCGAAACCCTCCCGGGAGTCGCTCGTGATAGTCCGGCTAAGTGAGGGGATGTAACCTTGACAAACCGTGAATACCTGGTCATTTTAATCCCCTCGGCGTTACACGGCTTTCTCGTCTCTCTCGCCTTTCTCTCATTTCACAGATTGCATGAAAATTATTCATACCGCACGTGCGAGCAGTTGAAATTGTAAACAGTCACGGCACAACTATTACGTCCGCAGCTTCCTTCACCCGCGATCGTTTTTCATCTGTCGCAAATTTAATTCCGTGATAAGCTACGAGATGAATAATCGTGATATATCTTAAATTCCGAAACGTAATCGCGCATAAACGAAAATCGGTTGATGGTCGGTAGTCATCCGTTAATAACGGGCCGCGCGCTCAATCGGGCATGAATTATCAGCCCTTGAAAAGTCACGCAGCAGACAGGTGGATTCCAAAACGGGCGCGTCAATATTGCACGATATCGCGAATTCCAATTATCATCGTTCTATCGACGCTATCCATGTCGATACCAACAAATTAAAACGCGCTTGCACAGCGAATAAAAATCGATCGACGTCTGCGGGATATTCGCCGGTTTAATTGTCGTGCGTTGGCGTCACAATGTCAATCGACGACCGAATTTGCCTCGACCACGATCCGGTCTGACTATTGGATTCCCCGAAATACGAAACGATGCTAACGAGCAATATACTCGGCATGCAAATAAGGAGAGTAATGGACAACGAAAAGACTGACGACACGTGATAAATCGCGCGCGCGCACGCACACAATTTTGGCGCTGACCGAATTTATTTTCTACGTACTTGGGAACATTTTAACGTATTATCTTTGAAGATTCACCCTCGTCTACGTTGGTGATTTGCATCATCCTTGATCGCAGTAAGCGATTGTCGTCGGCGTTCTTTGCGCTCGGCATACGTCTAGCTGGGTACAACTACCGTGTAGGATTACTCTGAATGTAGACGTACCTTAATATGTTAATACTGCGTTAGCAGTGCGGTAGGACATCCGAAAAGTGCAACGCGGCGTCGCATGAGCACCTCACACTGTCACTGCGTCGGCACTGCCATGAGTGCATCATCGTACTACCATGTGTCATCAGTGATTCCGAGGGAACGTCCGTCGACGACGTACACGTTGAAATACCGGGAGATCCACGCTACTACCGATACCTCGAGTAGCACTGCTATAGATGAACCGGCCATAGTTCAATATGATTCACGACAGGAACTATAGAGAATTGATATTATACGTATTTCCACGTATAACCTTCCCCCGAAATGCTATATTTCGTATAGCCGTCGCCGCGCAGCTATAGTCGCACCTTTTTTTTCCACCCTCGCACGTTTTCCCCAGCCCTCGCCCACTCAGCGATTTTTCGAAACAGGAAACCCGCAACGAAAACCACGACGTCCGCCCCGCCGCGCGGTACCGCACCGCACCGCACCAGCGCGTCTCGTCTGAATCGCGCGGAGGAGAACCCTACCTTGCGGCGACGGTCTCGGCGCAAATCTGACCCAGGGGTGCGGGAGAAGGGGGAGGGAGGAGGGGGGCTCCGCGCGCGCTGATAATCGGAAGCGCACGAGTCACCCCTCACCCGGGAAACGCGCACATGTCGCGGTCGTAATGCATCTCGCGCGCCTTTTTGACGACGACGACGACAACGACGACGCCGGGCGCGCTACGAGATATGACGTGGCCCGATCGAATGGTCCACTTTTCGCATCGCTAAGCCTCCACTCCCGTGGTCGATATTTATTGCGCCTCGGCCGAGGCCGAGGCTCGCGGCCGCACCGAGGAAGAAACCGACTTGATCGCCTCGCGTCCCTCGGGCCAACTGTTAATCGGCCTCGAGGAGGAAACGCGCTCTCTCTCTCTCTCTCTCTCTCTCTCTCTGTTTCTCTTTCTCTCCCTTTCTCTCCCTCCCGCCGTTCCCTCCGCCGGCTAAAAATCGCCTCCTCCTCCTCCCCCCCTACTCTCCCCGGCTCTCGATCGACCCACGCCGATTTAACGGCCGCCACGAAGGAGGGACGATCGCAGCACGACTGGGTTGCTGGTGGTGTCGCGCCACTGACGGTCGTCCGTTTTCGGGGACGTGGACTCGCTTGCCTCGCTTGCCGTCCTCGTCCTTGTCCTCGTCGTTGCCGTTGTCATCGCGGTCAGACAATTCACTACGTGCGCTTCCGCACCGCACGGAGAGGCCACTCTTCGGGAGAGGAAGGGAGAGCGAGAGACCGAACGAGCGAGCGAGCGAGTGAGCGAGCGAGCGATCGAGCGACGGGGTACGACACGGCGCGTCCGTGAGTATTTCCCTCCCCTGTATCCTACTACCGTCACCCCGCTGGCTTTCGACGCTGCCGACAACCGTCACCGCGGCGCGAGGACCGAGCGATGAAATGTCACAAACTCTCTAACTCTCTACTCACTCGACGAGTCAGGGCAGTGGAGCTTCATGAATGCGTCTCGCAGTACGTATCAGGCCATCGGAGCACGGCCGAGCTCGCGGCCCTTCTTCCGCAGCTTCGAGTCTAAAGCCACCGTCCGCACCGATACGCCGTTAAGGCAGCACCGCGCGCGCACGCACCACCAGCAGCAACACCGCCGCCGCCACCGCCGCCACCGTCGTCGTCACCACCACCACCACCACCACCATCATCATCACCGCCACCACCACCATCACCACCTCCACCTCCACCTCCACCGCCGCCACCGCCGCCGTTGCTGCTACGTCGAGCATATTTTTGCGGGGGTAGGAGATGCAGGAGGGAGAGATGGGAACGTAGAGAGTCGGACGAGGACGAAACGTCAGTCATGGGTAGGGGAAGAAGCACGAGAGCACGGCGTTTGCGCGAGAGAGTAGAGCGGCAGCGGTAATGGGTGGGTCAGAGGGGCCAGCACGCGGAAAACATGCGCGCGCGAAAGAGAGGAGCGCGAGAGGACAGCCGAAGGGTCGAGCGAGAAGGACCTAATCTATGTACGTGTGTATGTGTGGAGGGGAAAAACGGTCGGGGAACTCGTTGGTGGTGCCTCCGGGCCTCTCCGCCGCATCCTGCATGCATGCATGTATGTATGTACGTACGTATGTGGGAGTTTATATCTGCGTTCGCGCGCGCGCGCGCGCGCGTGTGTGTGTGTGTGTATGTGATACGCGCGCGTGAAAGGATGTACGCGTGTCTGAGTATGGTTGTCTCCTACTCGCGTGCGCTCCCTCTTGCCGGAGGCGAGCGAGTTGGGGGAGTGAGCTGAGAACGGCTGTATCCTCTGTGTACAAACGCAGAACGCCCGCGTGTATTACGCATATGCGCTGGCCCGAGTCCGAGAGAGGGCGAGAAAGGGATGAGAAAGAGGATCCCAAAATACACACGTCTTTCTCACTTTCTCTATCCCGGTCCCTCTGCGGAAGTTGAATCGCTTCTGATCGCTCGTAAAACATACGCCGACCCTGTGCGTCCCTTCTCTCGTAACCGCTCGCCACGTCTCGCATCCGCGCATTCGACCGCACCCTCTCCGCTGGTCGTCGTTTTCCCCGGTCATCCTGTCCGCCTTGTCGGAGAGGGTTGCGCGCGACCGATCGCCAGCGAAGATAGCCGAAGGCGAACGAGCGCGCGAGAGTGGTGGCTGGATGTGGCGGAAGAGGATGGTGAGAGGACCGAGGTCGTCGCGGACGTGCTCGCTCACGGGGGTGAGAGTTTCAAGTTCCACGTACCGTTCGATGTCGTCGGGGCCAAGTTTCGGGGGCCGGTTCTCGTAAACTCTCCAGCTATTGTCCTTCCAGTCATTGGGCAGGCCCGATGGTTCGGGAACGGACGCTACGAATAACTAATATCAGGGTCGATAGAATGCAACTCGACTCGAGTTGCGAACTTTACCCGAAGCGTTAGATAATGGAAATTGCACCAAGAGGAACATCGATACGATCTCGATCGGGGGGGGGGGGGAGGGAGCGTCGATATATAATGGTTTACGCAAGCTTGCGTATACATGTTATGTAACATTTTGGTCTTATCGAGATATTCTTCCGACGAGGGTAACATATGTCGAACATTAGGAGACCGGAATATTAGGTTCAGCCAGAGAATCTTCAACGCCACAGAATCTAGAGAGGGACACCCCGCGTCCCTCTCCCCTCCACCCATTTTCCGCCCTCCTTTCGTCTCGCGCGTCCCTCGTCTTTTCCCTCTCGTACGACTCCAATTTCACCGAGTCTTTTCATTCCTCCCTTCATCTCCCTGCCGATCAACGCTTCTCTCCTCGGTATTCGCCTCCTCTCGAGCCTCCGCTCGCGAGAACAGCGGTATGTTTAATTCATGCCGCGCGTTATGCACGCGAGCCGGAGACCTCCCTGTTTTTCCCCTCCCGTCGCCCTGACCCTCGTGTTTTGATTTCCCGGCACGACGACGATGAACCGGCCCGCCCTCCGCGTGCGTTCCTCCGTCTCGTCCTTCTCGGCCTTTGTTTGTCCGCGACCCTCCTCGACGTACGCAGTTGTGCGACAACCGTTCCCATTTTCTGTCGCGAGTCTGAAATTATTGCTCGCAGCCACACCGCTCTCGTCCCTCCTCTCTCCCTCTCGTACTACCTACATTGTACATTTTGGACAAAGTTCCTCCCTCGTTCTACCGGCCAGGAGGCCGTGCGGTGGAATTCAAGACTCGGAATTCAAGCTTCAGGTGGCTAAATTTTCGTTCGAGTTTGCCGCGGCAATTTAGGGAACGCACGGAATACCGGGATGTTCTTTGATGTTAGGATATTCCGCGGATCGGTTTCCAATCGCGTGACCGAGTCGGAGAGCGGAAACCTTTGCGTGCGTGCCGTCCAATTGCGAACGAGCGAATATGCATATAATTACACGATGCGTTTGCGCTTTCTTTGCGAGCACGCCAGCGGTGGATGGTTACGCTTGTTCGCAATAGCACTACTCTTTTCGCAACAACTCGTCGATATCTCGAGAAGGCTGGATTTTACGATTTGCTGGTATAACTTGATTAATTTTGCGATCGCTGGTATTCGTTCTCGGTCTAAATATCAGCGGCGGGAGCGCAACGCCTCTCGCTATTAATTAAAGATCAGAATTTTCGAGGACCATCGACAATTTTCCCAACTTTAGCGGCGCATATAATGCATAATTTAAACCCCTAAATAACTTTACGCATTATCATGCAATGCGTTTGATGGAGGAGGTAGGAAGTTCCTAAGACCAGGACTTGGTATCGAATAACATGAGTCGCAATTCTAACTGCATTAATAAGTACGTGAACTGCGATACATCATCTCTCGTCTAATATTATAAGTTTTTAACATTTAGGAAAGTGTGCTAACAGTGGCTTTTTTTTTTTTATTAGGTTGCTCTCTCGGTAACAGTGAAACGGAACGAACGGAGGGGAATTCCGGGTATAGGGGAACAAAAGTGTAACACTAGTACACAGGTCACGAAATAATTTGCAACGCATATGATCACGTATTATCATGCAGATAGCGTCGGGTCTTTTCGGTTCAACATTATGCATGGAATCTCATTATTGAGCGCTCTCATATATCAAAGCCTCTAATCGAAATTTCGTCAAGATAAAATTCCGTTTAAAAATAGAAACGCTCGCGTATATGTGCTCTGTATTTGCCCGGAAACGTAATGGTCCATTCGTGGGTCTATTCGATGCCCACGGTGATTGAGAGGCGGCCGTGCCACTTTAGGACATGATTTAAATCTTAATTAACGAAATTCTTGCAAATCCCGCCTGAGAGCGATCGACCGTGATCCTTCGGTAATGGGAGGCAGGGAATTAATTTTCCACCGGGTGGCTTCTCTCCTGCGCAAAATTCGTCCGATAAGGTGAAGCGAGATAAACGCGTATGAAATTCAAATTAACTGTAAAACTCCAATTAACTGTGATTTTACGCAACTATTTATAGTCCCGGGGCGTTCCCTCTCACCTCTTCCAGCTTTAAATAATGCGGGTGACGCAACAAAAGGCCATTAGGTTTACGAGAAACGATAATATCCTGGTTTTAGTCAAGGTTTGTTTACCACGAGGCGTTTATCATAGACGCGGAAACCCCCGATGGAATCTCTCAGAGAGGTCCATCACGCTTCGCGACCAGGAAGATTAAGGATTCCCCCTTCGTCGCATTGGACGATCGAACATATCTTTCCATTTTGTCGTCATAGAAACGGCGTATGAAAGGAGATTTCGCCGATTCGGTTTTCTCCGAGAATAGCAGCAACGTTACACGCGATCGCGCCGAGAATGAGGACGATGTTATAGACAAGAAACCAAAATGACAAGAGTTCGCGATTGATGCATCTTCCGTATTGTCCGCATTAATCTTGTCAAGAGAGAAAAGGAGACACGGGGAGAAACCTTTCGCTATTCTTCTTACCAGCGAAAATCCATTTACCGAAATGGACAACGAATAGAAATTTGAAGTGGCGTGCATCGTATTTTATCTGGAATTCATAGGCAAAAGCCGCACAGTTTGTATTGAATTACACCTCGTAAAGCTCGCTCTACCGCGTATCGCCCACCTTCTCGGGAAGTCGTAATTTCGGCGGAATAAAATGGCGTAACCGTAGCTGCGACATGATCGGCCGTAAAGCGCCGCTGAGAATTGTCATAACGCCGTCGCCCGGATACGATCGCGGGGGATGCGCGCATCCGCTCGGATTTTCTCGCGCTTGACCCATTTTTGTCCCCGGCTCCCGAAGAACGCGCGTGTACCGGGTATTATTATTTCTTCGGAATTTCATTAATTCCCACCTTCGTCAGATTTTCCCAATGGTTTCCTTCGGCGCATTGCCCTCGCGCTTCCTTTCTCCCTTTCGCTTCGCCGATATCACATTTTCATATTTTCTTTTTCTTAATCCCGTTCGATTTACAGCCGCGTTCGATGTACAGTATTATTCATGGGATTTCATGAACTGTTTGCAGGTACTGCATTTTAATTACACTGAGATAAAAAAAAGTTGTTGATTTGACTATATAAATTTTTCAACTTGATTAAACTCCTTTAATTCAACTATTTGTGTATTTTAGTCAAATATATAAATACTTAAATTGAAGTTCAAGTATTTTATGTATTTGAGTTAATTTACGTAAATACTTGAACTGGGGAAATTTAATCTAGTTGAAAAATTTAGTCAGTCATCAATTTAACAACACTTTTTCCTCAGTGTACAGCGATACTGATGAATGGTGAAACTCATCGAGTTCAGTTTCAATCCTTAAGCCATTACATTCGTTTTGAATCGATGAAATTTGTAGACACAAAATTAGCTATCCACCAGTATGGCTTGTGATTGTCATCTGTTAAATACACTATCTACATAAAGTCCTACATTTTGTCACATTTGAAAAAATTTATACTTAACGATAGACGCAATACGTTAGCATCGACCGTGCGCCACTAGAAACTTATTCGTTCGACTATCATTTGTCACCCAGTTTCCCATCATTAGGGGTCGTATATTACGTAATCGGTCCTTTTCCCGAGAGTGACAACAGATTATCGCAAAAACATTTGTAAAATATAATCGCGATCAAAGTTGCTCGCGCGAAAAATACGGATAATATATCATTCGCATTTTTCGCGCTCCTTTCAAATTTTATTTAACGCTGCACAAAGTGCTCCAATTAAATTTAAATCGTTGTTGTATCGGAGGTTGCAGTATCATTTCCCGCAGGCGAGCGGGAACCGTAATGACACGCAACAAAACGTGGCATTATGTACCGGCGCGGTACCGAGATGTCACAATACGGACACGCGGAAGCGCAATAACGGCCTTTTGAATTTACTTCCGGAACGGAAACGCACCAGCTGCACCGAACGGGACGCGAGTTGGGAATTGGAACGAAGGAGAGAAAAAAAAGCATATCAAAGCGAATGCAAACGCGCAGAAATAAATTTATAGAACGGACGCACGTAAGAAAGGCGGGTTCTTTCCCCTCCCCCCCCCTCCCCCCAAGAAGATCTGACGTAACTCGACATTGTAAGTCGCGGCGATAAATCTCGTGAGAGAAAAATAATCGGAAACTTCGAGACCACCACTCTCGCCGAGTTGGCCGGCGGATTAGAAAGCTACGCACACTATAACGCTATACGCTTGCGTTCTGTTGTAACGCGTGCTCCAGTTTGTTCCATTTCGCTCGGCGTGCGCGCGAGCGAGGAATGGAAATCGACCGCGATAACGATCCTATTCGCCGGCCGGCCGGTATACGCCGGTCACTTCCTCGGGTACGTTTCACGTTCCTAGGCAGCCCTTAATAAATTATGCGCGAACTGGAACTGGATAGAAATCGGGACAACTATATCGGGGTATAGCCGGCGCGGCGCGCGCGTGATCGATTAAAAGTAGAGAAAGCCGGGAGCCTGAGAGTCTCTCGGTCGCGCCGTACGCGTCATGCGTGCGCCCCGCGGTTTTCGGCTACGAGGGACGGGAGGACGGGAGGCGATCCTTCGGGCTTCCGTTTCGAAAAAAAAAAAAATGGGCAAATATTTTCAACGTCGGTTCATCGAGCCCCGGGTGCTCGAAACGTCTGAAACGTACGAAAGCCCTCAGCGGCTGTAGAGACTCACCCGGCCCGGAATAATGCATGTCTTTATCTATCGCGCTATAGCCTTACGCAAGCCCGCGATTTATATTCGAGGCTTTTCGTTCGCGACAAGCGCGATTAGCCTTATCAGATATCTCCCCGACCCGCGACGCCGACAGCGAGTTGTCAGATCGTATTTCTCGGTCTCCTCAAGCCGGTCGCCATTTTCATACGTCTTGTACTGTCGCGCATTCTTATTACCGTCGCCATCGGTAAGCCGCTTTTTGCACGCGTCTTACGATTCACGCGCGGAAATTTAATTAAGACCCCTCTCTCGGTCGCGGCTTGAGGTCGGTACCGTGTTTATTATCAATAAATGCAACGCGGCGCCCGATCGGTTCTCGTTTATTTAAAGCCAATTAGGTTCCGAGTCAATTAGGTGTTTGTTCGAAAATTGAAGGGGATGGGGGCGAAACTTTAGCCGGAGAGGAGCGCGCGCGCGAGAGAGTTCGCCCCCGCTCCCAGGGGTTAATTCACTTGTCGCTCGCAGGACGTATAATAACGTAGATGGAACATCGGCGGTGACTTTTAGCGCAATTACGATAGAGCGAGGCTGGAAGAGACCCCGCATCGCCTTTTACTATCGATTCTGCCGGCGTCGTTTCCGCGGAGCGTGTCCGCCGGCTCGTCTCTCTTCTGACCTTTCACAAGTTACGTGCTAACAATACCCCCGGAGTTGCCGGTCGAATTCCAAAGAACGCGAAGGCCTTTCGCTCCTGGAAGAGCGTAGCTTCGCGCGAAGAAGAGGCCACGGACGTTCTCTTGCTCTTTCTCTTGCTCCCGGAAACTTCATTACCGCGCTACGTGCAATTTATTTCGATCTCACTCTGGTAATTTAGAAAGAGGAAAGAGACAAAGGGGTTTGTGTATAAGGGGGATAACAATCGGTAAACTTATCGAGTTTTGTAAACACATGCGTCAGAGAGGGATTTCTTCCGAGAAGAGGTTAAGATCTTTGAATCATCAATTGTCAACTTGCAATCTTACACGCGTCACACTTACTGAGAAATCGCAAGATCTCTCTCTCTCTCTCTCTCTCGTTATCTTTTCTTAATCGAGCTGGCGTTGCGAGTTTCGGATGAAAAATTTCCAATCTTTTTTCTTTGCTACCCTCTTGCGCTTTTCTAACTGCGAGCTGAGAAGCGGACCGATTTTTGAGATAATATTGTTCGAAAGAAGTGTTGATTATCATAATATTACAAAAGGGAAGCGGTCCGCGTTCGTACCAGATTAACGTCGCATACCAAAGGGAATAGCCATTAATGAAGTAGCAATATTTTTCCGTTGAACTCTATCGGCAAATTGCTCCAGACGTATTTGTTTTATAATCACGTCTCCCGTCTCCATCTAGCCGGCACGTGTCTTTCGACACGTGCAGGCAGCATGCGGCACAGAATGCATCATCTTTTTTTGTAGGCCCACAGTCAACGAATTATTGCAGCGCGGGTTTGCAACCTTAACGACGTCGGTTTTTCGCGCGACCATTCATTTTCATCTGCTATCTCGTACGTATGCGTTTTCTGCAAGAAATACAGCAAAGAAATATTTGAACTGATCGTTGACTTTCAAATCGCCGTTATTATCTCCAGTCGTAATTAATCCGTCGATCGACAGGGCTGCACTTGTAATTAGAAAACGCGATTATTCCGTGACACCCTATATATACGAGATGATAATTAAAGAAATATCTCTCGTTTCGATTGGCGACTACCGGATATTAATGAATCCGCTCGACTGGAAACTTGTTATCTGCCTGGTTAATTACTCTTATCATTGATTCCTTTTTAATGCTCCCGATGTATATTTATACACTTTCGAATCCTGTCAGAGCACGACCCAGGTTGATACATTTAATTTTCTCTAAGCTAATATAGCGTGAAGAGAGAGAGACGGACTTTTTTATTATTTGTTATCAAGAGTGTCGTTTCTTTCTCGTTTCGAGAAATCACTCTTCAGATTTTGTTGTTTTTTTTTTTCGAAAGTAAGTTTGCGCTCAAAGTCACTTGGAGACGATCTCTTAACGGATCCGGAAATGCGAGACCCTTAAAATTTTATCGTACGTCCTGATATCGAATCGATACGATATCCGAGCCGCACGCCGTGTCGGAAATGGGTATATAGAATCGTTAGAGCGTCCGAAATAGCTGCGGGAAGTGGGAATTAGAACGTCCGAGCGCACGAGTACGTGCAAATCGATTCGCGCCTCGATAGAGAGCAACGGAGAATCCGAGAGGGAGACCTCGACGATGAATCCGATCGGCGAATTCTTCCTGTTCCTCTCCCGTACTTAATCTATACCCGAACGTGCGAACACAGCCGGTCACGTTTCCGCGAGAGGCGCGCGGAATTACGGCAGGTCGCATCCGTCAACGACGGCAGACGCGAACGATGAGCGTAATTAACGTCGTCGTCGTCGAGGGGTTAAGTGGCCGCGGGCCTAATAAGCGTCGACAAATGGGCGAAATTATGGACGGAATATCCGAGCAATTGCGACGAATTACGAGCAACGCTCTCCGAGAGAGTCTCCGACGTCTCCCACGCGCGACAACAACGGGCACCGAGATCTGGGGCGCGCAGCTGCCCGGTTTTCCCGGGAAAACTCTCGCCTCTCGGGCACACGTCGTCGTTTCCTCTTCCCTTCCTTTTTTTTTTTATTTTTCATTATTCGAGGGCTCGAGAAGGGAGAGGGCGCAGAGATGAGGCTCGCTCTTCGCGGGAACCGCGTGGCGAATTTAAAAAAAAAAAAAAAAAGAAAGAAAGAATCGTCCCGCGTGGTCGCGCGCTTTCGCCGCTTTCGCGGCTTCGCGTCGCGTGCGGCTTATCGTCGCGCGGACGGCAGAGTATTCGCGGTATACGATAAATCACCGGGTAGGTTTCCGCGTAGCGACGTTTACGAGTTAACCTTGTTATCCTGTCCTGGTGCCGAGCCAAATTGACCTCGTTTCGATTTCGCCGTTTCTTTTCATTTCAATACACGCCGGGCCGGATCACGGTCACGCGCGTGCATCGCGCGACAATCGCGATCGCGGTGAAACGCGATCGCGCGACGACGACGACGACGACGACGACAACCACGACGGGGTCACACCGTGCGCGTCACACAGGCACATGTCAAGGTATACATGTATACTCTGTATACGGGAAACGAAAGCCGTCCTCCGCGATCCGTAAAGGAAGTCGCGGCGGGGTCGCCGTTCCGGGCTGCTGTCAAAGGCTCTGCCCGCTTCCTTACGAGGACGACGAGGAGGAGGAGGAGGTGGAGGACGCGCGAGAAAACGGACGAGAATCGCCGCGGGGGCCCCGGTGCGAGGGGCACCCGGAATAGCGGGAAATTAGAGCGGCATAGAGCAGCGCTGCAGCTACTATCGATCGCGCGCCCGGCTCGGAGAGGAGGAAGGTCTCTCGCGTCTCTGATTTAGCGGCGCGAGATCTCTCAAGCCAGCACCAAATTATGCGCGATTCATGGTGATTCGCTCTTTGAGTTCGCTCGAAGAAAAATAAAGGAGTACTCTGCCGGGGCGAACGACGAATGCCGCGCTCGACGAACGTGTCCGCGCGCGGTATTCACGACTTTTTTATTCACGGATATATAGCGAAATATATGAATCTCTCACGGGGTGTCTCGAGGCGAAAGGGAAGAAAAGGCACGTGCAAATTCCGAGGGGAAAACGCCGAGACTAGTTTTCGCCACCTGATGTAAATTGATTTCAAACTCGGTCTATTTTACCTCTTGCTCTTTTTCCATATAATTCTCTAGAAAATATAATTCTCTAGAAAATATAATTCTCTAGAAAATATCGGGGAGTAAGTTAAACGTCGAGTTTAAAGTTAACACCCGCGGTGTAATTTTAAGCCCGGCGTCCAACTTATCTTCCAACATTTTCTATTTCTGAGAATTAGAAGAGGACGGAGGGTAAACCGAGTTTCAAGTTAATCTACGGCCGATTATCACGACGCGAATGGAAACCGCGCTACGGCGATCGATCGATCGTTACTATTAAAAGTATCCCGCGGCCGGCCCGGAGGGGGTGTTAAACGGCCGACAAGCGCGAGCCAGCCCGAGATCGTCCCGATTATCTCGCGCGACGTTACGCGAATAATAGCGGGGAGGGGGGGATCGACAATTGACCGGTATATAGATATACGCGAGCGGCCCGATAGCTCGCGGGTGGGATTTACAGAGCGGCCAACGTCGACCTACACCCACGCCCTGACGCTTGTCCGCATGCCGCGACAACGAGTCACGATCACGCGAGGTGAATTCGATCGGACGGATCGGACGGACGGACGGACGGACGGACGGACGGACGGACGGACGGCGGCGAAGATCGCGGATTCAGATTGGGTGTCCGTTATAACCGTCGACCCTGCGTGTTACCATCGCGAACGCGTGATTGACGGCGGCGAAAGTGATTTGATCGGAGCCGAAACTAGGCGCTCTGTGGCGCGCACACGACGAAAGAAAGATATTAGATATCGGGAATAGAAGTCTCACGGGAACACTCTGAGTACAAGCTACTGCTTGTAAACTTGTTATTTACCTGTAGCGTTTTTTTAATGTCTAATATCTCATTCGTTGCGCTTTACGTCACTTGCCGCGGTATTTAATTTTTCGGAAGGAGGACCGCTCTGTGTTTACCGTCGACTCGGAGAATATTGTAACGTACGTTCGTAACACCTGGTCCCCCCTATAACACCGACGGCATAACGAGGCGGCGTTTTTGCGGGGATTTATGCGGGCACAAAGGCACATCTCTCTCCCGTTTTTCCCGGGAGCTCAGCTACGAAGCAGCTGAGAGAGATCTACGCCGCTCGTGGGCAAGATCTCTCTCTCTCTCTCTCTCAAGATATTCCTGACATCACGCATTGCAACGGCATTTTTATGCATGCAGAACAGAAGTGGAGCGTGTTGCGTCATCCGTGCGAGAGAGGTGATGAGCGGCGAATACTTGTAATAATCGCGTAATATTCCTCCGCGCGTAATGAGATAAACGTAATGAGATAAACGTAATGAGATAACGCGCGAAACACAAGCGCACGTCGGAGCACTCAAAGTCATACGCGTGGTTTCTGATTATCTATCGATAAACAAAGAAATATTTGCGAAATTGAGATCTTTCAAAGTAAATGTCCCGGTAAACCGAATGTGTCGATTTGGTGATTCAACGTCGATTCCATCATCATTTTTTCCTGTCATAATGATGCTGAGATAAGACTATTGAATTTTTTAAACGATTTACTATATAAAATAATGTAATTATTTATTATTATATGAAATATGAAATACCAAATGATATTAATGTATACAAAAAAAAATTTATTATTTCAAAAATAATGAAATCAATATCCGGATAAAACGAATCTGAAACTTGTTTTTAATGTCCTAAATATTTGTTCTTAATTGCGTTGTAGTTAGGATTGAGTAAACTAATGTATTTTTTAATCAAATTAAGTTAAAGTTTTGCAATGACAAAATTAATTTAATCACATTAAAATTTAGTTACACGAAAAAACTAACTCGGTTAACAGTTACATAAAAATTAAAATAATTAAAAAGTTAATTTAATTGTATTATTCTAATTAAAAAAACAATAATATAAATTGAATCATCAAATAAATTGAACATTTTATTTGTACAAATTAAGTTTACACGAAACAATGAAGTAATATTCTTTTCTACGTGAAAATGTATTTCTTTCCATTATGGTTTTATGTAGCAAATTTTAAACTTGGGAAAGAAAATTAATACAATTAAAAATTTGTGTTTTAAAAACTTAACTAGTTAAAACTAGTTAAAACCAAAAGTTATTCGCTCTTTAATTTTATTATTTAACTTTCAACTTTTTAACACTACAGTTACCACCCAACCCTAATTGTAGTTGTATTATTCGTACTGGTTATAGAATAAAAATACAAACAAGTTGTCTCGACAAAAAAATATATATTTAAGATTAATAATGACAGTTTCCAATAGTCAGTATACATATTCGATATGTTGGGATATTTATCTTCCGATACCCGGGAACAGTTTATAGAAGTTCAACGATCGGAACGAAAACACACGAAATATGTCCAACGAATTCAAATTACATTATATACACAGTCGATTTGTATATACAAATTCGATAACGCCGAATAGAGCTACCGGTCGCGTATCGAGGCATGAGTATCCCGTGAATGTATCTAATCTAAAAACCGCCGCAGCAGAGAGGAGGAGAAGAGTCTCTCGCGCGCTGGACGAACGGACGGGGGCATCCGGGGCGTGCGGTGCGAGCGAGAGTCTCGCCGACGAGGACGACGCCACCGCCGTCCGTCCGGCCGCGCCGTTAAAACCGTGCACGCCGCGCGCGGCGTCTCAGTCGCAGCATCGCGCGCGCGCCGTGAACGCGAGTATTACGCGCGCGCTTCTCACCGACTAACGTGCACCGACGTGCAGCACACGGTTACGTATATCGTATACACGGAATACGCTTCGCTGTCGCGTGCGCGCGCCGTGCGCGTCCGCTACTACCAGGCGAGGGAGCGTGCGATAACCCGCGCTCGCTCGAACGAGCCAACGGATCCTGCCGTCACACGGGGTGCCGTTGGGGTTGAGGTTGAGGTTGAGGTTAGGGACGTCGTTGTCCGCGTGTGTATGCGCGTGTGTGTGTATATTCGCGGTTTGCGCGGAGGATCCGCACACGCACGCACGCACGCACGCACGCACGTCGGTGACTGGAGCAGACTGCGCTCACGGTCGCGACTGTCAGTTTCACATTCAACTAGCGGAGGAACCCCGGGGCGAGTCTAAATGGCGTAACGACGACGCTCGTGGACGTGGACAACGTGTTGGAGAAAGAGAGAGAGAGAGAGAGAGAGAGGCTCCGGAAGAAAGGAGTTAGGTCTCTCGCGCACGAGTGACGTAAGGTGAGTAACGGGCCACCTCGCGAATGCGTAACTTTTGCGGGAGGGTGGAAGGGGAAATGGTGCGCGCTCTTAATTTTTGATTGCCTTGCGATTTTTTTATTCGCCGACGCACACTCGCGTTGTTGACGCGGAATCATATTGTATTTGCGCAAGTTTCGCGATTATGTCACTGTGCATATACAACCCTGGCGCCTTATCGTAATTGCCGTTTACGCGTATTTCTCGACGGTAGGATAAGATGTCTCGTTTCTTACGCATTTCGCGCTTGTCCTTTCCTAAATTAACGATCTAGACGACTTTAATATTGTTGCATATATCGTTATTATCGATCGTCGGGTGGAGGCCCGACGTTGAGTTTCCCCGAATTATCTACATGCAACGTTAATGTTGCGCAATATTGTCCAGGGGGTCAACTTAAAACCGAAGAGATCGTAACACACGATAAATGACCGTTGCGCGAAATAAGAATATCCATAAAAAATCAATGAAGGTCGATACTGCACGCACGGATGCACGCTGGGCTGCGTGGTGAAACACGGTGGAAAAGGAAGAGAGAAAGAGAGAGAGAGAGAGAGAGACGCGACTGTCTTACTACCTGTTATGCCGGGACCCGTTCCCACGGTATCCTCGGTTCACGCGTACGTGCGCGCGCGAGCGTGTAGGCGCACCAGGAGGAAGAACAAAGTTATAGAGGCGCACCGCGCCGAATATTGTTCGGCTCTCGCGCACGCTGCACGCGCGGCCTCGCTAGCTCGAGACTACCAAATATACCGGTTTTTTTTCCCTCGACGAGCGCGTTCAGGGAGCTAGCTGGCCACGATCCTCTTCGTTTTCTTTTTAGACGCAGGAGCTTAGGAGAGATAGAGATAGGGAGAGAGAAAAAAAAGAAGAAACCTCGCGTCGTTTCCTCCTCGCCTGTCTGTCTGCCAGCGTGTCACCTCGCCGCTGACGCGGCGCGACGATCTCCGTTCCTTGTAATGGATTTCTCAGGTGACTCGTTTCTCCTCCTTCCTCTCCTCTCTCCCTCCCGGCAGCAGAATTTCCCATGCGTTGATAAATCCATTAGCGGCCGTTATTCGACGTAATCGGTTTTCCAGGAGGGAATATAAGTCTTATCGCGCGTCAGAGAGAGAAAAAGGGAGGGAGAGAGAGAGAGAGAGAGAGACATGGGTCTGGGTATCACACTTTAATTACACGACGTAGCCATACGTATATATTCATATGTCGTGCGTTATGCCGAGGAGGAGGAGTACGTCCGGTATCTTGCAGTAGCTGTGTGTAGAGGATTAGCCTCGCGCGTTTTGCGTCGCGACGCAAACGAGGTCGCCGTCCTCGCCTCGCGACAAACAAAACCAGCGAGTAGACGGTACGTACGCGGCGCCCATCTGGCCGCTGCGCGCGCGCGTTGCTTCGCGTGATGCTAAAATCCCCGCACGCGAGAGATAAATCCTCTCTCCTTTTCTCTCTCTCGTCGAGATCCGAGGAAGAAGATGTCCGAGGAATTTATCGATCGTTGATGCTGCTCACCGTCGGCTCACTTGACGTCTTAAACCGAGTTTCTTCTCTCTCTCTCTCTCTCTCTCTACTCGAACGGTCCCTTTCTACATAATAATATGCGTCTACGCGTTTGGAGAGGCGCCTTTTAGAAACGTGCCGAATTAAGGGTAGACCGTTGTCCAGCGGGGAGCCCGTCCGCCGCGCTATCGGGGCCTTTTCACGGTGATCGGTCGAATCTCGGTTGCACGCACGTCGTCGGAGCGAAAGAAGAAGGTGAGTCACGCCAGCTAAAAACCCGTCTAGGGCTCGTTTGTGCGAGCAAAACGACGAGGAAACCCCGGTTCGGCGGAAATGAGAGATAAAAGGACTAGGCGTGTATGCGTGCGTGCGTGTGCGGTTTACGTCGGAGCCGGTGGCTCCCCGTGGCTCGCTTCGCGCGTGACGATGGACAGGTTCGGTAGGTAGACGACGTGGTGTATCTCTGCGTGAACCTGCGTGAGTCACCGACGCTTCTAAAAGTAGTCGTTGATAAACAGCCTCTTTATGGGCAGGAACGATACGAGGCGGCGACGACGACATCCTTGGTCCATCTCTTCCTCTCTCGTCTCTCTGTCGTGTCGGTACGTCGGTTCCCTCTCGGCGCCTCCGGTCCCGGATGGGCGGATTTTTCAGAGGAGGGAAAGTCCATCTCTCTCTCTCTCTCTCTCTCTCTCTCTCTCTCTCTCTCTCTCTCTCTCTCTCTCTCTCTCTCTCTCTCTCTTTCTTTCGACCCAACACACTACAGCGCTTTCGGACAGGTAGTCTTTAACTCGGTCCGATGCGGAGGATCGGTTCGCTTTGAGCTCGGCTCCGCCGTCTCCTCCACGTGTAGAGACGCAATCGCGTGACCACCTATACCCGCCGCGAACGGGTTGAAATTACCTTCCTGGAAGGAAAGACTCGGCGTTCCCACACCGACGTGTTCGATCGCTCGCCCCTCGCCAATCATTTTGGCCTCCTCCCTCGCCCCCCCTCCCTCCCTCCCTCTTTCCTCTCTTCGGGGATCTTCGGCGCCCTTTTTGGCAGGCGAGCGCTCGCCTTCGGTTCCAGCGGATGTGTCGTAAGTTCTGCAAGCTTTCTTCTTCCCACCTCCCCTCCCTCTCCTCCTTCTTCTTCCTTTTCCTCGTGGCTCGCGAGACGCGCGGGATCGTTCTTTTCTTTTTACGAGATATACAGGGAAAAGTAATCTTGGCGAACAATGGCGCGCGCGCACACGTCGCTGCCTCGTTGCCTCGTTCGACGGGATCAAGGTCGAGTCTCTCGCGGTCTCGGAACTCGCGATCTTCTCCCGTGGATTTCCGCACGGAGGGAAAATGGAACGGCGCGGCGCTTTTATATATATATTTATATACGCTCCTCATGAAAGCTCTGCCCCGGAATTTACGAGCGCGCGGCGGCGGCACAGCCGCCGCCGCCTTCCCCGTTACGTTACGTCCACGCCACTTTGTACCCATATCGTTAGCGCTAACGACGGCGCGTTATTCAGGCGCTTTATGAGGGCGCTTTAAACCGCGCCGGTCTTCAGCCGCGCCAATCTCGGCCGCTCCTCGTTAAAGCTCAGCTCCCGCAAGCTGCGCTTCTCTCCACTTTTTCGCGCCGGATGATCGATATTCCGATCTACTTTGCGACGTACCACCGCGCTCGTCGTGAATTCTAACGAATAAGACGAGAGGACAGAAGTAGGGGGAGGGAGGGAAGGATCCATTTTTTTGTTCTTGTGATAATGAGACACACGTCTCGTTACGACGCATCTGTATGATCGATGCTGTCGCTTGAGTCCGCGCAGCGACGCGGTAATAAATTTCGCACCGCCGGCTGCGCGACGGACGGGCTCTCCTCGATTCCCGTCTAACCGTATTTTCGAGAGAGAACGTTAGCTTCTTGCGACGAATTTTTTTTTTGCGATCGGCTTAATTGCCACGGAGAGACGCGCGAGTTTATCGCCGCGCAGCTCTTAAGTCGTGAATCCGCGACGATAACGGGGGATTTGCAGGGATTAGCAGAGTTCTCCGTAATCCGCGACATTTAAGCTCTGAAAATCAATAGGCGCGAGACTGTGTAAGGATGATTGCTCGAGCAGGTTAAATATTCATCGGTGCTCCTATACATTTAAGAAGGCACATTTGCATGCGCTAGATCGTTGCATATGCCGCCCAGGATTTGTAGTTTCGGACTTGAAATTGAAACTTGTCGGTAATCGTGTCATCTTGTTACCTTCTCGACTTCTTATTAAAATTTTAGAAGCGTTTTTTTTTTTTTGTAATCCCTTGTGAATAATGCGGAAAAATATACTAGACCGTTTAGATAATACATTATTAATATTGTATATTTTTTATTTTTTATCATAATTATAATAAATTTTTATATACACGTACTAATTATCTGATGTATACTGAAAACATACGAACGAATTTGTTTTGTATTTGTTATCACATATATTCATGTATTTATAATATAATTTTATGCGTTAAGAATGATAGTTATCTCGCAATAATAATAATAATAATAATAATATACTTCTAAATAAGAGAAATAATACACGTCAAGAACTTTTAACGATCTCAGACGACTCTCGTCCTTGAGAACGGGCGTTATGAGAGAACAGCTGTAAAGTGAAAAGTAGGAATGGCAATAGGCATGAATTACCGATAATACATTTCAATTTCAAGTTGGAAACTACAAATCCTGGACGGCACTTAGATTCTTGTCGGCGACGCGAGTTAGGCAGGTTCTTTTTTTTCTCCCCGGCGCGTTTTGCCGAGTGAATTTGTATGTCGGTTTCTCTAACCGCGTAATTTAACGTAAGTAGACGCTAACGACACGGAGACGGCGGCGGCAGGCAAATGGTGGAAAGTTTCTCGGCGCTGCTCCGTCTAAATGTCTCTCCCAACTCCCCTCGCGCTCTTCTCCGAAGTGTGCAGAATCGCGTTCGTGGGATTAATCGCGAGCACGTTGCAACATTAACGCTTATAAACATTATCACACGCGCGTTAACTACGGTTAAGAGTTTCTCGCGCGCGCTAGATTCTCCCGGCAAATTAACCGTGTAAGCCGGATCCTAATAAGCCGCGGACATTTAGCGTCTCCACCGAGATTCGGTGCGACTTTCGTCCTCCCTGTAAAAACTACATTGTTCGACATTATTTTCAGGTAAACGAGACAGTTCTGTAAAAGAGATTTAAAGCTACTCTAACAATAAATGCTCTTTGCTTTCTTGCTTTTCTGTTTTATTAGCCATCGTGCCTCTTTCTTTCTCGCCTCTTTCGTCAATTTTTATCTTTCGATGGCGAGAGACAGAGGAAGCGAAGCGCACATTGTAGATTAGCCTTTGGAGCTCGGAGAAGAGAGTGGGTAAACAGTGCGCGTCCAGCATCATGCGTTCGACATTTCTTTTCTTTTCTTTTCTTTCACCTCTACGAGCCAGCGACTGCGCAGTCACAGATCGCGTGTGCGCTTTCGCGCCGAGTCGCGAGGAGCGTCACTCAAGTGTAGCGTCGGAACGAAAGCTTCCCGAGCTTTCGCGTCCTGCTCCCTTGCGCCTCTCGTATCGCCATCGTCCGCGTCAGACGCTCGAGGAATGACGCCGATTTGCGAGGCGCGCGGTTGACGTAACTCGACGGACGACGAGAAGTAGAGCGAATTAAAAAGATCGAGCGTGCTCGCGCTCGACCTCCTCCTCCTCCTCCTCCTTCTCCTCGCGCGAGAAAGTCAATTCGCGTTTCAGACGGCGCGTCGTCGTCCCCGTGACTTATCCTTAACCGTGTCAACCCGGCCGAGAAAAAGGCGTACAAAAGCCGAGACACGTACAATCCACGGGGTTGGGTATGGTAGGCAGCGAAAACAACAGAGCTGGAAGCCCCGCCGATGTCCGTTTCCCTCGATTCCGGGACACGCGGCTAACTGTAAAAATATCGGGGACGTCCTAATCTTCCGTGAAACTACAACTATATTCGGTGGCGCAGGTTACCGCAGGTGTCTCGCAGCGCCGCGGGCCGTCTTCCTCGCCAGCATGAATCTTTCATGAGGCCTCCTCCTCTCCCCCCCCCCCCTCTCTCTGTCTCTCCTTTTCTTTCACGGGGCCATATAGATGCACCTTCACTTTTGCCCGAGCCGATGTCTTTCGAAAGGCTCTCGCGCTTTACGCGCGGCGGCGAGCCCTTCTTTGATACGGCAAGAGAGCCGTGTATGTGTGTGTGTGTGTGTGTGTGTGTATACCTCTAGGCTCAGCCCCGCGGACACACGCGCGATATCCCGTCTTCGCACACGTTAAATATTAGCTTTTCGCGAAAGCCGTACGAGCCGGTGCTCGGTCGCAGCGAGATGTAAAACTCGCGCGAAAGCGATGTATATCCGTCGAATTGTTGAGGAGGAGGAAGTTCTCCTCGATCGCCTCCCGGCGCTTAATATAATTTTCGCTTTTATCTTGTATACTTTTTACTTTCACTTGAATTGTTCTTCGCCGATTCCCACCTGATTCTCCTAGAATAATGGCTCGTAACGCGCGCGCGCGCGTAGCCGTCCGGTTTTCACCTTGACGATCTTATCGCGGGCGTTAACGATTAAACGAGAGGACCATGCTACTGGGTGGGGTCGTCGCGACTTGTCGCGAGATCTACCTATCGGGGAAACGAGCCGTCTCTGATCTTCGCCTGTTTCTTTCGTCGGGGGCTGCGTCCTCGCTTCGCCGGGGACATCCGCCCCCTCTGTCTCGCGGTGCCTCCTCACCTGCTGCAACGCGGCGACGACGGCCTTTGCAGCCTCGCGGCTGCCTGGTTGGCGAACGGTGAACAAGGCCGACCACTTTGCCGCATGTAACTTTTACTTATTTCTGCGCACTTACGTTTCACTCACGGCTGGACCATTAATCACGGTGCGCAAACGTTGTCGGGGGATACCGTTGCAAACGTCGGAGGAGCTTAACGAGCGAGCGGAGAAAAGGCGGAGAGGAGGACAGCGCACGCGGGGTTGTGTGCTGCTTTCCGGAAAACGCGACTGCGGAAACTTTAAAGCTCCCACGGACCTCTAATTGCATCATAATTCATGCAAAACCGTCCGTCCGTTCGACGAGCGGCCGCGGTAGCTCTCTGCTCCTCCCTCCTTTTCTTTCTCTTTCCCTTACGGGAGCGGAAAAGCGAACAGGTTGCGAGGCCTCGGACGGGACTTGTGCTGACTGCAAAACGTTGACGATTTTTGTCCTCCGGTGAAAGCCGACGCGAGAGAGACAAGTGTGTCGCGGACTTGTCTCCCGCGTAGAGAGAAAAAAGAAAAGAAGAGGTGACTACAAAAGCGACGTGGTAACCCCGATGCGTGGTTCCGAGGAATGAGAAAAAAAGTGCGTCGCGACAAAAGCGCGCGTCGCAACGATACAATGAAATCGCGTGGCTAACTGCTTCTTCTCCCCTACTACGATCTACTACGCGCGCGCGCGACAAATAACAGAATTCACCAACCATAGAGCTGCGGCCGCAAAAACTGGAAACTGACGTTTCCCTCCATCCCCGCGCGCGCGCGAGAAAGAGACCCGTGGGATAGTTGGGCGAATAGCGTTGTTGTTACGGATAGAGGAGAGGCCGTCGTAGGTTTAGTAGAAACCGGTCGGACTAGGCTAAACGCGAGGATCGACCGCGAGCACTTTCCCGTTAACTGCCTATCCGTTCCAGTTTTTCACGCCCGTGTGATATCGCGCGCGCGTTGTCGTAATGCGTAATACACGCTGCAACGCGCGCGCGCGCGCACTGCTTTATTGCATCTTGCAGCAATTACGAATCTCATTTAGATGTCGGTGTCGCTCCGGTCCACTTTCGCATTTGCGCTAAAACCGAGCGCGAGGGAGACCGAGGGGGAAGTGGGAAGGGGGACACCTGCCGTTGATCCGCGCGTCACGTGCGGAGCAAGATGATCCCGAATGGATTTCTCGGGAAAAACCGCCTTCTTTCCCCCCTTCCCGTTTATCGACGCGGCGATTCGCGGGAAAGGTGAAAATAGAGTATCAGCGCGATTTCTTTTCAACTTGTAAATATTCCATGCCGTATCCGGCTTTCGCATTACATGGAGCGTCGGTTCCTGAATTTTTAACCGGCACGCGAGATATCGTAACCGCGCGAACCGTTACGACATTATTACTCTCTTCCTCCCCCTTCCCTTCTCATCGCGGCGTTTTTTTGTTTTTTTTTTCGTCGATTTCGGCGAATTGTCTTGGTCTTCGCGGATTTTCCCCTCGGCGCAAGCGACGACGCGTGGAACACACGAATTGGTGTCCGACGCGTGAAACACGCACGCGCGCGCGCACGCGGTTTCACGCTTGATCCGGCGCGCGGTTTCACGCGTCGCTCCCGCGGCCACCCGCTTTCACGTTACGCAAAACATCACTCCGGTCTCTTCGCCGAGTCCGTCGACGAACGGCGCTTGCGATTTTTGTAGCTCGCGCGAGCTTTTTGTTACTCTTTTCTTTCCTAGCGGTCAGCTTTCGAGGACGGCGCGGCGCCGCGGCCCGTTATGACGAAACGAACCGCTCGATCATTCCGGCTCGGCGCCACCGATTTGCGGTGACACTCTGCTTTTCTTCCCTTCTTTCTCACTTCCCCCCTCTTTGTTCTCCCTCTTTTCTCTCTTTCGACGTCCAACAAGTGACGATCGTGACGTTGCAAGAGAGCGCGTTGAGAAAATACCGCAGAGATTTATTTACACGTAACGGGAGCGCAGTTGACGGTTGATCTTGGGACGTAATACGTAACTTTCTGATCGCGTCGCTAGGTAATAGAAACGAGTTTTGCAGCTGCGGATTCTACTACATACGCGAAAATTTGTTTCTCTTTTTCAGAAGCCAGATTATCGTGCTGACGTTATAGAGGCGCTCCATAGAGGAGCTCTGTGGCCGCGAGTGAAGGAAAGGTGTTCGGAGCGACCGCTAAGAGGAAGTCGTCTCTCTCTCTCTTTCTCGCGAAGCGTGAAAGGGGGAGGAAAAAAAAAAGGGAAGAGGCCGTAAGCATCGTAAGATGGGCGAGAGACGCGGTACGAAGGCGCTGGAGCTTTGGTGCCGTCGGATAACCGACGGTTATCCGGGTGTAAACGTGCAAAACATGACCACCTCCTGGAGAGACGGACTCGCCTTCTGCGCCATGATTCATCACTTTCGGCCGGACCTCATGTAAGTTTATAGCGAGTATGTAATCGCCGTTGTAACCGCGGTAAATATCTCGGGGGGAGAGAAAAAGAGAGAGAGAGAGAGAGAGAGACGAGATATTATATTACGCGGATAACGACGTGAAATCATTTTTCCACCGTTTATCGGGCGTGAATTTTATTGCTGCGCTCTTTCCCCCGGACGGTAATAATCCGTGGGAAACGATCGACGCCAATCGTCGATCGTGTTGTAACGTGCTCTTAAAAAGTGCGATTTAATCCGCACATCGCGCTCGATTCTTGACGCGGCTTTGAATTGTCCTCGTTAAGCCGATTGTCTCGTAAATTAAGCGAGAGAGAGAGAGAACCTCCCTCGAGTGCTTGTGCGCCTCATCATCCGACTTGGCTGTGTTTCATCTTAATTATGCGTAAATTAAGTAACAGAGAGCTCGGGTCCTCACGCGTCTCGTCCGACTTGGTCGTATTTCATCTTAATTGGGTGCCATTGGACGATTCTCGCCGGGTTCTTTTTATTCGTTATTTCAACACGATTATCTCACGATTAGGTGTTACACATTAGGCGAGCTGGGAAGTAATGCTTTTTATAAATAAATATAAATGGCGTTTTTGTTAATGTAATGCATTAATTATTCAATTATTTAATTTCTTAATTCCTTCCCTCTCGAAGAAGCTTTTATTCTGCAGCTTGATGCTGCGCAAAATTAGAAAGTGATCACAGAAAATAATGGCGGCTCCATTACCGAATAAGCAATAAATTATATTAAACGGAATGACATAATATTTCCATCGTTTGTAGTGAACGATATTATTATCCGAGATCCCCCCCAATATAAGGTGTAACAAGAAAAAGTTGAAAAATTTGTCTTGGTATCCAAACACTTTTAGTGCCCGAGGAATTATTGAGATACCCGGGAATCTCTGGGGATCCGAAAGATGCAAAGATCCGGAGATTCCGACGCATCTCCGACGAATTGTCCCCCTTCACAGTAATCCCAGGATTTCGCGTCGCCGGCGCTCTCTCGGGCGGCGAAGGAAGGTCCTTCTAAAAATAGAAGTTCAGTGAATTGACGATCGATAAAGCAACAGCAGCCTGCACCCATCACGCGGGGGGGGGAGGGGGGAGGGGGGGAGGGGATGTGGCCCCGGTGTTTTATAGGTGATAACGGAATGCAGAGACCGGGGAATTGTGTCGCGTTACGCAATATGATCGGCGGTCTCGGGGGGTCCTCGGTATTTCCTTCGACAGCTTCGCTCTCTTTCTCCCTCGGAAATATTCTGCTCTTGACCGTGTTCGATAGTGTCTTCGAAACATTTTTCGTTAAATTACAGTCCGTCGACGATACGTGTTAACCCAGTTCCATATTGCATAACGGCGGGGCTCAATGTGTCACGGAATGTAACCTGCTTTCTTCACCAGTCGGACGCGATCAACCTACCCGCTGTCGGCGTTTGCACTTCTTCACCGAATAATAAAATTCATTTCGATTTGAAGTTTCAATTTCGAGAGAAAGAAATCGACAACAACCACGAGATGTTTGAGTCGGCGACGTTTGTTTTTTTTTTTTTCCTTCCGCGTATCACTCTTTTGAACGGATAATCGATAAACCGGGGGGCAAAACGCCGGACAGCATCGCGGACGTTGTAGAGATTTGTCTTCAATTATTCATGAAGACAACACCTCGAGCTTTCCTGGCGGCCGTCCAAATAAATATCCCCTTGGTGCTCGAAAACATGCTGATAATTATTGCAATTCGTTCGATACGTTAACGCGAGCGAATAAACAACAGAATACATTTGTGCCGCTTGCATACACGTGCCACGGAAAATCTTCGCGGGGAAAATCGCAACGTTCGCGCGATTAATTTTTCGATAAGATTAATAATTTTGCGGCTTATTGCGATTTTGAAATAACATTTGAGTTATAAATCGCGAGGAGGATTCACTCGCTCTCCTCGTATCCCCGATATACACGTCGTGCGATAAGATGTGTTCTGTTACAGATTAAATGGCGTTTTTAAAAGGAAATGTGCTCTTGTGTTCGTCGAAATAAGAGATCCCATCCCACGGCCTTTCTTTATCGTCTTTCTACGAAAAGCCTCTTCGTTCCGGCTTCTTATCGAGGTTCATCCTATCCACTTCGGTTTTGTGTCAGATAGAATTAGATACTTTCGCAGTTTGATAGACGCAATATACACACACACACACACGCGCGCGCGCGCGCGTCTTTATCCGCCTTTATCTACCTCGACGAGATGGAGAACGTCGTTTTTAAAAATTATTTGAAGAGGTATATATTAAAAAGAAAAAAGTCGCGAGAGGAAAAGCGAGACGTTCTCTTTGTAGGCAGAGATGTTTGTTCGATGTACGAGTATTCCCTTCAGAAGAGTTCGCTCCAATAGTCAAGGTCTCACGACAGAGGGAATTCGCTTTTTATCGCGAACGAGAGATCGTTGCGGGGCCATTCTTCATTTCTCCTCCTCTTATTGTCTCGGTCAGTCGCCGGCAAAATCTACTCGGACGTAACGCGGCGGGGTGCAATAAAACGGCGAGAAGTTTTCCTTTATTACCTTCCGTTCTCGCGGCGCGAAACGAAATTTCCTCCCTTTTTTTCTGTCTTTCGCTCTCCTATCCCCTCCTTCTCCCTTTCAAAGCGAAACTTCGGAAACTTCACGTCGAGTTATTTTAACTCTTCCGACGAAAGACAAAGAGATTCCGTGTCGCGAAACGCGTATATAATGTTCCCCTGATGGTTATTGTCTGAGTATCCGCGTTTGAAAATTAAGGAGATCGCGTCTCGGTCGAGATGTCTTATTGTGTCGGGCAGGCACTTCGCGAGTCGCGAATTAAGAAGTGCCGGGTACAGAGAATAGTCCGGAAGAGGCGAGTCACGTGAGAATATCTGGGCGATCTCCGACGCGAGTGAAAGTGAAACCCACAGGCACAGGTGTGCACCCTAAATAACCGATCGGCGAGGAGGCAGCTCATAGAGGGGATCTTTGGTAAAATCCGTCAGGGATTACGTTAATTCTATATATATGTATATAATAGATGCGCGCACGAGATATATAGGCGCGAGAATTTATGGGTACAACGCGCGCGCGATGCGCGTTTGAACTTTCGCTCGCTCGCTCGCAGCATTGCGTTGAAAATTGCGGCTGATGCCGCGCGATAATGCGACTCCAACGCTATCTCCGCGTTGTTGGATATCATTCGTTTCAGCTTAGCGCGATTTCTCGCGCGATGTGTAACGTCGCCGCGCTAGATTTCCATCCTACAAGAGCGGAGATCTCGCGAGACCTCACGGCGATTTATATAGCGCGGAATGACGTGCACGCCCGCGAATGAAATATCACCGATATAAGCCGAAAGACGAGTCGACCCTCGTGGTGGTCCTTTTGCGGCTGCGACAGAGAAGGAGATGAGGACTGGGGAGACGAGAATAAAAGGGGTGTGGGTGTGGCACCGGCCCGGTGGAACTCTGACTCATCGTGACCTCGTCCCGGTGAGATGAGAGACCGTCGTCGTCCATCAGATCCCGAATTTATCGCGACGAGTTGTGAGACGAGTCAGGAGCCAGGAGATTATTACAGGAGGAATCGAAGAAACGATATCCCATTGTCTGTGTTATTGGCGATTCTCTCTCTCTCTCTCTCTCTCTCTCTCTCTCCGCGTTCTCGATACAGATCACTTGGAATTTCACGCCGCTTCGATATCCCTGTAACATAATCACGACGCAATTTCGCAATTCTGGAATCTCCGGACGTGTGCAACAATGCGCGAGCGAGGGGAGTGAGTGACGCGTCGATTTCACGCTCTACATAAATCGTAACAAAAGTTTCAACATTTCGCCATGCGCGCGGGGGTTGCCCATATCGCGCTATCAATCGAGCAGCCGAACTCGAGCGTCGAACAGGTGCTCATCTTCCGACCTAGAATTTCAAGTATTACTTCAACCGCCGGGCGAATACGGCCTGTGCCGATATCGATTTACCTAAAAGTGGAGCGCTCGTGGAGCCCGACGTTATAGACAGTTGCGTCAAAAAAAAAGAAAAAAAATGGTCATCGACGCGTCGTCGAAAAAAAAAAAAAAGGAAGCGTCAGGACCGACTGGTAATCCTGTCCACGATAATCTACTGTAAATTACAGGGAAGAAGGACACGCTTGTCCGCCGAGTAGAAGCCGCGATATTGCATTTTCGGCATCCGAGGTTTTCGATTATACCGCCGTTTTCCGATCGGCACTTAAGCTCCCCTTTCAGGCTTTTTGATCCTCGGTCACCTCTCTTTGAAAGTGCCCCTCTGAATAGATGCCGAGACGCCGGGGAAATTCCGTCGGCAATATCGCGGCTTTACTACGAGCCGCGGCAAGTCGGACGGTGGGAGCGTCTGAAACGAGCTCCTCTTAATTTCGTTCATTTCCGTTTAATCAGAATTCCATTACGATTTCATTTCTTTTTAAATAATGCACATCTCGATGAAACGGCCGCCGTCGTCTCTCCTCGTGGCTCACGCGCGGAGATGAATTACACATTCGTTTTGGCACCTTTTCACTCAGCGCGAGAATTTAACTCGCCGTCACATTCCCCGATGCCATCTGCTGATGGCGGTCGCCTACACACGTTTGTATCTCGATACACATACGTCGCATACGGCACGACCTCGATAAGTTGGAAAATCGTACGCGTGTGTCTGTGTGTCTGTGTGTGTGTGTGTCGCCTGTAAAAATCATAAAGTTTTCTTTTTTTATTTCGCGGCTTCATTCCTATTCGATATTCAGCGTCACATCCGCCGTCTATTTTTCAGTTTTATTAAGAGGGCTATAATCTTCGCTCGTCCTTTCTCTTTAATAAGGACTCGGGGGAGTATACTTAACCGCGTCTACAACGAATCGCATATTCAGCGCTTATTTATACTCGCACTTAATGAAAAAAGCGATTCTTTGTACCATACACGCCCACACCCACACACACACGCGCGCGCGCGCGCGCGCCGGATAATCAGCGGTCTGATTTATTCAGGGATTCCTTTTTACGCATTCGACGTTTTATCGAGTGGCCTTCGAAGGGAATAAATGTGACCGAGGGAGGGATCGCGGGCCGAGTGGGGTAACCGATAGTAGAAGATTAATCCTCCTTAGCGGGAGAGATAAAAAAAAAACTCACGGGGGTCGTTCCCGTCTTCGCCTTTCTGTTACAGCGACTTCAACAGCCTGAACAAGGACGATGTGTACGGGAACAACGAGCTGGCTTTCACGACGGCCGAGCAGCACCTCGGGATCCCCGCGCTCCTGGACGCCGAGGACATGGCGTCCTGCACGGTGCCCGATCGATTGTCCATTCTCACCTACCTCTCGCAATTTTACCAAACTTTCGGAGGTGAGTATCCTTCTTTCTCTCTCTCTCTCTCTCTCTTCATGCTTTGGTATATTTCTTTGTTGAAAGCGCAGAGCGCCCGGCTTTATTAAAGAAAGCAACATTGAGAGAAGCTCATCTCGCGATCAGACATCTTATTAAACGTAGAGTAAAACATTCTCTGGAACACGCTTTCGGAACGCGTTGAGGGATTTAATTAAATTCATTCCTCGATTCGCTCGCTCTGTCTCTCCCTCCCCTCCCCCGTCATCGGTTTATTAAATCCCCGAAACTGAAACAATTCAAGCGCGCCTAACATCGGCTCGCTCGCTCGCTCGCTCGCTGGCCTCATTTTTCTTTTTCGGAAAGATATTCGGATCCGACCTAAATAAGCACGTCGCGAATAATCCGAGGAATACACGATGGCGGCGATTGCTAGTGCCAGTTTTTGTTTCCAATCTGACTATCGACCGCTCTTTTCATCTGCTCTTCTTTAGACGACTCTATCGGAGTCCCGCCCCGGGGAGAACAGCCGGAGATATTTTTTTCCTCCCCCTGGTAGAAGAAGAAGAAGAAGAAGAAGAAGCAGAAGGAGCTTTTTTTGTACACTCTCGTAGTCGATCGTCTCTTTTATCATTCAACGTGAATTTTGCGGCGGGAAATTGGTATGCAAACCCAGTTACGCAAACTAGTCTGCGTAATTCACTTTTCTTTCGTCGCGGAAGATCGATCTCTATATAATTTTTACATCGAAACGATGATAAAGTGCAAGTAGATTCGATTGTATATTTACTCGGGCGAACGGTACTTCGCGGAAGGAAAAAGAAAAAGGAGTATCGAAATCCAAGAACTGAGACGACATTTTTCAATTAATTAATTTTTAGCTTCGGGGATTATGGTCTTTCATTGCGCCGTCACGTCTTCGAATGACGTTCCGATTGGTGAGGCATACGGGCTGCGAAAGAAGCATTTTATCGGCACACACATCACGTTCGTTTTCAGGTCGAAATCAAGCGAGTCCGATCGACAGGCGTGTGACGTTCGAAACGTCGCGACGCATTAATGTCTCGCATACACTCTCTCGACACGATCGCGCAGCCCGTTATTAAATGGGCCAAATAGGCCGTCTGTATGTGTGTGTGTGTGTGTGTGTGTGTGTATGCCGATCGACCTCGTGTGTCAGCGATTGGTTTCTAGCTTTCTCCTCAGCGGGCCGGCGGCGTATCTCTCTCGTCGCAATTGTCCCTTCGATTAATATCACGCGCGTGACGTCTGTCGCGGAAGTTGCGCTATACAAGTCGCGCGCGCGCGCGCGAGGTCGTCGGTATATCTGCCTCGACAGTGCGAATCTCCGGTGGTGCGGGTCACGCGCGATACGACCGATCATTTTCGAAATTGCGAGTTAACTTTTGTCTTTCCTTCCACGTGACCCAAAAAACGCGTGTCGCGTTTATTTCGGATGGAATTTCTTTCGTCCGTTCAAGCGAACGCAACCAATAACCACGCCGCAGGTTCCAGAAGCTCGCGCTTCTCCTCCGCAGCCGGTGCCTTCTGCAAAAAGCAAGGCAAACTTCTGTCGATGTTTAATCCGTCGTTTTTATCGGCCCCGCCGGGGAGCTCTGACTATCAGAGGCGCAATTAGCCGTCTGTCCGATCGCGAGGCTGTGGCTTTGAAAATTTGAGTAGCCACTTGTTGAGCCGTTTGCCGTCGTTGCCGCTGCCGCAAGATTTGCATTCCTTTTTCCGCGGCTTTTTCGCCGTTCCCATCTCGATCGGAAAATAGCTGCCGCTAGCGGCATCGACCCTTTAACGTTGTCGTTTACAACCACTTGTTGAACGGCGAACGTTTGTTACGTCGGTTCTCTTCGCGCGATTGTTACGAAATTCTCGTTCTCCTTTGCGACGAGTCAGAGGTTTGCCTCGCGAATTTTATGAAATAAGTGCGGATATCAAGAATGATATTTTACTTTTTTTAACGTGCATCTAAATGCCGGTTTGTGACATAATTATTAGAATTATTAAAATATTGGAAATATCGAACTTGCCGACACGATGCTCATCTATCGAAATATGATCGATACGATTTTAGCAAAAAGTGACTTGTATTATTGAGACCATAACAATTGTTGAAATTTTTACACTATGAGACTCTTGATTAACTAGTAAAATAGAATTTGAATAACTATTGATTAAATTTTTTTGTTTTATTGATGTGATAATGTTGGACGTAACTTGTCGGACAATTAGACTGCAATTAACCTGCCATTTTTCAATGGTTGCCCGTAACTTTTATTAGTTTCTTTGTAGTATTCGATATGAGCATATTAGAAAACTACAATAAAATACAATGCAAACAAATACCCCCAAAAATGCTGTAACTATTTATATAATTTTTGTTTATCGCGTTTTAAAGAGTAAGTGAAAGTAAGATGCCATATAAATCTCTAACTCCAACTTTTTCTCAATTTTCTCAGAAGCTTTCAGTCAATTTCCGGTCAATTTCCATTTGAACTTTCAATATGATATTAGTTTCGCCTCAAATAATATTCTATGTAATCTTTAAACAGATTGAAGCATTTCGATCATAGAATTTCCTCTTTAAGAATTTCCTAGAGTTATACGGCGATTCGATTCTCTCGTGTCAATTATGAAAGCGCCGCCATTCGCGCGATATCTAATTCCCGCTGAAATTTTTGAGAGTTAAACTTCAACGGTAAATTGAAAGGATGTTTCATATATATATATATCGCAATCTTTGCCCGGCCTGTGCCGAGAAGATTGGCGTGAATTATTCGATTTCCAGCCGCTTTGAAACCCGGCGGCGTTTCGTTACGCAAAGTGTCGATGTTATAACGTGCCTCTCGCGTCGTGATCTCTAATCTCTTCTCCCCCCCCCCTGCCCTCCTACCCCTCCCAATCGCGCTCGCCGCAGTCGCGAGAATAGGAGGGAAGCGCGCGATTTGCCCGGGAATATCATTCGAGGGTATTCGAGCTCTATACGCGTCGCTAGAGAGACGAGATATCCGCGCGCCGGATAATCTATTAAAAGTCCGTCTTTTTTTCTCTCTTCCCCCCTTCCTCCCGTCGGTTTCTAATCTCTTGGCGTCTCAGCCTGCAACGTAGATTAGCCGTATACCGTTAACCTTTGAACGACAGTTAATCCCCCGATCCGGTAGGAAGACGATCCTTTCCTCGGCCGCGCGGCGGGAGTAAAACGCCCGGCCGGCCGCGAATTAACGCGATCGTGAGGACCTGTACCGTTCCTGAAATCACTACCTGCAACGAGGAAATTGCCACATTGCACCGGTAGTCGACGTCCTGTCCGCTTTTATAGCTACATTAGGCCGGCGAGGCTCTCTCGGCGGCCGGGATTAGATAGGCACTCTCGGACGATAGCGCGCGTTGGACGTTTGTCTTACATTAGCGCGGCGATGTGAGGGGCGGGGAGGGTGATGGGTACACTGCACTTATCGAATCTCGCCGCTCTGTGCGGAGGATAACATTTCAACTGTCCGTATTACTCTTGCAAGAGCGGTATATCGGCCGCAATAAAACGAAAGAATGGAAACCGAGAGATAGACGATGAGCTTCCTCTCGGGCGAGGCCTGGTTATTATTATTGTAATCCCGTCGCGCCGAGGGGAAGCCACGCGGAAGTGTCACGTGAATTTACACTCTGTATGATCGGCATCCCGGTTTGCCGAGCAATTTCATGCGGATACGTTCTATGTTGAATAACTTTCCTTCGCCTACCGCCTTGCAAAAAAAGTTTGTCAATATTGTCGTTCAAACAGAAACGTATTTCCGCCACCGCTCGCCGGCCGCAATAGCGGTACTTATAGCTCCCCCCCCCCCCGGTGCATAAATATTCACCCCGCGAGGGAAACTTCCAACGAAACGTTTCATAATTCACAACATAATCCGTGCCTCACCGAGAAAACCAAGAGAAATTGAAAGATCAAAACAGAGCCGTTAAATTTCTCGTCTAAAACAAAAGGTCTTTTTACGGCTCTAATCCATCGTAATCTCGTAATTTCATTTATTTTAATAATAATACGAAGCGACTTTTAATCATCGGAGAAAAAATACACATGTTGTGTTTCATCGCAGGATCATCGCCCAGCCGTCTGGCGACGAACCGAACGACCGAAACCGCCGACGAGAGGATCGCCCCTGTCCCGGAGCCTCCTAAGCAAAAGGTACGCATTGTGAATTACGATTACAACACGATCAATCATCGGTCGATCGTTCGTTCGTTCGATCGATCGATCGATCGCGGCAGAATGCTTCTCGTAATTTTCTTTAGCTCCCCGCCCCTCCCTCTCTACGAACGTTATTATGTAATTTTATAGTTTCGTAAGTCCCGGGGACTTGGAAGCTCCCTCAAGCTTTTCCAGAGCGGAGAACCGTCGAGTCGTAACACGTTGAGTGATAACCCACTCCTCTCGTTAACTTACGCAATCGCCGCGAGTCACCTTTACGCGAAGAAGACACGTACCGTGTGTATACCGCGAGACGACTATTCTCGTAAATCGCTTTATTCCGTCGTCGCGCGTCTCTCATCATCTTAACTCATAAACGGATGCGATATCGTGAATTATAGCGGCGATTGGACGGCGGACTCGCATGAGTCACGTGTTTACGTGACTTCTTCGACGCCGCTCAACGTGTTAATCGATCATCTCTTTCTTCCTCTCCTTCTAATTTTTTTTTTTCTCCTCCCTCTCACTAATCACATATTGCGCGTTTATTGCGAGACACCGGTCGACACCCATGAAACTCCGCTGTTCATTCGTTAACTTTTTTTTTTCTCCATAGACGCGTGCCTTTCGAAGCGGAAAAAATCGGATTCAGATTTTCCTCGCGATCGCTGCCGCCTCGAGAATCTCGAGGAAAGTATCCTCGAGTGTGCGATGTATCATGTATCGCCCGTTCACGCGCGGTTTACCTTGACACCGGCGTCAACAACGGCGACGTTGCAACAACAGACCAGCGACAAAATGCCATCGCATTCGTCGCGTTTGCGTAATCACGCGCGCATTATCGACGGGCGTGCGCGCGCGCGTGTCCCCCTTTTCCCATTTTTTATATGTTCGAAAAAATATATACGTATATATATATAAATTCGCCCTTTCTCCATTATCAAGCTCGATGGCAGGTCGAACATGAGAGCGTAGGCGGTGAGAGATAGGTCTGACGCTCGTCCACACGATCGCACACAAGTACACACACAGAAAAATATCACTCTCGTGCCGAGAGGAGCAGTTACTCATTTTTTAGTTTTCTCCTTTTTTTTTTCAAGTAACGATCATCTTCGCAAAGAATCGAGCATACATCTTCTTGACGAATAGTCTTAAAATACATTTTTCATTTACTTGATACAAGTTATAATATTTAGCTGAAATAAACTTCTGTATATACGCGGAGGAAAAATGTGCACTTGAATTAAATAAATGTCGTTTATATTATGTGTCAGATAATTCACAAGTTCATACATCCGTAAATCTATGGTACGTTTGTCACAGGTATTCAAAATATATTCTTGAATCTTAGTAATACTTAATACTTTAATAAAAAATATTGAGCCAAAATAAAAATACTTATGCATTTACTTATACAGTTTTACAACATTTTTCGAAAGAGTATAAATTTCTAATTTTCACGTGTATGATAATGAGTTTCAAGAATTTGTGACAAGTACATCTCAAGACTATTATCGAGAAAATTCTTGGTCGACGATAACCGTTACGTAGAAGAAGAAAAAAATAAATTCAGTAATCGCTTCTCTTGACAAGGAGAATTGATATTTTTCGGTGTGCACGTAGTAGTAACACGCGCACCCCGCACGGACAGTCGATTACATTTTCGTGTCGATTGCATTCCGGTATTCGTCGTTTTTTTTATTTTATTTAATGTGTTTGAGAGAAAATCGATAGCAGTGTTTATGCAATGCGGAGCTGTACGTGCTGTTTGCCTTACGTGGAATACTTTGCACTCTCCGTGGCTTGTGCCTTCTGTGAATGATCAATTGCGGCCGCTCGTTTCAAAATGTGTTTAGTAGTACCTTTTGTATGTGCGAAAAGTTTTGTCCTTCTGTGTCAGTTCATGAGAGTTTGTGGCGTCCGAAACTTTTGCGCGCGCGCTTTTTTTCCCCCTTTTTTCCTCTCGGGGTTTCGTGCGGCGACTCGAAAGAGAGGGTCGCAGGGTCTTCTCGCGGAGATACTCGTAACTGGTTCGCGGGCTCTTCCGTGTGGAAAACGACTCGAGCGGGACACGACGAGGAAGCCGAAGGTCAGCACGGCGGCGGCGAAGAAACGCTTCGCGCGGTTAGGGTTGGCGTGCACGGTATCTATCTGTCTCGGGGATCCGATTTAGCCGGTGATTTCGCGGCCGGCAATGATGACCGCTTCTGTCAGTCATGCCGGCCGCCTTCGTGATTCCGATTCCGGATCCTCTCCTTCTCGCGCTTATCGACTATAGCGTCCGCTATTGCTACCTAGACCGATACGGACCGATCGTCCTTAATAAGCGGTCGGCGGAGAAAATTTGCATTCGCGCCAACGGCGGAGCGAGTACATGAGAAAAGGAGAGAAAGAGAGAGAAGTATATCGGGGGGGGAGGGGGGTCCCCCTGATTTCGGGTCAAGTGAATTGCGGGAAAACGAAGGAGCCCCGTAAGAAAATGTTCGTCCGCGATATTTTTGCGTTCTGCCAGCTCGGCAGATAGTTATCCACTCTCCTCTCTCCTCGCCCTCGCCGGCCCCGAAACCGCCTTTGCCCTCGTCTTCGTTTTCACAGGCACGCGAGCGAACGCTTGGCCTCGAGACACTCGTGCGGCAAGAAGTTACCGTTGTTACCCGGAACGATCGAGGCGTAGTTTGCGCGCTCGCGAATTTCTTCAAGGTCCCCCCCCTTCCCCCCCCCCGTCGACATCAGCGATGCTCCCGAGCGTTATTTCCGAACAGCCGCGCGAACAAAAACTCTCCGCCCTGTCGGGAGCCTAGGCCGCTCCTGGAAATGTTGCCCGACTGCTACTGCTACTACTACTACTACTACTACTACTACTGTTACTACTACTGGCCCGTAGAAGTCACGCGAAACGTAGGTCGGACTTCCGACTTCCGTTACGAAGTTGCGACAATCCCGATGACAAGACGGGGCAGGACAGCGCGGGCGTTTCGCAGGCAAAGTTCGCGTGTCTGGTCCGCCGGCAATAGGGCGCGACGCGACGCGAAATTCCGGTTATTACGAGACCCCCGGTTGTTGTTTCTGCGATACCCAACGCGCATATCAAGTCGGCGCTAATTAGTTGCTATCGCTGCGGTCTCCGCGTTACTCGCTCGCATCGCTCGCCTCGACACACGCGCCGGCTGGCCTCCTCGCTCGAGAGAAGATCGACCCGAACGGTCGTCCGCGCCGGTGCTTCACGCCCCAAGTTGCCGAAAGGCCGGGGCGAGGAAACGACGCGTTTTAACGAGTCGTAATTTCCCACGAGGGGGAATTCACGTCGAAAAGAAACGAGCGCGCGTATCCGTTCTCGCGTGGGTCGAGTTTCGCTCATTACGGCTCTCGCATAATCGCCGCCCGGCCATAGTTAGAGCGGACACGCGTGAGTCACGGCAAACTCACGCTCTGCGTAGGCTTACGCAAGGCGAAACGCTGCGCGGAACGAGAGGCCAAAACAAAGAAAAACGAAAGAAAAATCGTGCTTCCGCCCAAAGCCGCGCGCCCAGGGGTGTGAGGTGAAACGAAATTAACCGAGACGGTACGTGTACACCGCGTGCAAACAACCGGGACACCGCGGTCCGCGCGTTTTTTAAGCCAAACTTCCCCCCCGGGAAATTGTCTCGCTCGTCGTCTCTGTGTCAATCCCATCTCTCATCGTTTATTTTTGTTCTCCAGGAGGAAAGCTTGGACTTAATGGGGCAATATAAACCTGAAATATTCTGCTAGAAGGTAATTTCGCTTTGTCGTTATTGTTTTGCTTGCCTATGGTTGATCGTTGTTGGGTAACTGCATGCTGGCATGCTCCGACATACGCACGCACGCACGCACACACAGAGAGACACATACATACATACATACATACATACATACACATACACGCATGCACGTACAGCGCGAGGATTTAATAATAACACACACGCGCCGTGCAATTTGGAAAAGGATTTACCCTAGCCGGATTATTTGTTTTTTTTTCTCTCTCTTTCTTCCCCGTTGATAACGGCGGAGGAACGTAGAGGTAGCACCGCGATCAGACGCTGAACTGCAAAAGTCCGGAGGCGGAGGAAAAGGGGAGTTCAAGTTCGAAGCGAAAAGCTCCTCATGCAGCCTCCACTTTATATATACGTTTCTGCACACGGTGGACAGCCGGGAATGTCTTATTACTGCTACTCGTAGAAATTGTTACGTTTCCTCGTGTCATGCTAGCTAACGACACTGACGAGCGGTATGGCGTTATTATTCGTCGTGCATTGCGCGCTTTTTTCTTTTTCCCATACAATACCACCAAACTACGCATAGACGCGCAGGAGTCGTCCAGTCGTCGGATCCGTCTGCGTTTTTTTTTTCTCTCTCTCTCTCTCTTGATGGAGAACAAATTCGTATCGTGGAGGGGAAAGGGGCGGCGCAAAAGCCTCGCGAATTTCAACGAGTTGCAGATGCGAACCGTCGTCGTCGTCGTCGACGTCGCGGAAGTCCCATCACGTTCCCCACGGTCGAGCGAGGAGGGGAAGACTATCGTCGGTCTGTCGGAACAAACGACCCATACGATTGCGTACCGAAGCGTTTCGTTTCTCCGCCCGTGCTACTCCGAACGACGACTCCGTCGCACCTTTCGATCTCGCTGCGATCGTGAGCTCAGGCCGGATGAATTCCGATGCCGGAAGCGACCGGGACGAAGAAAAAAAAAAACGGAGAGAGACGCGCGCGCGTCCAACAATAAGCCGAAAGCCCGACCGTCTGGCTCGTCAACCGGTCGGCCCATTTACAAAGTCAATACGTCATTACAAAAAGATACCCGGTGAACGTGGAAGGTAATTAATCACGGGCGGCGGACTCGCCGGTGCGCAACGTTCTATTTATATGTCATTGCCGCCGCTCGTTGCGTGCGTGTACTCGGTGCTCACGCACGCACGCACGCACGTAATGGAAATCGGACGCGCGGTCAGCAGCCTTTCCACCGCGAGTTCCACGCAGTCGAATCGCATCACCAGCGTTTCCCGTCGTGCGAGGTACGTACTACGCGTGCAAGAAAAAAAAAAACGGTAAGGGAACGTCGAAAATTTACTCTCGATTTCGTCCCGTTTCTCGAGACAAAGGCATTAATTAAGGAGATTAATTCTCACGCACAACGATTCTCTGTGCGCGATAAGAGAAGCTCCGAAAAAAAAGAGAGAGAGAGAGGAGCACAATGACGAGGAATACAATAACAAGGTGTCCACGGGGGATTTTCAACGGCGAAAGTTGGCGTTGCACTTAATAATAACAACGCTTATCGCCGATCAAATTAATTAATTCGCGCGCTTAATGCCGCTCGAAAAGAAAAATCGATAGCTCGCGACGGGATTTCTACTTTCCTCGCGAGATAATCGGCGTTTAATTAATCCGCGTCTGATCGCGCGCTAATATGTTGCAGTGGATTTATTAATTCTCGCTTGCGATAACGCCGCGTTGAATGAATGCGTCTGTTAGTAATTGACATATAATATTGCGTTTAAACGCAATGTTTACTTAAAATGTGAGGAGAAAGTGATCGCAATGGAAATCGCGAGGCGAATCCCCCCCACCTTTTTTTTTTGTTGTTCCAACTCGCGGATCGATCGCCGCTTTATTTAACCGCCTATGGAAAACTCATGCACGTGGCGTCGATGAAAGTTTAATGGGGGATCGATCTTGCGGTTAGCAACCCATCATCCACGCAATTTTTCAGCGAGAAGGATTAGCGTGAGGATTTCAAGTCGGATGAAAAAGAAATACTCGCGGAGATATGTAGCCTGATTATTATTCATCGCTTTTTAATTAAATCAATTTTCCTTCAACACGAGTCTCATTTCCATGCGATGCGTAATAAATAATCGATAATGAATTTTTCATTAATTTCCACGCGTCGGCAAAGAGGGTGGAAGAGAGAGAGAAAGATTTCTTTAAATCTTTTATGTTATATACTGAATCAATTTTTCTGTCGGATAATGTCAGAATAACGTTCAATAAAACGCCCGCGTGATATTGGAATATCGTATATAAATTGTTCAGTGCATTGCCGAATGAGCTACGGGACCACCGCGAGCTGCACAAAGAGAATTTCGCTTTGGAGTCTCTCTCTTTCTCTCGCCTTCTGTCCTTGCCTACGTCAATATCTGGAAAGTTCAAAAGGGAATTCTCCAGGAAGAAAATATTCAACACGCAATCGCACCGTATCCCTTTCAGTCCCCATTTCCGGCGAACGCAACGCGCTTCTTTCACTTTTCCGTGACAAGGATTTAACGTGACGCGCCGTTCTTCTCTTATCCCGTTCTCTGCGCGTAGCAAAACGTTATTCTCATTATTACACAGGCGCGTGATACACTACTACTACTACTACTATTACTACTACGTAACCTACGAGACACGTATTCCGTAATAGAAGTCAGACCGATCCGATGCTGCATTATTGGATTCACCGGACACTAGATGCATACCGCGATAATACGGGAGAGATGTATGGCCTGCCGCGCGGCTATTGTGGAAATTCGCTAGCTGTGTAAAAGACCGACACAGCAGTAGCGAGTAGTAGCTCGATATCCAATGGCTCGTTACAAATGCGCGCGACCTACAATTTGCCAATATTTATCTCCGTCTGTGTGTACGCTCTTCCGACCGAGAAGGGAAAACGATTTCCGCTCACCGGAGTGATAACGTCGTGAATTTTCGCGCCACATAAAAATTTATGCCTCCTAACGATTTATGAGGCTCGCTTCGGGTTCGAGAGTAATTATGGGCGAAAACTAATTTAGGGAGGGAGTCTCCGATAAAATCGGTAGTGCAGGTGGTGATGGTAGAGGTTGGCACTAAAATCGCGTGTACTTTACTTGCTGCTACTATCACTACCACTACTATTACTACTATTACTACTATTACTACTATTACTATTATTGCGCTAAAAAATATAATGGACGAAGGAATAATGATGAGGAAGGCCTCGATTCATGTTCTCGACCTGATGAACGCAGGTGGGGTCGCGTCTGGGGATGCGGAGGGATCCGTGCGCCGCATGCGGGCTGCCGGTCTTCCTGGCTGAGAAGCTGCTGATAGCGCGCGCTCCTTATCACCGTACCTGCTTCCGGTGCGCCCGCTGCTGCAATCAGCTGACACCGGGCAACTACTACGAAACCGAGGAGGGCCAGTACTGCTGCGAGACGTGTCCGGACGAGGAGGAGGAGACCGATAGCGCGCGCCACGGATACGCCGAAACGGCGATGTCACATGCGGCGGAAAGGGAGAAGTCGAGGCCGCTCAGTGACGAGGAGAAAACAGAGAGAAAGGTCAGTTTTTTTTTTTTTTTTAAATAAGCTTTAAATTCGAACAAGCTCTTATGTTGAAGGAGAAGTCGATTGACACGTAGCTTCTCGTTGTGTGCGCAGGGTGTACTGGAGAACGCCGCGGTGCCCGATTTGATCTCCCATACGTCGCAAATGCGCAAGAGCTTTATGACCAGCCAGCTTCTTTCCGAGAAGCTTGACGATTCTGTCGCGAAGGACACGAGAGACATCACGATCGATTCGGATCGTGAAAAAACAAAAAGCAGGATCGGCTCGGCATTCCCAGACGACGACGAGAACGAGGAGGAGGATGAGGAGAATGATGATGATGAGGAGGAAGAAGAGGAGGAGGAGGAATCCCGTAGCTCCGTGACGGATTCCCCGGAGGAGTCCAACATTGAGCGATATAATGTACATAGCGCGTTAAATAGCTTAAACATTAGGAGCGACGAGGATCAGCGATCGACTGCCATTTCATTCCATGACATAGGAGGTAAGAAGAGAAGTGAGGAGGATACCAAAGAGTCGCCAGGACGCGCCGGTGAACGAGCCAATCCCGAAACGAAATTATCGTTAGTTCAGATGAGACTCCAAATGTTTGAGGCTCGGGACAAAAGGGATCACGTCGATGGGACGGATCGAAACAAGCAAAGAAGTCCAGTGGTTCAGGGTGACTCCTGGGACCTATCACCGGACGTCGTTCTTCCAGTGAATGAGGAAGAAACAAAACGTCCGGAAAAGAGGCTCGAGGAAGACTCGATAATTAAAAATATTAATTGTACAGACAGCTTTGAGAATGTCGGTAAACAGCAAAAAGAAAATTCGAAAATCACTAGTAGCGAACAAAGCGAGGAAAACTTTTCAAAAGACATTGTATGGGCGAATAACGAAGAGAGTCTCGATAAAGGTAACCCGCTCGAGAGTAGCTCGAAAGTCAAAAGTATCGAAAGACAGAAGGAAAGCTTCGCGAAGATCGAGGACGAACGAATCGAAAGCAATAAGATTAATGAGGAGTGTTGTTTCAAGAATATCGTGGGTAGCAGCGTGCTGACCGCGAAAGGCATCAATTTAAGTGACAACGAAGATTATCCGGAGGACCTGAATCCCTTCAAGAGCGACGAGGAAGGCAACGTTGTGGAGGATAAACTACGGACTGTGATAAACAGCTCTAGAGACAACAAAGTATCGACCAATCCATTTGACAGCGAGGACGAGGACGTCGAGGAACCGGAACCGCCGAGGCCAGCGGCGAGGAGTAAACAGGAGAATCAGGAAACATCCGTGACGAAGCGGGTCCTGGCTGCACCGCAAATTAATCTCAATCCATTCTGGAGCGACGACGAAGAGGAGCACGGTAGCGACGAGGAAAGACGAGACAGAACGCCGCCTGGAAATCTACCTGTACCGAAACCGCGTACTATCAAGTAAGTTTTTCACTTTATTCTAGCAGTGCTATATACAAGAGTATCTCGCTATAATATAAATATATACATATATATATATATATATATATTTGTTTATTGTACGAATAGGACCACTCCCGACGCAAGTGTCGTGTCACGGAGAGTCGATTTAGATCGTGGAGGCGTATACGCGTCCAACAGTTCCTTAACTAGTTCTGAATCAACCACAACTCCTGGTGGGACGTACAAAAAGAAAAAACCTGCACCGCAGCCACCAGTTGCAAAAGAACTGTTTCCGACTAATCAGCGCGAATCGCCTACACTTAAATCGTATAACAGCACATCAGTCTATCAAGTAAGTTTCAATGTATATTTTTTCAGTTTAATTTTTTTTAAATTTCAATCCAGTATTTCAATCCTTCCATTTGATATTAAAAAAACATTATGAAATTAAAAGCATATTAAAGTACACATAGTAAAGTATTATAACGTTTTATAACATATAAAAGTTCATAAAGATATTGGTACGCTTTTTTGTCATTCTATCTTTATCATTCACAATATAAGACCCGAATGATAAAAAATCTAACTTTTCACAAGCGTGTTTTAAATGATCTATATAAATATTGAAAAGGAAAACGTGTTTATTGTTCGATTTCTTTTTCTGATAAAGGATTCATCGTCTCGTACAACTCTACGAACTCGAAAAACCAAACCGGCTCCTCCACCGCCAATGCCAACCAGCACGCCTAGCAAGATATCGATCGGTACGCCAAGTTTCGATGAATCTCCCATAATCAAGCTTCGCAGCGATGACCGTAGTTTGAACATGTGGGAGGATCAGAAGACAAACAAAGACGAGGCGAATCGAAACAGGCAGAGCTTGAGCAGCGTTTCGTGCACCGACACTTCCTCTTATACGTCTTATGTCGATAAAAGCGTGCAAGGAAAATGGAAGAGGAAAAAGGGACCCGCTCCACCGCGACCAATTCCACATAAGAGAAAGGTATGATCTTATCTTTTAGTGTAAAACATTTAGCGTTTGTAACGTAAACTAAATATAAACTTTGTGTAAATTTCTTCGCGCAAATGTTTGGACATTAAAATTTAAATTTTTTATGAAGGACGTAAATATAAAAAAAGGTTTATACATTGTGTTTAATTGCAGATCAAAGTGATATCTATGAAAGACGTGAAATTAGAATTAGATGAAATAGAATTACAACAACAAGGTTTAGAAAGGCAAGGTGTACGATTGGAACAGTTGATACGAGATAAATGCGAATCTGGACCTAGAACAGATGGTAAAGAAACACAAATAAATACGAATAACGTATATATAATATCACAAAGACATAATTTACATTTGATCATTTTTGACAGACTCGTCGCTTGATGCAGAAGTGGAAGAACTGGTTTTAGAGTTATTCGCATTAGTGAACGAAAAAAATGAACTGTTCAGGAGACAAGCCGAATTAATGTTATTACGGAGACAACAAAGATTAGAGGAAGAACATGTTGAAGTGGAATATCAAATACGATGTCTCATGTGCCAACCAGAAGCTACTAAAACAGACTTTGAAAAACAGAGGGAAGAAACATTGATACAAAGGTATTTCCAAAAAAAATATTGTATTTAAGAAAGTATTAAAATGTTAATGAAGAGAGACACGTGAACATATAAATAATATAATGTACTTCTCTTTTTTTTCTAGATTAGTAGAAATTGTAGAAAGAAGAAACGAAATTGTCGAATGCTTAGAGATGGATCGTCGAAGAGAGGTAGAAGAAGATAGGAGCATAAATAAGCATATGGGTTTATTTGCTGGTGAGCACATGTGACAATAGATGTATTAGTGTTACAACATATATATAATTTGTAAACTTTCCTTTAAATTTGTCTTTCAGCGAGGAACAAGAACGGGCTGTCAGGTAAAGATAATGATTCTTCTAACGTGGGGAAAACGAAAAAAGGAAAAAAAGAGAAGAAAGAGATGAAAGAAAAGAAATTGAAAAAGACTACAAAAAAGGATGCCGATAAGGATGTGGATGAGACTGAGGTAAAACTCAAACGCCATGGCAAAAGAAGATGGTTTTGAGTTGCGATAATGTTAGCAGTTAACGATTATGATAGATATAGAAAATATTTTATATTTAATACTTTTATATGTATTTTTAACACTTTGTTATTTATATATGTAAGAATTTATGCTAAGATTATTAATAAACTCTCCCGTTTAATTACTCCTGCTGATTGGTTCCTAATTAAATAAACAAAAACGTCTGCCAAATTATAGAAATCAGCAAGTTTAGAATTAAACTAATGTCAAATCTTCTGAAAAATCCTCAATATTCGAACAGGAACATCAATCGATTGTATCAACATAATTCGTTTTGGTAAACTGCATTCTTCAAAAGCAAGATCGTAATTTACTAAAACAAAAAACATTTTGACATTTAATATCCGTATATGGAAACTCCCAATTTTTAATTGACAATGATCAAATTACCTAAATGCTCCAAAAACTGTGAAATAGTGTCCTCATTGCGAACTGTTGCGGCGAAAATAGCATAATTATTTAATGTTAAGAGACGCTTTAATCCCGACGTCAACGAGCCGAACGAATTGCTTTCGTACAGAATATCGGCAGCAATGATTATGTCAGGCTGTGACAAACATTCTGATAGGTATTTTTCAATATCCTCCCATCTTAAGTCTATCACTTGAACATTGGTTTGTTCGTGTTTTATTTGCAATTGTAATTTCAACATTGCCTCAGATGCATTTAATAGTTGGCATCTCTCGTTTGATAAGAAATTGAGTTTTACATTCTCACAAAGCATATCTAATACTATTGGATGACAATCGGAGAAAATGTATTGCTTCGGAGTACATACGCTAATTACGCTCATCCCAGTCAAACCAACTCCACAGCCAAGTTCTAATACATTTTTTCCACAAAACTGTCCTCTGTTTTCTATGCACCATTGACTCAACACTACAGCACCCTAGTACAGTTGCAACCAATGTAAATACTTAGGTTTTGAATAATTAAAAAAAAGTATTTTCAAATCAGTTTAAGAATATATTTTGAAATTACAAGAAGATATTCGAGAAGATAAAATACCTGCCAGCTACACAAGCCTGTAGTACCTTCGGAGATTAAGTTGGTGCTCTCCTTCAAAGTGATGCAATTTAACATTCCATTTTCTATCAAGAAATGCCGATAATGCACAGACTCATCATCTGGCAATGATAACAGTTTACAATATGCTGTGTATAAATCATCGTGAATTTCATTACCACCTTCCTCAATCTGAATTGCATAATAAAAAAACAATTTCTATCTTCTAATTTTGTATTTTTATAGAAATTAATTATATACCTTTTGCATAAGTAATTTCAAAAATGCTTTCTGATATGAGCCTTTTATCGGATATCGTTTGATCAAATCACTATTTATTGTATTATCCAAAATTTGCTTTTGGACCTCTAAATTGAGATTACAAATTTCGTGTTCATCTGATGCCTGCAATTCATATTATTTACATTGCTAAACCATTATTGTGTAACGATAATTAGCGAAACACAATAACAGTGATATTTATGTACCATAAAATTCATTTTAATTAACGCAGTACAGCAGAGAAACTGCTTTGTCAAATAATTTACAATGCAAGTATCGTAACTCATGTTGCTATTCGTCAATTTTTTAACAGGAAGCTTAAAGTGATGGTCACACACTATTCCCCTCTTTAGATTACTGTAAGTAAGAAATTGCTTGTGAATATATTATTCTTGTAAAAAGAATATATCTCCTAAATAAGAAGCAAAACAGGGAGCGAACACTAAGGTATGCCATGTTGTACACTTGTACAGGCACCGAATCACACGAGGCCTACATTCTTTTCAGATTACATACTTTATCTTGCCTTCCTTTTTTTCTTCAGCGGAGAGAAAAAGAAAAAAGTTAAATTGTGTGCAAGAAATATAATTAAAAAAACATTTCTTATCAAACCACGCATGAAATTTTTTATGTCTAATTTTCCTTTTGACATTTTAACATTCTGCAGTTATAGCATTTTGAAAAATTCGAATACAATTGTCGCTTGTCGCTTGTATGTACAAATAGCCTCAAATTGAAATATATTATATGGACAAAAAGATTGAAATATTTCTGATAAGTATTGAAGCACAGTTGATACTTCTTAATTAACAGGAGCAGAGAGAATTTTCAATAATAATGGAATTTTTAATTAAAGTCATTTAAGCTATCCAACTCTAAAATTGTTGAAAATTCGTCAATTATTAGAAAAAAATACGTACGTATAATACGACAGAAGGAAATTAAGGGGTATCAGGAAATTACGTTGTACCAGAGAGGAACCTGAGAACGGTCATCGCGTCGTTTTAAGAGGTTTGTTCGCGTTGCTTGAAATCCCCAAAATTTTGTGCACTTTCAACGAGATAAATATCTACTTAAGCGCTGGAGAAAGAGAAAGCGAAAATGTCGAGTTCAAAAAGTACAAGTAACGCGAACAAGTCCAAGGTGTTTTTATACATTAGCGCCTCTATGTGCACAAAATGTGCACATTGAACTATGTAGTCAAATACCTATGAATCCCATAGGTAATGTGTATGACTTTTTGGGTCTCTTCTATGCTATGTCCACGTTTATTTGGTTCTGTTTCATGTTATACCCGTAAATTTTACAATTATATGCATTCATATTTTAAATCTGTTTTATGCAAATGTGCATAATCGTGTTCTTTAAATGTGCAATACCACATATACATGATATAAATTTAAATAATTAATTTGATAAAAATTCACTCACCGATATTGCTGTCGCTGCTCCTGCTGATGCTGCTGCTGCTGCTACTACTACATTCCTTTTCCGGTTTTGATTCTGAAAATGTGATAAATATTATTCCTAAACTCAAACACAAAAGCAGGTAAAGAAATGTATCACTTGAAAAAATAGTGTATATTTAATACCTCGAGTCGCTCCGTGGGTGTCGCTTTCTGCTGACATCATCTTGCTATTCTCGAACCGTACATTAATAACGATCGCCCGATACTTTATTCGGCACTTCCGATATTACGGATAATATATCACACACGAGTAAAACGTAAACCACGCGCGAGAATTTCACTTGGCGCGACCGTTACATTTGAGAAAATACGTAAAAAGAACGGCTCGTCTGATTGGCGGCGAAAATCAACATGGCACGAAAGTGCAGGCACGACGTCACGTAACTTCGTGGAAACGCAGGCCGAGGAAAGCGGTCGAATAAAAATTACGCGCCGAGATACAACAAACGGAGACAAATTCGTTTCGAGAATTTCGTGCTTGCACAACGACTAGTAGCACGTACTTCACTTTTAATTGGCACTCGCGATTATCTACCGAACGTCCCCTTCGAGCAAACACTTTGTTCGAACGCGCACGCGACACTTCACTCGTACGCGCTTTACACATACGACCTCTGTTACGTACTCTGTTACGATCTCACATGGCTCGCGACGACACTCTCACAATCTCAACATCGTAGCTGCGCACAATTCGAATTCTGAATACGCGAGAGACACACGCGAGACACGCACGAAGTCGACAGAACGTCCGATGCGTCCGACCGGCGCTGGAGCGCGGAGCAACATGGCGGCGGCAGCGGCGTACGTACGTGACTCGGCGCTACTCGGCGCAGGCGCGGCGGTCAACCGCCGAGTGGCGCCGACTAGCGCCGAGTACCGCCGAGTCTGCCGGCCAACGGTCACGTACGTCCCGTACGCTGCTGCCGCCATGTTTCTTTGCGCTCCAGCGCCGGTCGGACGTTCCTTGAGTCCGTGCGTGTCTCGTGTGTTCGGATTCGAATTGTGCGCAGGTACGACGTAGTGTTGAGAGTGCCGTGGCGCTAACAAACGATACGCGAGCCTTTTGACGTATTTTTTCAAATGTAACGTTCGCACCAAGTGAAATTCTCGCGCGCGGCTTACGTTTTATTCGTGTGTGATATATTATTCGTAATATCGGAATTGCCGAATGATCGGGCGATCGTTATTAATGTGCGGTTCGACAATAACAGGATGATGTCAGCAGAAAGCGGTATTCATGTGGAGCGACTCGGTATTCTGGAAAAGGAATGTAAGTAGCAGCAGCAGCAGCATCAACAGCAGGAGCAGCGACAGCAATCGGTGAGTGAATTTCTATCAAATCAATTAATTGAATTTATATCATGTGTATGTGGTATTGCACATTTATAGAACACGATTATGCACATTTGCATAAAACAAATTTAAAATATGAATGCATTATAATTGTAAAATTTACGGGTATAGCATGAAACAGAACCGAATAAACGTGGACATAGCATAGAAGAGACTCAAAAAGTCATGCACATTATCTACGGGATTCATAGATATTTGACTACGTAGTTTAATGTGCACATTTTGTGCCCATAGAGGCGTTGATGGATGAAAACACCTAAAATGACGCGATGACTGCTCTTAGGTTCCTTTCTGGTCCGTACTCTCGATTGCTCTCGATTAAGAGAAATTTGGAAAATCATTGGAAACAGTTTGTTAATAGAAACACAAAATTTACAAGTTTATTACACTTTTAAGAATATTCTGCATCAAAATATCGAAAAGTTTTTTATTGAAAAATATTTATTTTGAATTAACAAAATTTAAAGAATTTCCTGTTTTTTCAACTAATTAAAATACGTATAGAAATAAAGAGGACAAAACGCGGTTTCAAAGAGCTAATAACAAATATTTCTTTTAATGAAAAGATTTTTTTGTTATAAAATCGAAAATTATTATTTGCATCGACTCTTGATTCACCATTGCGTGAAATGTTTGTTACTCTCTCCGCTGAGTGTCGCTGCGTTTATGCGTGCGCGAAATTATTTCCGTAAATTCCCTAAACCCGCGCGTCCAATGGCGTCACGCCGACAGAAGAGAGTGTCGCCGCAGGACGTGTAACCCGAAATTACAGTTCTTCAAATTTTGATTTGACGGTTCTCTGCGGTGTGCCGTATCTCGCGTACATACACGGACGAGTTGTTTCGTTATGGCCGATGCAGGCCTCAGCCTAGATGATATAATTAAAAAGTCGAAATCACTGGGAATGAGGGGCAGAGGAGGGTGAGGCAAAATTCTGTCGTTTATTGTATCCGGTATAGTGCACCTATCGCTCGGCCTTTACGTTCACGTTGCGTATTTATAACCTTGACGCTCTCGTTCTCTCCCTCATGGAGAAATATGTGCGTGAAAATCCGAATCCGGAAATTCTCGTTCGGATCAATCCCCCCCCCCCCTTTCGATAAATCCCGCGTCGCAAAGTCGTTGGAGTAAGCTGGTGCGGATTTTGTTAGTGGTTGCGTATAACTCTGGAGCAAAATCTGCCGATTGCTCCGCCTCAGTCGGCGTTACGTCCGCCCGGCTCGTTTAATAAGAAATTTGCTCCACGACTTCTGGACGCTAGAAAGACGTTTTGCCACGTCTCCCTGCGGTTTCCGTTTAGCAACAGTTTTAGAGCTTGGATAAAACCCAGAAAATTTACATGTATCTTATGATTCTACACAGAATACGCAGGGGCATCAGCAGAGGGGCACGAGCGAACGGTTCTGTGAGAGGACGTGGCAGCCAGGTGATCACGGATGCACGCTTCAAGATAATACAGAAGAACCGGGAGAAGCTGACTGATGCCAGGGACAAGCTCGCTGAGATAGCGAAGCAGAGCGACGCACGGCTCAAGCTGGACAAGCTTCGCGCGTCTCATTACAAGAAGTTGGACACGCTCGCGGGAATCTCACGCAAGACCGGCCGGAATGGCAGGCTCTCGCTGTCTACGAACAAAGTGCCACACTTGATGCAGCATGTGCTACCGCCGAGTATACCACCAAACAATTATATATCGCCTCCAACAAGAGCGGTCGGGTATAGACCACCTCTTGCCGAACCCCATTACTTAGGAGATATGAGTATGGATTATACTGATGGTATGTGAAGAATAATATGGATCTGTTGCCATTTAGCCGTTATTTGGCAGAAACATTAGGCATTTATATTTTTTTAATATTTGGAATTCTTTTAGCTGTATCATTTTCTGTTGTTACTGGCATTACATTTAAAGGGTTCTTAAAGGATAAAATACATTTTAATTTCTGCTTAAATCTCTGGTTAAAAGTATTTTACGAAATAATTTTAGCGTGAAACATTCGCTCAATATTGGAGGAGTAATGTAAATACAATTTTTGCAATTTTGGTCCAATGTTATAAAGGGGATGCTTTATCTTATTTAACTAATTTGTTTAAACATATTGGATATTAATTGTATCTTAATTTGCAATTAATATTTTATGACCAATATTGATGTCACATAGCGAAATATTTGGAAAACAATGCATTCCCAATATAATCAATGTGTAGCCAATATTAGCCAATGTACTATCAATGCACTTTGCTAGGGAAAGTATCTAATATTTTTGGCCAAATTTGTATTTATATATAATTTTATTTAATAAAAATTTATTTACTTAACGTTAATGTATGTTACATATATTTAGAGTAAAATCCAGAAAAAATATGTTTAATTTTTAATTAGAAACATTTTAAAGTTTTTATTGAAATAATAACTATTAAAGGGAATATTTACATGTTAGCTTATTCTTTATCCTTTTAGATTATCTGACGGATTCTTCTTCGTTGAGGAGGACTGTGAGTAATGAATATGCACCAACACCTCCACCTCCACCTCCTGTATTCAGCATTAATCCGATTTCTCCTTACACTTGGGTCAAGTCCAGGAACACTAATGTAACTAGGGTTCCAGCTCGAAAGTTGGAACTAGAGAAGGAACGGGAAAGGCAAAGAGATTATAAACTTGCTGCACGCTCTGCGATGGTAATTCCATCGCCTTTCATGCAAAATTTATATATAATTTTTGATCGATTTAATTGATATGACCTTTTCTTTCTGTTACAGGTGAAAACTGTTTCACCTCCTTATAAGGAAGATTGGAGTTTTGGCATGAAGTCAAGGTGAATATTTACAGGTTATTTTACAGGATATTATCATAAAGTCTTATTGCAATGTAAATGGACCCTTTTTATGATTTTGATTATAGAACAATTGTAGCAGAGGAAGCAGCCGATTCCAAGTACTACGATTCGAGAAATCTTCGAGAAGTAGGAGTTAAATCGCGTCTCGAATCTTCTGCTGCGAACAAGGCGAGAACGATGGGCGTTTTGTCGCGGCCGAAGACAAGTTCCAGTTCATCATCGACGCAATCGAACGGCTATCGAATTGTAGTATCCAACTTACAAGCTAATGTCACACAAGAAGATATCAAGGTGCGGTAAAAATAAAGAAAAATAATTTCTGAAACTTTTCGCATTTGTGCTGCAAAGTGTTGATTAAAACAAAAATAAAAAATGTCTCTGTAGGAATTATTCGAAGACGTCGGGGAGTTGCTCGTATCGAGACTAGTACGTCCAGGTACAGCAGAAGTAATTTATAAAACACTGAAAGACGCGACTAAGGCAGTTGAAACTTATCACAATCGACAATTAGATGGTCATCCAATGAAATGTCTTCTCGTTAATCCACGACCAAAAAATAATCCAACTGGGCCAGCCGTCCGATCTATCACTGAGTAAGTATTGAAGTATTTTATATTACTGTATGTATTGAGCGTACAGTTTCTGCCGTATTCTACGAATCTATTCTATTGTATGATGGATCGTGTGATTGGTATATGAAAGTCGAAAGCAGCGCAAATTTATTTATTTGGATCAGTATCACATGAAAATCATTATGTGTAATTTCTCACATCTTAATTTCATAATGTATCGTAGCTGCAGAAATTAATTCGGAGTTTTGAAACAGCTGCCTGGAAATATGTCGTTTATAAGCGTTCTCTTGGCTTGAGGGCTTTTTCACGATGCAATTTCTTCTCTACAGGTCGAGACGTAGTATCAGCTCGAGTTATGTACAACCAAGTTTAGGAGCGGTGCATCGCGCATTATTCGACGATTCTTAATCGAACCGTATCCATTTTGATATAAGTCAATACAATATGAAGAAAGAAATGTCTTGTATGTACGTGTAATGGACATTATGCTTATTAAGAAAACGAACGGAGAAACGACGAAACACAGAACACACGCGTTCAATATACGCAACTCCAATTCCCAACTGTATTAATAAACTTGTACCATTCATTATCTTTAGTCTACACGGTCTATGCGACCAATAACACTGGAACGCACGTAAATTTTCATTATTTTTTAGACAATATGAAATATGAGATATTTTAATTTTTTTATTATTTAATTTTTTTTTAATGTTATACTTTAATATACTTTGAACGTAATAACTTACATTAAGAGTCTGAAATAGAGAAGTTTTGATATTAAAGGAGCGTTAACAGAAAAAAATTTAGGCGTTCTGGTGTTAGAATATAGAAATATTCAAAATTAATACGATCGCGGAACCGCGAAAGTATTAGGTGCAAGTTGCTTTTTGTCATTTAATATGTCCGAATAAAAAGTAGTACTCATTCAGAAACTTTGATATTCTTTTCAAGATGTAACAGATATGATATAGATATTCATATATAGTTAACTACGCGCGCGCGTGCGTATTATATGATCGTAGATATAACTTATTTAGTTTTTTTTTATGGATATGTGGCCTTTATAGTTTTAAATATTTCTAAGATTATATTCTGTGTATGTCTATTGATGTCATAATTTTTCATGTTCATACGATAAACTTACACAGGAGCAAGTACCGGATAAATTCGTTTTGAGGATCCATTTTATAATCATATATTTGATAGAACGCGAAAAAGGGAAGAGCGACTTAATATATGATAAAGAATTTATTTATTTATACGTACAACATCATCACAATATTCATACCTATAAAATATAAAAGCTAACACCATGCATGCTGCTGCTGACATGCACTACAAGTTCACTTTCCTGGGGAGAAGGTATAATACGTTATCGAAGAATAGTGCGGAGTTCTTAAAGTTGGGAAGTTGATATTTTGACACGGAGAGTAAATGGCACATGAATGGATTTTTTTTCTCCGTTTAACGACTAATGACGGGGAGAGCGGGGAGGGGGGGTTTATTACTCTTCGTCGCATGTTCACCACGTGGAAGGAGAGGGATATACAATGAAAAATACGAAATATTCAACTTAAAACTAACGCGGACGTGTTAATTAGTGCCTAGACTTATGTCGCTATACATATCCGCGTTGTCAAATATTTACAAGAAAGTACAAAAACAATACTGGATCTCACCGCAGGATGAATAATGCAGGTCAACGCGTGAGATCTCTATCCTACTCAGGGATACAATCCAAATATAAAACTCTACATCTTGTACGCGCGCTTCGCTCCGCCCGTTCACTCGTCCCGTTTAGTTTCTACGGTAGTGCTGATGATGTTGATGATGATGATGATGGTTATTGGCTCTGGATTTATTGTTAGGCGTACGAAGAACCTCTGCGTAAGACAACTCTAATCGCTTCAGCCGAGCCACCTCCTCCGACGCGGTGCTGGGTTTGAAATCCTTGTACTCGAAATTGTTGTGCTGTGGTTGCTGCTGTTGCTGCTGCTGCTGTTCGTTCGAGCCACGTGTGAAACCATACATTTTCCTATTGTCCTTCGATCTCGCGTATACATTGTGCTGACCGTTCCACGCACCGGAATGCTCGTGCTCGGCAGGATTGAACGGTCTGAATCTTCTTCGACCACCGCCGTTAGACTTGGGTGGCACAAATTTCGGATTCGTCGTGGGAATAACGTCCGGCGTGGACCGTTCATAACTCTGCGGCTTTTTAGCAAAGTTCTTCTTCGACGAGGGCTTCTTGCGGACGCGCAAATTAAGAGACATGTAATCCATTTTGCAACTCGCATCCTTCGCAGGCTGCTGATTCGCAGCGGTGCTGCCAGGCTTGCTATCGGACTTTGCTTTGCTTTCTTTTGGATTAGCCGGGCTAGCGGTTTGCACCCTGAAGACCGGTTCCGACACCACCGACGACACCATTGAAGACATGATGCTTTGATTGTCATCCGTCGCTTCGCTCTGCAAGTCTTCCTGAAACGACGCGTCGTACTTGGTCTGCGACGTAGTCGAATCGTCCAGTAACGGTAGCTTCTCGCCTTCGTCCTTCGCCTCGGCCGCCCGTTTCAGAACGCTGAAGATCTCGCTGAAGAGCTGTCGGTACTCAGGCGTCTTGCGGAACCTGCTCTCGAACGGGCTGTTGTCGTCATAAATACTGAACTTGCAATCCTCACCGTCGGCGATGGAGCATAAGAACGAGCCCGGTCTGTCGTCTGTTTGTGTCGCTTTGTTGCTGGTTTCATCCGAGAAACCCGAGGACGATGTCTCGGCTTCAGAAAAATCTGTTGGGGTGGCTGAGAAGGGCTTCTTGCCGGCGCTCTCAGGTTTAGTTCGCGAGGCGGTCTTGATCGTTTCCGGAGCGGTAGCCTCGATCTCAGAAGCGGCGGGATAGAAATTGTTAAACTCCCCAGACATCTCCAGCTCTTCCTGCAACGACATACACGTTGCGGGCGTGGTATCCTTGCGACGAGGCTGACAATGTCTCTGCACCTCCAACAAAGCCTGATACTTCTCTACCAAGACTCGATAGGGATTTGCGCTGTCCACTTCGTCGGTAGTTTCGTTCTTACTGCCTGTATCCTGTGTGCAGGTAATTAATGTGTGTGCAATTGAAATTTGAATATTTATTATATGATGTATTTGATTACGAATATTTAATTGAAATATTTAACTGAGGGAATTTATACGTACGAAGAAAAGCGATCAGCGTTCAAATTTTTCTATCTAAATCTAGAATATCATTACAAAATTATGTATAATTTTTATATTAATATAAAAAATTATACAGAATTTTTACTTATTTTGTCATTTCAATTTATGTTAGTAATTATATGAGACGTTGCGCAGAAGTGGAAGATGGAGGCTGGAAGCAGAAGGGCAAAGGACCTGCCAGATTTATAGGATATTAAAGATTGCAAAAAGTTCCATGAGAAAATGTATTTTATTTAAAATCTTATAAATCTGGCACTTATACATTGTACAAAGTAAATTAATTAAAATTATTCGACTAGACGCAGCGATTTCAATAACAAGAGCCATCATGCTTAAAACAACAGCACAAGCACAGATATTTACATATACTTATTCTAGATTCTTAATATTGCCGAAAAATGAACGCAGTCTTAATAATCTTTGGAAATTAAGCAGTCAATTTAGTCGCAGTATATCAGACACATTGTAAATCCCTTGACATTGATTAGAAAGGCATTTTTACGCTCTAATAGTCTAATAGATAATTAGACAGATAATTTTGTTTTAATAATAGATTGATTTTTCAATAAAATAAAATTATATGAAAAAGGAATAAAATTTTTAATACATATATATGTATAGATGTATGTATATATACATGTGTATACATATATATTAATATTAATATTAATATATATAATTATATAATTATAATTAATATATTATCTATTTATCCTATTAAAACAATATAAAATTCTATAAAATATTAATCAAACGTTAATATTGAATATGTAATAGCAAAGGAAGTCAAGATTATCTTTAATCAATCAAATTAGCATAAAATTGTCGAATTAAAGAATCTTCGATTTCGGATGTCCGAATAGCCAAAGCCTAAGGACAATTAGTGACATTTTGCGCAGAACGAACAACGGTATTTGAAAAGGTGCGAGCATTATCGGAACGATAAAGTTAGCTCTAACATAGACGATCGCTTTGGCAAAATGAAATAACAACAACGGTACTTTCATATAAGTAAATATCCTCCACAACAACCAACTATACCATCTACGTTCTGTCTTTGGCTTGGATTTTGCGAAGTTTGTCACTTCCTAAAGCAGACAAAACATTTATTACTATTCTAGGCGAGCATAACTGACCAAAAGAAGCGACAACGTAACGACAGACTCGAGCAAAAGGAGAAACTCGATTCGTGCAAACGAAAAGATTCACTAATAAGCAGCAAAGTTCGTAAGGATAAACTACGAATTGAAACTAAAAAGAAAAGAGGAAGTACCTGTACAACCAGCTCAGAATCCCGCTGATTCTCGCTGATTAACGACTCGGCCACACTTATGTCGTCGTACTCTTCCTGATCCAGCATTATGGAGATTTCATCATGCGTCCTCGTGTCCATACCGCGCAAGCAACGCCCGCATAACTGACCTCGTCTATAATAAAGATATTCGCGCTTGTTTCACAAATATTGCCACTTTGACATCGTCACGTGGAATATTTTCGTGCCAACGATTACGACAATGCGCAACTTTTTACTTCAATGCTTACTTTTATTCGCGTTAAAGCAAATCTCTTCTCGCAACTTTTAATTGGACATGTGAGGCAGTGTACGTTTAAGAGAGGGAAACGAATGAAAGGATCATCTAACGCACCTGACTTCCTCCAAGGTGTTAATCTCGTCCTGTAGACTCTTCACGTCTTGCGCCTTGTTACGCAACTCCGTTAATTGCTCCTCCAATGCGCTGTTCTCCTGCAACAAGGTGGTCAGCTGCTGGCTAAGCTCGGACACCTTCTTCTGCTCCCTGGCCCTTTGATTGCGCGCGTCCTGCAGCTGTCTCAGCAACTCGGTCATCTCCTCGTCACTCGCCGTGGTCGCCTCAGTGGTCTCTTGGGAGGGCTTCGGCGAACATGGGGCAGCTCTCTGGATACAAAAAACGTAAGTGTTACTGATTTCTTTTCTGAAAACTTGTAGAAGAAGCGAAGAACGATGTTATACATTAGAATGCTCGAGCTATTTGTACCTGTTTCTCGTTGCCACCTTGCGTGTCCGAAGTCTCCCAATTGATACTCTGTTGCTGCTGCATTTGTTGCTGTTGATGATATTGCTGTTGCGCATTATTCCTAGACGGGCTCGCGGCATTCTGGCGCAGTTGTTCGGTCAGGTCGTCAATCTTCTTCTGAAGCTCCTCGCATCTTATTTCCAGATTCTCGATAGTCACGGATTGGCTAGTCAAATTGCGCGCAAATCGTTAAATAATCATCAGTAGGAGTCTCCTTTTACCGCGGAACGTATTACGCTACGCGGTATCGCAATTTCTCCGACGGTCGGACATCTGTTCGAAATGTCGCCCCGTTTGGGAGAAATGCGCAGCGCGTCTCCGGCGAAGTTTCTCCGGAATTTCGGGTCAACCGCGAAGCGATCGAAAGGCGCATTGACCACGAAATCCCGACGGAAATTTCGCGGTCACGCCGTATATCGTTAACAAGAGCGCTTGTTATTATCCGGAGAAATAGAATCCATTAGGGAGATTAGGATGGCGTTAAAAGGGGGAAATTAATACTTAATAACTTTCCATGAACTTTAATTGTATCAGACGGTGCATGAATTATGCATTTAGAAAGGTGAGCTTAGAACGGTTCACATAGCCGGTACACAATACGGAGAGCCTAACAAGATATAATAGCAGATCTCATTATAAGCCGGTACGTTTTCGCGATACAGAATTTTATCTGGTATAAGTTATCTCAAAGCGGATCAACCTTTCTTTCGAACGAGATTGCCAAATTTTTCTTTCTCTTTTCCCCTCCGATTCGAAGATGTTTCGTCCGGAAGATGGAAGAAACGGTGTGAACAAGAAAAGCAAAGATGACGCGCCCTACCTCTTGATCAGCTTCTTGTCGCTCGTGTTCTCGATGACCAGGTGATGATTCGCACGTTCCAAATCCTGCACGCTCACTTCCAGCTGCTCGTAGACTTTCAGCCGCGTATTGTTTACCTCCCTCAGGGCGGCAGTCTGCTTTTTCATGTACTGCGGAACAAACAGGCAACATCACGCGTATTCATCAGGCGGTGCAATTTCGAGGTTGAGCGACTCCGCAAATTGTTGCGACTCGAATTTTTCTGCGCCGCGCGAATTGACGCTCTGTTCTTATATATAATAAAAATGCTCGAATATACGGAAGATGCTGCCAGTAAAGAGTTTTTAGAGAGTAATTAGGAGCGGAGGGGAGGGAAAGAAGAAGGCGATCAGTTTGCCGCGGGTGATAATTATCGAACTATAACGCGGAGAATTTATTGTGGGATTTATAGTAACCTCAATTTCTTGCGTTTGCTCCTCCACGGTAGCCTGGTGCAGCTTGATGATGTTCTCCAACTCCTTGTTCCGTTCCAGCAGGGTCTTGCCGAGCTCCGCCGCCAGTTGTAGATCTGCGCAAAACATAAGACATATTTTTGCATGAGCGCTTCTCAGGCCTCGGAAGTGATACCCCCTACCCCCATTGCGAGCGCATTCTTCGTTTTTGATCCTCCCGGATCTCCGATATACGCGCGGGGACAATAAGACAGAGGGAATCGAACGAATCGTGTGAACGTGTAGTTTTGGTTTTCCGTGCCGTCGGCGAAACCAAGGGAATTCGAGGGAACATCTACGCTGACGGAATCGAAATCGACCCGGACTCGCTCGCGGAATGATAATTAGCCGCGTGAACCTGATGCCGAACGTCGCAGGTTGCAGGTTGCGCTGCCCGCCGAGCGCGAACGCGCTCCGGTTCACTCTCGCGGCACTCCCTCGTTCTGACACCGGCTAGGGCCAAGGACCTTCGCAGCGAGCAAACGACCGAGCTACCGCGTTTCGCGGTACTCGGTGTTGGGGCAACGTGACCCAAGTTCATGGACGGAGTAGGTTGAACTCTTTAACGCAACGGGAGCACGGCGGTGAAATTGTCTCCGGATTTCAGCGAGCGTGATAAATGTGATAAAATAGATTAAAGCTGTAGCTGTCCTTATCGAATTGACCTTTTGGCGAAGTAAAGATACTTTTTATTATCCCCTTTTACTCCTTTTTACCCTCTTCTACTCTTACAACAGTTATAATATTCGACCGCGCAATAATAATTGCAACAATCTGCTGTCTCTTCTGCAAAAAGTTATGCACTTCTTCCGTACGGAACACTATCCTCTTGACCACAACACCACACGATTGTCGACGGCATCGATCAATCTTTTCCGCACGGATTCCAATCAATCTCCTTTCACGTCCGCGCTTACTTACTATTTTCAGAGGAGGATCCCTTAAGGCTCTTAAGGTACGCGAGCTCGATAGAATAATCCCAGCCCTCTAACGAGTTGGTCTGGGTCTGCGGGTCCCAGACCATGTCCACGCTCTGCCCGCTCATGGCTCGCTCGTGGTGGGACCCGTGCCAGCAGTTCCCGTCGTTGCTCTTTCCGACACACACAACCGGTTCCGTCGGAGGCAGCCGGTCTTCTGTGGTACCGTGGTAGCCAGCCCGATCGAAACGTCGTGCGCCCACCGAGAGCGGTAATCCAACTCCCTCCTTTCCCGTTCTCGTCTCTCCCCCCGTCCCCCCCTCTTCCTTTCATACGCTTCTGGGCCCGACTTCTGTCCCCGTCGCCGTTCCGATCGAGGGGGGTCTCACTTCACCACCCGACCACTTTCCACCTTTTTAAATTTTGGACTAGCGCAATAAGACTCGAACTGGCGATTGGACTAAGTTAAATTCCGTCGAAACAGGGAAGAGCATTGACCCTGGGAAGAGTAGCGCTAAATGTAATCGTAAAAAAGAAGTTTGTTCTCTGATTAGTCCGACGAAGAACGATAAATCAAATCTTTCGCCGTTCTCTTTCTTTCTTTTTTTCGAACAGCATTTAGCTCCCCTAAGTGCTCCGGTACTCTCACTCCGGCGAGTCCTCACATCCTTTCCCTTCTGCCTTTCTACGTGGCTCGTTCCCGTCGTTCGCGGGATGCTCCGGCGCGATAAGAGAAGGTGTCCTACTTCTGAGATCTTTCGCGCGCGCGCGTATCTTCCCACCGGAGGGAAATGGGGGCTGTAGGTTGGCGAGACAGGGTGATCTGACGGATGATGAATAGCGATAATCGTCGGATTTATCGCTCGTTTTGAAGACACGGGTGAGCAGTGCAAGCTCGCTTCGGAGAGACTAAGGGGACGTAAGCCACATTCCTATTTTCCACCTCGCTAACAACAGTTCGAAGAATGACGCGCGAGTTTTCCTGATAAGACTAATCATCGTGGTCGTTGCATTGTTTCGAGGTTATGATGTTAATTAATTCGGAGCCACCGGTCGAATAATAGCGATTAAGCCGCACCGTTCCTGTCTATCAGCATTTAGTTACGTTACGTTAATAGCCGGCAAAACCTTGATCCACTTGGACATAATGGCGAATGGCGACAATCAGCGACACGGCATGTAAAAGTTTTATCCGATGTTGTTTGACACGTTCACTGTTCACGATTACATGCATTGAAGAAACAAGTATAAAGGTTCATACGTACATCTATAACGTGTGATATAAAGTTTCCCCCTTTGTCTGAACTTATTCTACATATAAAAGATTGTCAAATGTCGATTTAGGACATCTGGGCAAGTGTTATGAAACTGTTGGAAATGGATTTTAATTGGAATTATACCGTTTTCCCTGGAAAACACGACAGAAATGTGGGAAATGACTGAGTAATTTTGATGGGAATTATTCAGTTATTAACAATCGCCATTATTTTCTCATATTCTTTACTTATTCCTCATTCATTACGTATTAATTACAATATATAACGTAGCATGGTCAATTCACATAAATTTAAACATACTTCTACCGACGAAAAGATTCACAACAATTTTATGTTTGGCAACATCAGATCCGATTAATTCGCGATCGTGAAACGACGAATTATGATTTCTTTTTATATTACGACCTTTCCCACATTACGACTTATCTTACATCTCATTTTACTACGTTTAACAATTATAACTTTATAGTACTGTGTCGCGAAATATTATTTGCACGACATCATTAAATTGTAAATTATGTAATTGTAATATGTAAATTAAGTTCTCAAGTTAATATTCACGCTGAAAGAGATTCCGAGGCGTCGTTCGTTGTTTGTTTAATATTACGAGAAATTGAAGATACCTTTTTTTTAATTATTTATAACTATTCGCTTATGCTGTTGGCCTAAATAACACTTGATTTGTCGATTCTATACGAGCTGCTTAATATTCTTGTTTGCGGGATTATTCCATTCCGAAAAGTTTCGCGATACGCGATCTGATTCGTACCTTTCACGGACGTTCGTGCAGAGTTCGAAATCCGCGAAGTTTGCAAATCATTTATACATTTCGCATTCTATCCGACCGCCGTGGAGCGAAAACCCTATTGTTTCTAATGGACCCGCAATCAGATTGAACCTAGCGCCGCAACGACCTCCGAAAAACATCGCGGCCCGGTGCCCTCGTTACTCGCACACAATCACACACATTACCGCGCCGTAGCATCGCGATCGGCCAGCCGAAAGAAGAAAGAGGAATTCTATTCTATTCCATTTCCCCCTCGCCATTTGACGTTTCGTCATTACGTCGACTTAATGACACGGTCAGCGGTAAACCAACCGTTACGACGCGGAATCGCGCGAGCGATATCCGAGAGGAGGCACAAGCGTATATATGATAAATTTCCGACGTGTGTTTCGTTGACCCTTTAAGCCTTCACCTATTAGCATCAACAAAGCCGTTTCTCGCGTAGGAAACGGGTAATGTGCATGCCCGTATGCACATGTGCGTGCAGGAAAAGTGGTACGCGAGAAATCGATGACAGCTCGTCCAGAAAACGCTCGCTTCTCGTTTCTCGCCTCCTCGTTCCTCGTCCGCGCGCGCGCGCGCGTGCAGGCGGAAACAGGCGCCTCGTCGTCGTCGTCGGGTTCGCGCGCGGGGTCACGGCAGAAGCGAAATTAACGAGCTCATCGTCCTCGTCATTACGCTCGACGAGAGTCCTCATTATCCGGCGTGACTGTAAGGTAAGGGGATCCGACTCGCCGCCCGCGATTAACTCCCTCGAGGGACTCTTCGATAACGATACACTCGATTCGTTTTACTCGCCCGCTCCCGGTGAAAGTCTCCATACATTTTTACGCCGGCCCGGGAGAGAGATTGCGCAACAGAATTTAGAATTTTTCTCTCCTTTCTTTTCGACGGCGAGTTTCCGCGGACGTGGATAAATCGTATGTGCGTTCGGTGAAAAGGCGATCGCACGCCAAATTGGATCGTTCGCCGCCGGCGACACGCGCGAAACGTGTTTCCGCGCGAAATCCGAAGCAGGCAACCAACACCATGGACGTTTCGGGGCTTGCGCTTTCCTCATGCGCTCGAAAGGTCAAGCCGATGCGCCTGCAGTGCGCATTCAGCAACAATAGGTCCCTCGCCTCCCTTCCTCTTCTTCCCTTTTTTTCCGCCACCCTTTCGCCTCGCACCGGCCCGTGCCAGCTCCCCCGATGAAGAGATTAATAACATTTTCGCCCGGAACACTCTCGGGAGAAAGTACCGGTGGACGAGGGGAGGGATTTAGATTCTATTCCCGGGGTCGCCGGGTCATATTCCAGTCGAAATATCATCGGCGATCGGCTTCTCGCGCACGTCGTCCACCACGCGGAACACGCGAAGACCCCGGATCGAGTTCCCTCTCTCTCTCTTTCTCTCGAGTCGGATAACCGTCGTTTCCGACTTTTGATTTTGCCGCCGTGGTTCGCTTCGTTAACAGACAAACTCTTCCGCCTACGTGCCCCGATACCGGTTCATTAGCTCCGCGCACCACGCCCTGCGACCATACCGTACCCATTTATATCGCATGAGAGACAGAACGATCGGTGGGAAATTGAAAGCGACAAAACGTTACTCTCCCTCTCTTTCTCGAAAAGCGATAGTCAACGCCGAGAAAAAATGGTACGATTATATCAACAAGACACATTGACTGAGTACATTTCGGTGAAAGCAAGTAGAATTTATTATCATAATGGGACTCGAGATTTTTTTGTAACTGGAACGTTTGAAAGACTTTATTAAAGTACAGTAATTCCTATAAGATTTCTGATTCGTTTGTTTTTGTTTTTTTTAACAGATAGGTTGCATTCGTCAGATTTTTAATTAATGCAATAATTAAGGCTCCTTTTTCAATAAACAAAATTTTATCGATTTGATTGTCGCTAAGAAGAGGAATCTCAGACATAAAGTCGAACATTATCTTAGAGATATCTAAACAAACGTTGTAAATGCGCTTTACAAAAATATTATTCTAAAGACACATTATGAATCTGACTTAGACTTTGGCCGGTTACTCACAAATCGATTATTATCTTCAGACCGTCTCGAGTAATATCTTAAGATAGTAATATACTCTATGACTGACTGATTGATGACATCTTAAGACAGTAAAGACCTCAAAACGGTCTTTAAATACTATTCAAGTTAAACAGCGGTTTTTGTGTTGTTCAAGATTCTACGTGGGTGGAGAGTGGAGGTCAGACTCGATCTTGTCAGTCAACCGGAGCTTTTCTCTTTACCGGGGACTTTCGCGTTCCTCGGGCGATAATATCGCTAATGCGATAATTAAAGCGCGCGTCGACGCGAAGTTGGGTGCGGGTGCACCACGTGGGTGGAGAGAAGGCGAGAGCGTGACAGACGACATTCGAATATCTCTATATCCCTCTCCCCCCCCCCCCGTTGAATTGCAGTAGCACAATGCCATTCATGCGCGCGTCCGCTCGCTCTCGCCGGGTTCCTCTCTATCTCTCTTTTTCTTTCCTCCTTCGGATCTTTTTGCCCGGTATACGAACCAGTAACTAGAGCCTAGCGGCGTTTAAGCATCCCATGTGGGCCGTGTTCTCGTCATTGTTTCGGGTCGAGCGTAAAAACATTCGGACGACGCGCGCGAGGTTCAACGACGCCGACGTCGCGAAAGCGCGCGCTGAATGAGAGTACACGAGAGTACACACGTGAAATTTCGAGCGGAAACGTGCGCGGAAGGAGAGAGAGGAGATTCCTAAATATACATTAACAGGGAGATTCCGAAACTATCCGATTTTCAGAGCTGCACGAGCTATATAGCGGCTCTTCAAGAACGTGTCTTTAAAATATCAGCTTAAAAGTTATCGGAATTTCAAAGTTGTAGACTTTTAAGATTTATTCCTTTTGTCGAATCAAGAAATGACAAGCAACATTAATGATAAATATTGGAACTTTGACTTTGAAATTAGCTGCAAAGAAAAAAAAAACAGCGAAAAGTTTAGCTTGTAATGGCTTATGCAGCAAAAACGACTATATTTTATATAAATAACTTTTAAACGAATGAGTAAATCTAAATAAATTTTTAAAATATTTATACAAGTTTTATTAGTACATACGTACAAACCTTGATTTAATTTATATATTAGTTTCTCATCAAATTGCAAATACGTACTCGGAAGTGCGAGTTTACATAAGAATCGAGAGTAAACAAAAATGAAGTAACTTTTAATTTAATAAGAAAAACATATGTTCAAAGATGGTTTGGGAATGCATCTTTTGCACAAAATTCTATGTTAAAATATTCTTTCCCCCCCCCCCCTCTCTCTCTCCCTCTCTTTCATATCATCAGATATTCATAAATTCCTATAGGCATTTTTATTGCCGGGTGGTCTTTAAGTGTATTCACCGAAGGCAACGGCTCTCTGCGCCGGGCCGACGAAGTTCTTGACCGGTCCGACACGGTGTACAGTAACGACTACCGGTGTAATAATAACACCGCATAATTTGTAATTACATGTTATTATAATTCCCGAGTAGATACATACGTTTATTGGTGAAACGTATACACTTTTACGATACTCCCGGTGTAAAAGGATTAATTCTCGACGAGAATTTATGCCGTCGTGCTGTCGAAGCACGGGGCTGCAGAAATATCGGCGCCGCACACGCAATTCCGCTGCACAAAACAGAAACTACGAGATCTCCGCATCTCGTGAAGGAAAAGTCAATGCGGGCGAGGGTATATCCGCCTTCGCGTTACCGTGCGTCTGTAACTGCACACTGGTCCAGCTCGCCGACTTGAGTTTCAGCCACCCGGGAAACAAGCGAGCCGCGAGATAGTCGGCCTTTAAACATCTCGTTAGCTGCACTTCTCTGAAGCTGCAGCGTTATGAATCGTCCGAGTCAAAGGCGATGACCGGTCCAATATCGCGCGGCAAAGTTTTTCTTCGGGGAATCTTTTATTTTTTTCCTCTTCGTTCTTTTTTTCGGCAAAACAAGCCGGACCGTGGAGGCGCGCCGGATGTGCCTCTTTCGACAGTGCTCACTCGGCGGAAGCCGAGTGAAAGTATCTCGGGCACTTTCGATCGTCGAAAGAACGACCGGCCTTGGCTATTTCACACATAATTATCAGTCATTATCCCGCATTCGTTCTATTAAGACGTAACCGGTATTGTTGCGCGTGTCGCGCCTCTCTTGTCAGCACCTCTAAACGATCGATCTTATCCCGTCGACGAGGTCCAACGCGAGGCTACGCGCCGCGAGTTATTCTCCTATAATAACGCTAATCTTGTTACGATAGGATTAACACGATTAACGGGAGGGTCCAAGCGGAAGCTGAATTCCCTCCCGATCTACGATCGAATCGATCCCATCGCTCAAGGCCACCCCGATCGTCCGTTTCACCTTCGCGGCTTAATTGGGAAAAAGTGGCCGTCTCTCGCGATGAACGAGGGACGAGATCGCGAGGAAAGCGAACGGAAACTGTCGCGCGGTTTTTGCCCGCGGGTTTTCACGGCAATTTCACATCGTCTTTTTCCATCGTTCCGGCGTCGGCGTCGACACGAGGAAACAGGCCTAAGTAACAACGTGCGAATCTGCTCGACATGTCTGTCGACAGGCCGAGCAATTAGCACGAGACGATGACTGCCGATTTCCCGCGGCGCGCGAATAAATCAAGGAGCAAATCGAGATCGGGGGGTGAGATTTCCAGCGTTACGAAGGACGAGCGCGTATCCCGCGAGAGGTTCCGGAGTAGGATATCGTAAACTGCGCTTCGCGCGGCCGCAGGAAGGAAGGAAGGCAAATTATGCATATTGATATCGTTCCGCGAAATAAACTCTCTCCCCTCGAGAGGGGGGTTTCACTTCCCGGAGGAGGCCAAGCTCTCCGCTCGAGGCGTAGGAGAGGAATTGGAATTCGCTGACCCCGCGAGATTCTGGAACGGCTTTGTAGATCGCAGATAATGCGTATCGCGCGGCCGGTGTGTAACGCTATCGGAAAGCGGTATAGGTATAGGAATAGGCGTATATCTTCGTGGAGGATGAAGAAAGAAGGTCAACGTTACGGGACGCCCGGCGGGCAACGTTACGGGATGCGGGATATTAGACGTTCAGGTCTCGGTATAGAATGTAATCGCTGGATTACCCAGCGATGAGATGACTATCTTCGCGATATGCTAATTCGATTTTCACGTCGGAGGCATTATCAGCCGCGCGCGCGCGCGCGCGCCCGGTAATTAATCCGCTGGTTAACTAGTCGTGTATACGCGGATACCCGCGGTTTGCCGCGGCATCCTTCTTTTTTACTCGCGGGTTTTGTAAGCGAGACGATTGTGTTTGAAACTTGTATATACGGCGAGCATATTAGCGGAAACTCTGTAGAAAACCTCCCTACCGCGCTCGCGCGCCATTTTCCACGCGCCAAGGTAGAATTTAATATCGCGTCTTCTTTATTAGGAGAGGAAAAATGGGGAGGGGGGGGGGGGGAGAGGGGAAGATAATGGGCGGTGCGCGAGAATGTCTCGCGCAATTTGGCACTTCGTTACGGTTGGAGGTCGACGAGATGTGTCTCTCGCAACGAGGAGAAAGAGCGCTCGTTAGCGCGGCGCACACATCCTCTTCGCACGACCGAGACACCTTCCCACGGCGCACACGGCGGTTGCGGGGAATAATAATACCGCGCGTATAACGAGAGCCGTGATTATATTCGCCAACCGACGTCACTCTTCCTCGCCGGCGATCTTCTATGTCGATCTCCGTGTACGCAACACGTGGTGTAACGTCGTCGTCGACCGAGGGAGGTCGTGCGTGCGTGCGTGCATGCCACGCTAAAATCGAGTCAGTGTGCCAAACGTTGATTTACCGGCCACGCGTGCAACGTGTGTTCGCGCGGACTCGAATTCCACGCCGTGGTCTTTTACTTTCACAAAAATTCGCGGGGATCCGCGTGGGACGCGGATCGCGCTCGCGCCGACTGCACACGCGGACTACATACGCAAAACGAGGATTTTAGAATCCTCCCGAGAGCTAGCTTGACCGTTTTCGATTCAACGAATGGATGATAGAAGGAGGCAAGCGCACCCTCGTGACCCTCGTACCCGTTCTACGAAACGATGTAAAAAAGTTATGTAAGGTTACGTAAATGGTAATTTGTAAAATTGCACAATTTACGGCGAAAATGAGCATATGCAGTCTTTGGCGAATAACTTCTGAACAAGTATGTGGGTCCAAGTAAACTTTTGCACGAGCATTTATTAGCGCTTCATTAATGTATGCGTACAGAATTTAATTCGTAATGCTGCTTCCTCATCAAACTTGCAAATAAGCGCCGCGGACCGTGGTTTTACATAAGAAAGGGGAGTAAAAACTTAAGTAACTTTTATATTAATAAGAGAATTATGTTCAAATTTTACAAAAAATATTCAAATGTATATTGTAAAATAATCTATGAAATATGACACATATAATAAATTTTATTAAAGCTAAAGAAATATATATATAAAATTTATTAAAAACGAGAAATCGTGCTTTGAAATAGTCGAACAAAGTTTGTTTATTAAATCTATAAGAAATCATTCTCTCTGTGTACATTTTTAACTGTGTTTGCCTGTTGCAATATGATCTTACGGAAAAATACATTCTCAAAACGGACAGTCTCGCAGCTGAGAATCGTCGACCGTTTAACGAATAACAGATGTTCGGTAGATGCACACAATGCTACCTTGTTTCCGGAATGGAATCTAACGCATCCCCGAGACGCGTCTGCCGAGACAATTAGATATTCCGACAAAAACAACCGTAACAATCCGCGGGCCCGAGGTACCATCACGCGGTATTCATCGTGCGTGACACGACGGTATCTGAACCGAGTCGGAGGATGAGTAGGAGAGAAGAGATTCGCGCCGCGTTTTGCGCGTGGTTTGCGCTCGACAAAAATCACATACGCGAGTGACCGCGTTGCGTGCGAGGATGCACGCGTCGTCGGTAACGAGAGAAACGGGCGTAACAATGGCAGTCGCGGCGAATTATGGACGTGAAATTGCAAGGAGAGAAAAAAAAAACAGTGCGCCGGCACTTCATTTCTTTCTCTATCTCCTCTTTTGTGCACGCGCACACTCGCGGAGCGCGCGCGCGCGCGCGCGCGCGTAAAGCGACGACGACGTCCGACCGAATTGCATTCCGGACTCGATGCAACCAAGAGATTAGAATCAGGGCACGTATTACGGAATTATTCGATTGCTTCCGAGACTTCTGTTGCGTTTTCCGGGGATAGTAGATCCCGATTGGAATTCACTTTTGCGTCGCGCGCGAGATTGACAAGTAAGGGGAGAAAAAAGAACCCGATCGAGTAATTGCCGCTACTGATTTACGGCGGATATCGTGCGTGAAAGAGCGCGAGAAACCGGCGCGGCATTAAACACCGTCCGGAAATGTAAATTGCTCCCGCGAAAATTACATCGGTTTTCCACGCGCGAGGAGGCGAGAAAGCGTTACCATTTCGTGCGCGCTCGCATCGCGCGCAGCCTTGGGACTTTTCTTTTTTTCGCTTTTTTTTTCGCGCGAGACGTCAGGACGGAAAGGCGCGACGTAATCCGGACGTCTCCTAGCGTCGGCCGGCGCCGCGCAAACGAAAAAGGGAAAACAAAAGAGAGAAAGAGCCATCGACCACGATCCCATTATTTACCACGCGCCCTATTACGCGCGTGCGTAATTCCTCGGTTCGCGCAACGAATTCGCGCGCGGCGTACGCCGAGCGTGACCTTCGTGCGTTACGAGGATTTTTTAAATAATTCGTTACACATTCGGCCTTTTCGCGCTGATGTAACGCAACCGCCACACGTACGGTCGGGGAATGTATCATATATATTATACGCGTCTCGCGTGATGGCACGTGGAAACGATATAACGCCCGCGGCGTTGCCTACGTTCGTGTAAGAGAGGTAATAATATGCGCGATTCCGCGCGCCTTTTCGTAGCGCCTGCGAAATCGCCCGTCGGGGACTCCCGTGGAGATACACGCCCAGGAAAACTGGAACAAGTATGCGAGCGGTAACGTGCGAGGTAACGCGCCGCGGGAATGCAACAGGCGCATACCGTACGCTCACCCAGTGAACCGAGTATCAACCCGATGAGGCCCGCGAAGAGAAAAACGTTCGCCCACGTCGCGCGGGTAACGAGGCATGGCGACGACCGGTATTAATAGAGAAGAAGAGGATGTTGGGACCCTCCACGTTTACATCTTGTTACAACAACTTCGTTGCTAATCGATATTTTAAATTGAAACTCCGCGGGATTCAAAATTGCTTCAATAGATTCAAAATATCCGAGACTCCTGTAGCACAATATATTGGCAGTAGATTGTCTGATATTGGCTAAATATTGGTTACATTGGGAGTGCATTGATCAATGTTTTTCCAATGTAACGCCAATATTGGTCATAAAATATTGGTTCTAAATTAGAATACAATGAATATCCATCGTGAAAACATTGGTCCAATTAATGTTGAATCGATATTGCTGCTTGGGCAAATTGGCTAAATAAGTTGAAGCGTCTACTTTACAATTAACATTGGACCAATATTGTGAACATTGCCTTTATATTACTTCCCAATATTACACTAATGTTTTGTGATCAGGATTATTTGTAAAAATATACTATGTAAAATGGATCGAAGAAACAGACGCAGTGATGATAATGTGGTCCCTCCACTAAAATATATTTCAAAAAAACACAGTGTCTCATTATAAAATTGTTACAAAAAACGTTACGTTTAAAGCTGAATGAAATAGTTTCCCAATGTAAATGAACTTTGAGCTAAAACTACAATGCGACATCCTTCCAACCCAGCACCTGCAGGGGTCACAGTACCGCGGTTTTCTCCTCTAACCGGTAGGTGAGGGAACCGATCCGCTCGGGAAGCCGCGATGAATAGCCGTGCCTTACCTCGCGGAGGAGAGGATTCCGCGCGATGAATAATACGTCGTCGCCCGCCGGGTCGCGAGGAGGTGCACGGTCAACGAGAGAGACCATGGTGCAACTGGGTCAGGCTGCGGTCAGTCCGGTCATCGTCGGAATTCGACACGCGAGAAGAGAAAAAAGAAAGAGAGAGAGAGAGAGAGAGACGTATTCTAACGGCCGTTCTCCGCGACGGCAAGGAGGGATTTACTTATTCGCGGGAGACAAATCGACCATATACGCACAGAATACGGTAATTGCGGAACGTGTTACGAGTTGCCGTAACGCGACGCGACGCGCCAGGATAATCGCCCGTAATAATTCTCGCACGAGAGAGATCGTTTTGCGGCCGCGTGGTTTTGCCGATGGGCGCGCGCGATAATATCTGGCTAAGCCTATCACCCTTGTCGGCTTAAGAGACGAATAATTACGCGGGATATATTGTCAAGTTTTATTATGCGCGCCAATCAACGTGTGGCGCGCTATTCTCGTCGCGCACCTGCATCGACTTTCTATCTTTACGGTCTGTCTCTCCGTGCAGGTACTCCCGACCTCTCCCGCTCCTCTCTCTCTCTCTCTCTCTCTCTCTCTCTCTCTCTCTTCGTCGAGTCGAACCGCACGTTATCGAGACGCGGACGTTAAATAATTTCATCGGCGAGTGTAACGGTTACGTTATACTCCGCGGGGAGGGCCACCGAGGCGGGGCAAGGATCTTTGTTGGGCTTAGAAAATAATCCACGCGATCGATCGAGCGATCAACGAGCGATCGATCGGCAGATCCTACGAGCGTAGGATGGTATCCCTTGATATTCCAGACGGAGGAAATTCGTAGTTTCCGTTCCAGGTCACGGAGATTCGCCGGCTATGCATATCTCTCTCTCTCTCTCTCTCTTTCTTTCTATTCGCGAAGATAGGCATCTCTCCGCGAGGAGGGTCCCTCTCGGTCATCGCGCGAGTGCGCGCTGCTGCACCTTGTACCGTTACCGGGCATATAATCGCGGCGCGGCGAGCGAGGAGTCGACGTCCGATCGGATTCCGTGCCGGCGCGGATTAAAATCCAGCGGCTCTCCATCGCTTCCTCCGCATCCCCTGTACATACGACGCCGCCGCCGTCGCAATGTAGTTTCGTCGCCCGGCTTGGACGGAGCGCGGAGTTTCTCACAGCGACGGCGAGCCGCTCACGTCGATCGGCCCCGAAGTGTTACGCGAGCGTAACGATTCCGCTGCGTCTCCCCGTCTCGTGTTTTTAGCCGGCCGATCGACCCGCTGGGTCAGGATCGTGATGCCGAGTTTTAGAGGCCCTCGCGCGTGTTCCTCTCTAAACGCTCCGATTAATCGAGCCGGCATACGCGCGAGAAGGGGAAGGCTCTCACACGCGATCGGCTATGTATACTACATCTCGTTTTTTTTAATGACGAGATATCTCGATGGAAACGACGACGAACGACGTAAAAAAATGCGACGTGAGAGCGCAATAAGCTCACCATGACCAAACGTCCCCGAGGGTCCTTCGATGCGGAGAGGGGGAATCCCGGAGAAATTACGCGTCAAAGTTAATTATACGTCTACCGCACGATTTGACAATAATTCCAATGATTTTGTAATTTGACGTGCGTTAGATGGTTAAAAGTATAGATTACTCGGTGGAACCCCTCTTCCCTTTCCTCTCGCGCGTCATACAGGAAGAAAACAATGTTCGCACAGCAGAGAGAGTCCGGGACTCTCCATCACTTCCAATTGCGCGAGGGAGAGAAAGAGAGAGAGAGAGAGAGAGAGAGAGAGAGAGAGGAGGGGGGAGAGACAGTCGCCCGGAGGCGATAATTATAATCGAATCAAGTCCTCGTCAAAGAGACGCGACTCTCCTCGCGATTAGATAAACATTGCTTCGCCGATCGCCTGTCGCTCGGGAGAACGCTATCGCTAATTAACGGCTTAATCGACAAAACGACCGTATTTATCGCGCGTCAAGATGCGTAGAATGTGCACGTGTTGTACGGACGCTCCACTTGACTTGCCCGCCGCCGGGCAAACGCGAGGGGGTTTCCCGCGACATTGGAAAGTTCGATGGGGGGGACATTGGGGACCGAAGCCTACGTACGACGCGCGATGTCAACGCAGCCGCCGGGTTTATTTTTCTTTCTTTCCCGTTCCGCGTGTTTCTTTTCTTTTTGCGGCCGTTCGAACTCGCACTCTCTCCGATTTCAATAACGCCACTCGAGACGCACCACCGGAATTCCGGTTTAATCGTGTGTCGCGTGTGGGACGTATCTCTGTCCCGGTGTCTTCAAGTCTCTCGCTCCTGACCGGAGAGAAGCTGCAGGCATTTCCTATAAAACGGAACTAACGCGCGTTCGCAGCAGTCTCCATGAGAGAGAGAGAGAGAGAGAAAAAAAACGTAAAAACATATATACCTCGCTCTTTCACTTTATCGATCGATTTTGCACGCGAGTTCCCCGACATTTTCTAAATTTTCGATCTTCGCGCGATTTGCGCCGGGCATTAGAACGCTGAGCAATTGTTTTCGCACTTTGAAGTGAGTCGCTTAACGAAAGTGATGCACGCGCGGCGGCACATTCGGTTTTGAGGGATCGTTTCTCGAAACTAGATCACCTTCCCCCTTTCACCGCGGGTAGCAGCACGAAAGCTCGTAAATCATTTACCGTCACCGATATCAACGTCGTATTTCAGCAAATAATAATGCAAATGCGCGCGCGCGTTGTTGAAGGTGTCGTGCGATTTTGAGAACTTTCTCGAGTGAAAGACTTCACGATGTTCGATTATGTTTCGATTAGCATTGAACGAGCTCGGTAAGTAAGTCAAAAATGATTCGACACTCCGCGGCCGCCGAGTTAAGGGGCCAACTCCGTTGGAAACATTCTTATCACAGAGCGCGGCTTTCACCATAGAAATAAAGGTAGATAGCGGCTGGACCGAGTGCTAGCGACAAAAACACGTTCCGTGCGACGGCAAAAAAAGTGAATCGGACCTAAATACGGGGGATTAAAACCAATCGAGAGGTATATCGGAAGAGAAACGCGACAATCGCGACCAAGTTTAACGTCGTTCAATCGGGATCAGTTTCGAAGTTCTCCGCTCCGTAATATTGTTACAGATCTAAGGAGAGTTGGGCGGGAGGCTATCTGTCTGTCTGCCCGTGCGCAAAAGTCAACAAGAGATCGCGTGTCGGAGTCGACGGCAATAAGCGTGTATAATATTTTGATTACAGGCGACGCGCGACGAGAAAGTTTGATTTCCTTTCTCGTGTTCCGAGAGATTCTTTCCGAGGCGGTGCTGCTGCCTCGACAACAATAGGGACATCCGTATCGCCTAGGTACCTATTGAGGTGTCGGGCTACAGAGGAGAAGATTGCAATATCGATCCTATTACCCGCGAAGCAGATTGCGCGACATCGCTTCGTCTATATGTTAATCGTCAAGGATCTACGGGGAGGTTGTTATTTAGGTGACCTACGTCGCATCGATCGTACATTTAATTAGAAACTCGTTAAAGTGAAACGACTGTAATTCTACGAAACTTTCTCATTCAAAAATTATTATTCGAGCCACTTATTCGTCGGACGTCGTCCGAAAGGATCGATTCGCCGTTTCCGCGACAGCCAGTTGCGTTTCGATCAAACAAAAACGGATGTTCGAGCGCAAATCGTTACGCTGGAATTGTATTGGGTGTGGATATCGTATATTAGGACAGCGTTTGGCAATTTTTCTTCTAAATACTCCCTCACGTGTACAACAACACGGCTATTCATCGGGCCCTCCTCAGTCTAGAAACCGTCGAGACGATCGATACACGCGATATGTATGGAAAACATCGAGAAGGGTGTTTCATGGCAACCTATCGAGTAGGGTTTCGTCCCTTAAGGTGATTAACCTATAGATACACGCTATATACTCACTTTCACTCTTGCAAAGTTTTCCTTTTTATGTTATTACCTACGTACGCAACAAAATGGAAGAAAGTTTCGAAGAGAGATGGAAAATGATGGAGGTAATTTAGATTTGATTGGAGACGTAGGTGAATGGAACAAATTCGCGGAGGCCCTATCCCAGTCAAGAAATTAAAGATACGTACGCGTGTGTATGTGTCTCTCTTTTTTTTTTTTCAACCTTCTCCTAAATGTCAGCTCTCAATCGATCAGCACACTTTTCTGAAGCGCGGCTGTAATTGTCGATTAATCGTCTGTCACTAGCGCGGGCGCCCAAGTCGGTCGGGCCGCATATTATTTGTGCCCCACATACCGTCATTTTTTAAGCCGCGGAGAGCTGCATGCGCGAGTGCCCCGAGCGCCGAGTGGATGGATATAGTCATAAATATGCGCGACCGTCATTTCCTCCAGCCGGTCCGCGAGAGGAAGGAGCACAACCAGAACGCGACCGGCAATGGCGCGTAGTCGTTTGCATAAATCATCGTCCTTTATTTATCTCTGTAGCGCTCCATTATCCGCGTGCACTTTTAATGACTTAATAGCGCGCCGCGGACGAGCGAACGGGGGGCGGGGGGGGGGGGGGGGAATCCCGGAATCGTCCAAGACGAGACGAAGAAACGTCACCGGCGAGTCTCCGTGAATCTCGTCGGTGTTTTCCTGTACACGTTAGGGATTCCACGACGAATTCCGCGGAGCGCGCCGCGCGCAGACTCCGCGATCTAAAATACTCCCGCTGATCAATATCCACAAAACTCGCTCGCGTTTCTGGTGTCTACACGCGATCCTCCCCGCCGCACGTCCCGTCGCGGGGACCTCGTCGACGCGGGTTCGTGCCGACATTTCATAAGGATCGCGTTTTTCCACGAGCGGAGCACGCAACGCGGCGAGGAATCGCCGCCGGGCGTCCCTCGTGCTTCTCGACAACAAAATCCACGGAGAAAGAAAAGAAAAGGAAAACAATTTGAGTTCGACGCGACGGTGAATCGTATTTGATTACAGTTCGCCCGAGGAAAGGTATACGTACGCCACGCTGTCCGACGAATCGTCTGTTGTCGATCAGGTGGAAATCGCCGACGAAAATAACACTAAGGTCACTCGCGGCGATAAAATTTAATCGCGCGTAACGGCGGCAGCTTTTATATCTAAAGCCTCTCTTGTACTTTCTTCGCCGCGATTAAAGGTTGCTCGCGGGCTCGAGGGTCAACGAGAGCGAAAGTTTGGCCCAAGTGCGGGATATTCGCGTGAGGAAAGAAAAAATGCATCGTTCTGTTTTTGGAAAGCACTTTCTCGTATCAACGCGGAGGTCATATGTACATACAGATAATATATATGGAAAGAATCCAGGAAACGTCTTGCGGATATCTAAAAGATATTTTATTAAAAGTGTCTGCAAGATAAATTCTAGAAGAATTTTAGCTTAGGATTTGAAAATAATTTGCATAATTTTATTAGGCCCCATTATCTTGATGGCCCAATGTAAATGTAAATTCTTAAATGCGCGAGCGAAATTATTCATATAAATTCATATAAATACAGATAGAAAATACAGATGAGATTCAGTCCCTTGGCAAATCATTGGATTCCTGGGAAGTGTCGTCTCGAAGACATTCGCAACGATCTGGCGAAGACGCGACCGCAAGGGAATACCTTCAACAGCCGACGAATGTCTTCCACTCACAGCGCCCACACGAGCGCAACGGGTGCGCGTATCGCGCGACAAATCGATGAGTCATGCCGCTCCGTCCCGAGGTGAACACGCGAGAGCAATTCCCGTCGTTTCCAAGGGACGGAGGGACGACGCTCGCGGAGGGGAGGGGAAAAGCGACATTAACGTTATACATTAACGTTCCGTGATCAGCGGCAACTTTTGCTTCGCCGGACCAATTTTTTCACGTACGTTACATACAAGTCTCTGCTGACTTGCGGTTATTGCAATTATGCAAGAGGTGTGACGCCCGATTACGAGTGGACTTTGCGCGTGATCGAAGTTCGCGTTGATTTGTTTCCGCTCGTACGCTTATAATGCATACATGCGCGCCGCCGCACATCTCATCGATCCTCCTCGCGGAGCGACCGTCCATCGAGATCGACCCCGAAAACTCTCGCGACAATTCCGGCGCCGCCGGTCACACCTGCGCGCATTCTTGGCAGCCGCGGCCTTGACACCGGAGCCGCGTCCTCCGCGAGGAGGACGCGACACTTTCGAAGGGCGAGATCTCGCTTCGCCCATTCGACATCGCTTTTTCGAAAAATGTAACGAAAACCGGAGAGGAAAAAAAAGCGAGATTTACCCTGGAGCATGTTCTGGTCGGCGTCCTCGTCCGCGTGGTAGCGGACGCCGCCGATCGAGGAGGACAGTAGGCTCATTCTCGCGACGACGACGTTGGCACCGACGACGTTGGTCCTCGATACAGCCTACCGGCACGCCGGCGGCGGCGACGCGCGTGGGGCCGCCTGGCCCGCACGTTCGCGGGGGCTTAAGCTATTGGCGCGCGCTCGCCGCGCGGCCCCGGCCGAGCCAATCGGCGCGCGGGAACCTCGGGGAGTTCCGTCCGGGCCTCACGGACCCCGGCGAGCTCGCGGAGAGCCGCCGGCCATGGGCGACCACTGCCGACTCCGGAACGTCACTTTCTCCCGACGACGCCACCTGCGACGGCGCAACGCGCCTCCGTCGTCTCCCCGGGTTCGTCTTCCTCGCACCCCGTCCTCCCACGTATACGTCTCTCGGACCAGGCGGCCGTGGACCCGAGAATCACCAGGATGTACCTCGGCGTGGCCCCCCCCCCCGACGCACCACGGCAATTTGACAGCTCGCGCGACGAGACGCGCGGCCCACTCTTGCTCCGGCGTTGTCACTCCGGCTTGACTGGCACCGCTGCTGGCACTGCCCCACCAGGCCGCGGAGTCGGCGTCCAGGCGCACGGCGAGCGTCCGCGCCGCGTCCCGCACCCCCGTTTTGCGCCCGTGAAACACGGCGGCGCACGACGCGCGATCAATAACAGTCGCCGCCGCCGGCGACTGCGCTATCGCGTCATTATCGCCACGCCGATTCAAGATCGGTAAAAGACATCATCCCCCCGAGCTCTCTCCGTCCGGTTACCTTCGTCACGAAATATGAATTCATGAATTTCATGAATCTCTTGAATGAATATGCGCGTTCGAATTCCGAGGAGGCGTGAAGTAGGCTTCTCGTAAGCGCGTGTCCGTGTTTGCTTCTCCACTACCCCCCTCCTACCCCTTTTCTCCTGCGAAATCGCGTTGCGTTGACGCAACGGATTAATACGCCTGTCGAGCGACGTATGAAAATATAGGTAGAAACGTCGTCGATTCGTTTATTATTTCATCGTTGGCATAACTCGCATTGCGCGCAACTTCCGCGCCAAATCGTTTGTTCCACGCAGCGCAAAAGAGATCCTTTGCCTCGCGCAAAGAGATCGGATATCGGAGAAAGTTTCGCTGATCATTTGTTCATTTTGACATTTCGCACAATGAACGCCCGCGTGTATATGTCGTTCGCTTTGTGCTTATACGATTTATGTAGGTCCTTCGCTCCTTAGCTCTCGCGCGCTATATGTCGCATTGCGTAATGTGGTCGCGCATCACCGATTTCTACTACGACTGCAAAATAACGAGAGCCCGAAGAGACTTAGCCTCGAGAATTCTTCGCTACTTTTTATTTTGTACCGCGTGACCTATTACTCCATGCAGGATAATAAGTCATCGAAATTTAACGCTCAGAAATACCTGATGATGAACAGTTTGAACGGTTCAAACTGAAATTTTATAAATGTACACATATATTTAAAATTATTGTACAATTAAGATAAAATAGTTTATAGGGTAAATAATGGAAAATGAATAAAAGTGCAAAACATTTTGTATACAAAAATATAGTTTTTACAAAGAAAATTTATATTGTAGTAAAATATAAAAAATTTTTAAAAATCAAAAAGTTAATAATACCTATATTTTTTCAAACACTAAAAGTCTATGTAAAAAAGACTATGTAAAACTGAAATTCATAATTTATACAGACTAACGTTCATTTAATTTTGTTATGGATTTATGCATTTAATTATGCGTCGTTTCGAAATCTCTATTTAAAGGCATTTTGTTTAATATTGCATCATTATAAGATATATTAAAGTAATATTCATATCCTCTAATTGCACATATCTTTTACATATTTCCTAATTGAATTTTATATATATATATATATACACATATATGTATTGCATTTTTGGTCATGTATTACGTTGTACAATATTTAGTACATCTTTATATCACGTCAGTTTTATATTTGCCTTTATATATTTTCCCGTAGAATGTGCTTTTACATTTATATTTTAACGTAGCGCGGGAGGGAGAAAGGAAATGATTTAGCAAATCGGCGCGTTTTCACCGCGACTTCGACGGCGTTTCTGCATGCAGGCAGCCGGCACCCATTACGCGCTGACATCGCGGCGGCGGCGCGTTGCGTTGTGCGGCGCGTGCATTCATGCATACGCGAGCGTGTCCGTTTCGACCGGGTAATACTCGATAAGTAATTCGCTTGTCCCGTTATTCGGCGCGCCGAACGGGATTAACCGTCTTATCGCATGCCGGCGGACCGACAGCCCGTCTAATCTAATCCCGAGGGAGTCGACGATCGACGACGTCCTTTCTCCCAGCTCGATTGATGATCACGATCTCGCGATAAAAGGTCTGTGATTGTAAAGATCTGGGTTTTCAGGTTTCTTTCGAGAGCACGCGCCGACAGTCTGATAAGCCTGGACAAAACCGGATGCAAACCCTTCCGCGCGAAGCCGAAAAATCGAAACTTTCGAATTCCCGATAAGGAAATCGGCATCGGCCGCGTGTAAGCGCATTTATTATCCTTCGCGTTAACGGTGTGCGTCGCGCGGGACCCGTCTAAAGTATTAAATGAAGTATCGTTTTAATCGCGGATAACCCGCGCGATTATCGCGGGCTGTATCGGATGATTAACAAGCGCCGCGCGCGTAAATAACTGGCGGCCGTCGCGTGCGCGAGTGCAGGTTCGAAAAAAACCTGTCGCCGCATTTAAACGCGTAGGGGACCTCGCGAATCCGCTCACCAGGCGCCGGATAGTTTTAATTAATTGTTCCACCGCGAAAAACCGGCTCCGTCCCACCGGAGACCGATGCCGCGGTGTCAAAGTAGCGTATAACGTGTATTTATTACGTGTGTCTCCGCTGTGCGCAAAAATCGCGACGCGGAGTCACGGCGATCCGTCTTCACCCCGCCGCCTATCGGATGCCGTTTCTTTTTTCTTCCTCGCCCGAAAAGAAAAACGATCCCGGGATTTTCTTTCGCTTCTCACGTCGAGATAATCCTACGCGCGCATCAATCAGGGCTGACGAAGTTGCTCACACAGACAACTAACAGGATTATTCGTGATTACTCGTTCGCGCACTAGTGTTCCTAATTTTTCAAAAGATTAGATTCGAGAGTAAAAAATCGTCTTTCCGTTTTTTTCCGAGCAATGTAGAAAAGACAACTGTTACAATGAGATACTAGTATTTCTAATTAAAAAAAAAAAATAAAATTGAGAATAAAATCAAATTCTTATTTGCGTTTTTCTCCAAAATACATGGGAAAGCGATTGTGATAACGAGAAATTCCTAATTACCAGAAAAAAATTGAAGAAAAACCGAAGCTTGTTTGTTTTCTTAAAAAAAAAAAAAAAAAAAAAAGGGAGAAAAGCCAATGTTATAACTGTATTAGTCCAAACATTTTTTTAAGCCTAAGAACATTGATGCGCACCAATTCCCATCGTCGAAAGTCCAAATCATTATCGTTCACCCAATTTCACGCCGTGTACACGAGTTGCTGGCGCTTCCGGTCGAGCGGCGAGCACGAGCGGGCAGGTGTTCAATCATTGCCGATAAGAGTATCTCACGGATTCGTTTCATTTTCCACGGGTGGGCGGGCTGGGAAGCCGAGGGCACACACCGCAACCGATGTTTACCCGCTCGCTCGGGGAGATTGCACGTTTGTAATAACAATATCTACAATGTAACGTACACACAGTGCAGAAGGAAAAGGGGGAGTATCGAGTTTCAGAGACTCAGGGTTCGAGTCTCTCGCAATTATCGGTAAACGCGTGTTGCCTTATCTCTCTTTCTCTCTCTCTCTCTCTCTCTCTCTCTCTCTCTCTCTCTCTCTCTCTCTCTCTCTCTCTTTCTCTTGCCATATCCCATATTAATAATATACTGGGAGGGGGAGGATCGAGCCCACCCTCCTAACTTCCGCGATCTCCTCCCGGGACTCTCCTTTCGTTGGTCTCTTCCTCTACCGAAGACATGGACCCCTCATCGACGAGATGCGGGAACATGCTAGCTTCCTGCTATTAGAAGAAATTACTATTCCGATACCTGATACCGCGATCGCCGCGCGTTCTCAGGATCGATAGACAATTAGGATTGCGATAGACGAAGGGGGAGTACAATGGAGATCCTCTCTCCGCTTATGGGAACCCCCCGCTTCATCTGTCGCCGAAATTACACGCTTCCCCTACCCTCCCCTGGTATCCCGTAGATTGAGATGGATTGGACTCGATTAATGCCGAATCGCTCGTTTCGATTTGATGAGACAAGCACGCGTTCCCGATCGGTTTCCGTTTCTTCCGATACAGACAGGGAGCTTCGAGAGGAGAGACGAAGGGATACGCGTTTCCATTTCATCTCGCGGAGAGCCGTTTCCACAGGTCGCGGACGATTCACCTCACGCGCGAGCGTGATTCCACGGCGAGAGTCGCGGAAAAGTCGGCCTTCCGTTTCTGCGGTTAGAAAACGATTTCACGTCGCCGCACCGACGTCGGCGATCTTGATCCATCGGCCTCTATCTATCCGTCTCTATCTATCGCGAGCCGCGAACTTTTACCCGAGAGTCGCCGCCGCTCGCCTCTCATCTCTCGACGACCTCTCTCGCGATCGATAGTGAGATCGGGATATCTTTTCCTTCCCCTCCCCGTCTCCTTCCCCCTTGGCGCGGAGGGGAATCCCACGCGCTTTCGATCAGCCGCCCGGGGGAAAAATCGCCGTTTTTTCCGTTTCACCGTTATCGCAAGCGCGCGTGTGCATCAGCTGCGTCCGGACATTTTTTTCTTGTACCGCGCGCTCTTCTCGATCGGTATGCGAGACTAATCGTCGTGGCGGAGCTACCTAACGACCCGTTGCGATCCGATACCGTAATGTTGATGCTGATGCTGCTGTTGTCGTCGTCGTGTCGTCCCGCGGTTACGCTTGACGCTCGCACTATTCAGTATTTATCTGTTAAGCACGTGCATCATCTGGAGCGTGGTTCGGTGAAACACTTAAATGAGGGCAAGATATATTTTAGTTACCTCAATAATATTAAATCTTGACGAGGAAGTATAAGAGTAAAATTGTTAATTATTTTTATAACTGGCGACAATAAGGTTTAGTCTCATTTTTGAATTATTGAATTATAAAATGATTTTAATAGATATTTATACTTTAAGTAATAAAAAATAATTCAATTGATTAATATCCAAGTAATTAAAAAGTAATTATTGTGCGAAATGAAATATAAGATAATTTAAATTAAAATTTACAAGGTTATTTAGTAAATTAATAAATTAAAATAATATAAAAATAAAAATTATGAGAAAATTATCAGGATAAGCTAGTATAATGTAATAAATTATTAATAAGAAAATGTAAATATAAAATATGAAATAAATAAACTAGTTTTTAAATTAAATTTTGAAGATTAAAGGAATAATATGACTTCATCTTTTGAGGATAATTTTTCAGGACGACGAGAAGCTGCGACGCGATCTATCAGTTTTATTGAATCTCGTCTTTTACAGCTTCATCCAGTATCGTACATTGTATTCTTTATGCTCCACTTAGTTCACGTTCTGTTCTGTGAGCTGTATACTTTTCTTGTGCTCTGTTCGCCGTTCGTTTTTGCTTTATAATTTATTTACCGTGTGCTCCAATCGTCTCGTTCTTATTACAGGTAAGGCGACAGCTTCGCTCTGGCGCCTTACATCTTCTTCATTCATGCCGCTTGCAGTTATCCGAACTACGCAACCGTATAAATCAATCTCGTACATACGCCATTAAATTGTCATTATTATTATTTAGAGCGGCCGCGATCGTATTCCGATTAATATAATAGACGATTTAAATTAAATTGAGTTCAATCGAATTCAATTTGCTTACAGCAAAATCGCTTCTGTAAATCATCGCCGTCTCTAATCTAATCAAACAATTAGCAGCTCTATCCATATTAATGAAACGCTGACAAACTTTATTCAGCAAATTAAGAGAGCGCTGAAAAGTCTCAAGTTCTCCGCAAGAAGAGGTAATTCAACCTTAATGTCGGCAATCGCGAAAGTTCATTTCCCGGCGAGGATTTTCCTCGCGCGCCGCTTCGCCCAGTCCGAACGAAACGCTCTCTGTCCTGACTCCTGGTTGACCTCATCGAGGTAACAACGGGACAGGACGGCACGCCGTAAAACCTCCGGAAATCTCCGGCCCGATGAGAAAGTATGGACCGAATATCCGACGACGCGATGCTCTCGTTAGCGAAGGAAAGTCGCGAGCGGGTTCGATCTCCCCGTCATTCGATCTGTCAATTATCCGACGCGACTTGGCAGCGCGAAAACTCGCCGCCGCTGCGCTCGCACGGTGCGAGCCATATTCGTCGGGTTCCACCGAGGGAAAAGCGGAATTCGCGCGAGCGAGCGAGCGAGCGAGCGGACGTATTTCGCGTGACAGAAGTATTCCCGCGAGATCTCTCGTGGGCGACCCCGGGACTTTAGCGTGCTCGTCTGCCCGACACGTACTCGTCTCACCGTGTGAACCATTGTAGGCCTTTTTTTCATTGTCATTAGCATGGAACCTTGTGCAATAATTACTGTATAAGAAATAATTCTTTAATTAAAAACATCGTTTCTATTTTGATATAAACGTTATGCTATATTTATGTAAATATAACACTTCAGCAATAAAAGTTTTACTCAATGTTAACTGATTATCAAGAGAAAAAGATCAAAGGGAAACAGTTTTATCGAAAAGAGACGGCAAGTCAATTAAAAGATAAAGTTTCGAGATTCTATGAACTGATTTTCAAGAGTAAAAAAAAAAAAGGAAATTCCCCGTTCAGAGTCCAAGCCTCCCCGGTTTTCCCGGCGGCGAACCGCGAACCGGCTTATTTCTTTTACGAGCGTTTTCACTCAGCGCGGAGCGCTTTGTAGACCACGCGGGCCGCGCCTTACGCAATCACGCCGGCATAATTTTCAACGTGGAAAGTATATATGCGTAATCGCGACATCCACGGCGTGAGGCGGCGTTGCGGATTATGTGTATAATAAACAAGACTTCGATCGCCGCGCGATTTCGAGGTCCGACCGTCCTTTCCCACGTACGACGCGCGCGCGCGCGCGCGAGGAGCGTCAGGATCCTCCTCGCGTCGCGCCGCGTGGTGCGAAACCTCGCGCCGCGAATGACCGGTCTCTTCCTCTATTAATCGAAAAGAGAGTTACGGGTCCCCGGCGGGCATTAACGGTCAATGCGTCCGATAAATTCCTGCGCGCCTTCTCTTGACTCCGTTTTTTCTTTCCTCCGTCGCGAATCCTACATAGGAACCTTTTACAGCGAGTACCGACGGTATTATTGACCGTGTAAGGTTTCTATATTAAAACAGACAATATGATAGAAGGGGGATACCGTTGTTATCGATACCCTGGGATCAGGTCTTGGGAACGGATGGAACGTTCGAGACTCGTTTTCGCGAACGTCGAGACGTGCGGAACCGAGATCGCCGACTCGTCGACAGTCTCGTTAGAGCCCGAAATGTCACGACGCGCTATCGCACAGTCGCTTTCGTAACGAATGTCGTAATACCCGCGGCTCCTCGTACAATGTCTCGATAATCAGCCGTTTCGCCGAGGAGGAGAGCCCCGTCCCGCGTTCCGACTCGGCTCGAGCGACATCAAAAAGTACCGCTTAATTAAAGAAGGTCGCCCAATAAGCCTCTTAAAGTGACATCTCCTTACATCTCGGAAGCTCTACATTGATATTATAGTAATAAAAATAACAACATTTGCTTAGATAATTGAAGAAGTAAATCCGTAGTTTACGGATTCATGACTTTCTCTCTGTACGAAATCTATTAAAAATTAATCTAACGTAATTTAATCTCCGTACACGTTTAGTCGCGTTACATGTAGTGCCTTGCGGAATGACATAAGATACTTGTATAATCGAAAAAAAGTTTTATATCAAAGTGAAAGGCTTCTAGGCATCTTCAAATACATTAACGTCTAAAGTACAAATAATTAAAATGTTTTTAAAAGGGGAAGAGAAAAATATAGCTTTGCTAATTCAGTTGCGGGACCCAATTTCTCGAATGTTCATTTTATCATGTTACGGAAACATTTAATTATAACAAAATATGAAATGGTATTATAAAAACTGCTGTAACATCTGACAAAAGTCACCTTCTAGTTTACATTTATATTTTCAAAGTTTTAATTTTAGCTTTTATTCTAAAGAAACGCTATCTAAAAACAAAGCGGTATTGGTGACCTTCCTCTGGATCACCGTTCGTGCTTCGCCTCACCGTTCTGCGTCCAGCTGTCCGGATCATGGCAGAGGATGGTCCAGTCGTCCTCCAGGTCCTGGGAGGTCGCCACGACACGCTGAGAGTGGTCCTCGTCCTCGCTGTCGCGCCACGGCATCGCCGATCGCGAGGAATTCGTAATCGCCGGATACATTCCACTTGTCGCGACGAGTCCTGCGACCAGGGAAATTAATCGGCGACTTCACGCACGAAGATCCGCAAGAATCGCAGGAAACGCGGAGGTCGTCGCGCGAGAACGTCAGCACACAAATGAAGGGCCGCAAGCCGAGGTTGGAGTACGTACGCGTTAAAAGCGACACGCGCCTTTCCACGCGGCCTGCAGGAGCACCTGAACGCGAGAAATGCGGCTCGATTCCACCTCTGCTTCGTTCGCACGGTCGCCGAGCGTTTCGCGTTGTTTATTTTTGAAACCGCGTCCTCCGCCTGTCAACGCACGTTTGTATGTATGCTTCCAACACGCGCGACATACGCGTTACATACAGAGTCCAAGAATTTTGCGCCCAAGAATATAAGAAAAGTGATAAAAAGAGAATGAATTCATCACTGCTGATAGATTTTCTTTCACGCAAATTGAAAAATTACTTTAAATTTGAAAATACAAAAATAATCGCACTTAAAAGCGAAAAAAGTAAAAAAATAGCAGGATCTTAGTACCTAAATAATATTTCTTATTTATTTTATATATTCTCTTGGTCGTTTCTCTATTTTATAATAATTGTGTTGTACATATCGCTTATTCCGATTGTAAAAAATAACTATAAGTGAAAAAATAATCACTATGTGTTATATAAGCTATATTAAACTATGATAAAAGAATTTTGAATCTATGATAAAATTTGCAGTTGAATCATTGACAAAAATTATAATTTTTTTTTAATGGCGTAGAAAAATTAATTCGCCGTTCTTTTAACATAAAAATGTATTGCAATAAAATCCGAGATTACATCGAAAGATAATTTTCTTTTATTTTATGATCTTTTTTATAACCTTGGATCAAAAGTTTGTAATCTGACTTGTAAAGGACATCGCTACTTTTGTCACACGATGCCTAATAAGACAAATCGCCTGACAAAACACACCCACTTGTTGCTTCACTATCATTTTTCATGTATTTATTATATCGTTAAGTTTTAAGATTAATTTCTTTTCCCTTGATCACACGTGAAACATTAATGTGCAAAGAATGACATGATAAATGGAAATGATAATGAAATGACAAATTTCCCCTAAAATTTCATAAACAACTTGTAGTCGTAAATCGCGTGATAAAGTTAAATATATTACATTATATGTAATTCATTGGCATGCAACAGTTGTGAGATACAAAAAAGATTTTTGCAAAATTCTCATTTAATCGATAAATTATACAAAAAATATACTATCTTTTTTTCTAAATGTCTTTTTAGGAAATATAATTGAAAGCAAAGATGCTTTTGCGAATTGTTTAATCCAATATCCGTAGATAGACCGTGACTTTCGCATTGAATGATTTTCACCATTTATTATACTTTGAGTATATGTAGAATTAATTATTTTAATTAAAAAGTTCTTGATCTGACGACACGTCCATGTATCTTGTCACAGGATACGTAGTGGTTAAAAAAAAAGTCTGTAGACACAACTACATATATTTACGAAGATTATTTATTTATTTCTACAAGTTCAAACACGAAGCGATTCGAGATGACAAAGTACTCTTTAAAAAAAGTATAAGAACATTATTATTACTCGATGTAAGCACTTCTCATAAATAAGTTTCGCCTAGCTTAGCACGTTAGATTACTTATCGCTATCTTAAAAGCTATTTTTGTACATTACGCGTTTGTACACAGAGTAATGTGTCGCGGATTTCGTTTGGAGATAAGTCTCTTAAAAAATGCAATAGAAAGCAGTCTTTCACGTTAAATGTACATAACAACGATATAAATAACGACGATGAACTTACGACAAGACCGAAAGGTGAGCAAAATATATCACTTTTCAGCGATCAACACTTCACTCACTTGCATGACATCTTCACTTCTCGATATTTTAGTGATACTGGCGCACTTACATTTAAATAAAAATTACTTACAAACGATGGAGTTTGAATACTTTTTCACTCGTTATATGTACATGAGTAAATAATGTTTCGTAATGTTAGAAGTTTGCGAATTTTTTCAATCGTCGACCATGATTTATGGAGAAAGGCGCGCCTCTTCTATGGTCGAAATTAAATTGTCCAATCCGTATAGGAAACCCTCTTCGTGATTGCCTTCCTCCCAAGGACGTCTGTGCGTAAGCTTCCGTCCGTCCGGCACCTCTCGTGTCTTTGCGAAATCTATCAGCCAGACACCTACCTTTTCGCTGTCGTAAATCATAAAAATACTACTGCCGATTATCTGAAAAATAAAATAATAGGATCGAATAGAGACAAATGTGTCAAATAGATTTTATAAAGGTTGAAACGCAACTGATATGTGTTCGTACCTCATGAGTTTCAAAATACTTTGATTGCTCAATTTTGATTCGCAGGTTCCTCAGGCGCGCGAGGATCTTTTGACGAGTGTCTTCGTGCTTGCCGAGGAACTGCTTTATGATGTCGAGCACCTCCGAATGTGACTTGACCTTCTTGAGATCGGTGATCGGTGGCGCGCCTGGCAGCTTCATCGCCTCGATGCGAAAACCGTGGCTGCAGGTCGAGCTCTGCTGCTCGCGGAACTGCATGTACCGTAATTTGGTAACGGCGCGTTGCTCGTGTTCGAGCTCAGTCGGCGCGTCCGGATCGACGGCGATCATCTTCTGATAGAGGTCCGGCCTGGCGGTGGTTTTGGACACCTCGGACTCGAGGAAGGTCCGCGTGCCCATCTTGATGTCCATCACATGCGGATCGCTGAAACCGAAGAGCAGATCCTGCAGCTCGATGAACGTGTCGCCCTTGTACTCGACCTCCCGGTAATATCTGCAAAGGAAGAAAAAAACGATGATTGAGTCTTGTGGTCTGTTTTTCTACTATGATTTACGTCGTCATAAAAGACAGGAAAGGATCATTAAGCAAACCTCGGAATGCAATCCCGCAACGCTTCCTCCTTGCTCAGGGTCTCGTAAACGATACGCTCCGTGTTCTCAGTGCCACCCGTCCGCCTCTTCCAGACGGTGCCAGGACCGGCGGGCGCAAAGCCGTCCGGGTGGCCCGATAATTGAAACCAGGATTTCAGTCGATTTTTCAGGAGCACGTCGCTGGCTGGTGCCGTAAGATCCAGAGCATTCTGTAATACCGGGGAATGATCAATCATGACGCTATCGATTGAATTGTTTCCCGGGAAAATGTGCACGTGTCAGACCGATTAAAGTGCATAAGACACGTACCAGAGCGAGGAATTTCAAAGACAGATCCTCGTCCGGCATCGTCGTGTCGGACAGGACCAGGGGGAATTGCTCCATCTTCCGCAGGGTGGCCGGGTCGGTAGGCAGCTTGGCGTGCGAGCTGGACGATCTGGAGCCAGCGCTGCTGGACCGGTTGCTGTGGGAGCCAATCGAGGTGCTCCGTCGCCATTGACGGAAAGCGTTGTAAGTGCTGCTGCCGCCGCCGCCGCTGCTGCTTCCGGAGCCGGAGCCATCCTTCTGTCGACGGTGATCCTTGTTGCCCATCGAATCATGACTGCTCAATCGCGTTTGCTCCTTGCTCGGGGGCTGCAACCAGAGATGTCTACTAAGAATTTAATCCAATCGGGATTATAGTGCGTTACGTTGTCGGACGCGCCGCCTCGAAATTTCAGTCGTCCGGAACTCAGGAAACCGATACGATGGATCGTCACAGTCGACTGGATCTCGAGATCTCGACAATCAATAATTCTTCGCGAAGAATCCGAGACAATTCGAGTTTTCTCTCGTTACCTACTCCGAAGCTGAGAGAAGTCGCCGCGCGCGAAGGCTATTTATTGTTATTCGCGCTAAGTCGCGTCTACTCCGCGCTTTTCGACTCCGTGAATACTCGATATCGCGATACACCATTCATCTTAATCGTCCGCGGCAAGGTCCGCGGCGCGCATCTCGTAATTCGACCGTGATATCAACCTCGATCGGCGATCCGGCGCGCGTTATCGGGGCGCGCGGCTCGTGTGCAGTAAATGAGCAACGTGGGCAACGACGAGTCCAATTAGTTATTAATTAAGCGGTCGACAAAGATCGTGGGAAAGATATGTCGCAAACACATTAAGCGCCGTGATTTATTCGCGGATCTCGTTACAAAGTCGGCAAAAACGGTGAAACAAAAAAAGAAACAGAAACCACCGCGCGACGATGCCACGCGGCCACCCGGTGTGTGCCTCTCGGGCGCGACAACGCAGCTGGAGGGGCAGGGGGGTGGGGGGTAGAGGGAGGATAGGAAAAAAAAGCAGAACTCGATTGTTTCATAAATACGGTTCTTGTCTACCTATTGACGTCAGTGACTTTTATTCGAGTCGAGCCACTTGTCGCCGCAGGGCCCCCCCGATTCCGAGCGCGCGAGCGGTTCGCGGCGGCGAGCGATCGCGGGGCAGCTGGCTGAGGGGGATGCGGGGAAGAGACGATCGCGAATATGTCGAGGCTCTTTAATGCGAGGCAATGCGTGCGCCGCCTATTTTGTGCGCGCGTTTAAATTTAGATCGGATTTCTTTCTCTGCATTTTTTCGCACTCGATGACGAATCGGTTACAGAAAAAGAAACAGTGTCGAACATCAATATCAATTGATACTAACGCGTTCTATTTTAAATTAGATTCTTGTTTGTGTATGTGAAACAACGATAATTCTATCTTTCCTAGAGAAGTTGGTAATCTTAAATTTTGAGGGAAGTGTTATATTTTTATTTAAAAATTACAATAATCATCTAAACAGCATAATGTACACGATAGTTTGATAATAATAGTGTTAACAAATTCTCTTATTCTTGGTCCGAAGATAATTATTATCCGTTATTTTTTCTCTCAACTCACGACAATGATTATTAAACAATATATATTTTTTTACTATCCATATAAATTTCTTCGTTAAATAAATTGCTTCTGTTTAAAATTATATAATTTCATTTGCAAGATAAAAATGTTTCTTTTTCTGTGATTCTGTCAACTTAATGCCTTATTAATGCGCAGCACGACGTTCACAGGGTCAGGGCAACTTTGTTGAAATTTAATCGGTGACTAACTGATCAAGAAACACCTGTACTATTATGTTAACATAGCATTATTAATATCTTGTTGCTTAACGTGTGAGAGAAAAGAACGAATTATGTGATTAAAAAATTTGTCACTTTCTTATATCTTAAATTAATAAATCGGCGATTAATTCAGGAATTTGATCAAAGTTACCCTAAGAGGAAATCGTTAAAACTTCGTCGCAACTTGTCGTCATAGATTCTACGAGTCATATTGCGAATATGTCAGTTGCGAAATAATAACAGCGATGTTCACCTTTAAAATACATTTGTCGACGATTTTAGAATAACAAAATGTAGTACCGGTCAGTTTAAAGCTCGAAGCAGCTTAGACTTTCCATCCCATAAATTTTTCCCATTTTCAATTAACGCGGTCAAGCTAATAATTTCTGTTTTCTGATTACAATTTCTTCGTTTCTTGATTTCTCTTTACGCGTGTGACGCGTAGTAAAGGTAAACATCCCAGTGAAATGTGGCTACTGAGAAAACAATTTTTTGTTTTCAAGTAAGTGTATTTATTTTACTATCATTTCCCATGTTTAAGTAAGTATTAGCAGGTGTAAAATAATTTCTTTACAAATACTTCTTTAAATTAAGAAAATGACGCTGAGATACATGTATTTATTCGATAATAAAATTTCTTTTCAGTCATGCAAAATTTAATTACGCAATCTTAAATATATTAAAAAATCTTAATAATTAAATTTCAATATTATAATAAAAACAGCATTTGTAAATTGTAAATGTCTCGATATAGGTACATCCGGTCACTGGGATTACCTTATCACAATTTGAATAAAAGGAATTTTTTTGTCGTTAACTTTATCGATATTTTATTATGGGCCATAATAGTCATAGTTACAGCCAACGCACAAAGATCGACATACATACTAGGTATTACGATCAATCTACGATCGATGATAACGGTAAGTCTTTCCGCTCAGGTCCCATGAATAGAATAAATAGAATGAAACGGAAAGTACAGCAATTTACAAATTGCTATTTCAACCGTACGATTTCTCTCTACATTTGGAACTGAAATGTGTAATCTTCTTATCGCACACAACGCGCTCCACCGTAGGTTACCGTAAAATAATGCAAACAGAGAGTGATTGTTCAGCGACTTGATAAGTCGCTCTGCGACGTTTCCATTTGTAAACCGGAGTAACGGAAAAAATTGACGAGAGTTAAAGTGTGTGCTAGTGTGCGGAAAGAGAAAAATAGGCTGAAAAATGTGCCTCTGGAAAAATACGGCGCGGGTACACGATAAGTACGTGAGGTCCGCGTTCGAGAAGGAAAAACAGGCGTAAATGAATGTTAATTGCGCGTAACGACGGCGAGTTTAGCAGCCTCCGTCCGTTAAGTTCCGCCGGACACGCGTTTCGCCTAATACTCGCCGGCTCATCCCGCCTCGAATTGCCGCTAATGGCTTTCGCAAAAAACATCTCGTGAATGTAAGCCACGAGTAACGACACCTTTAAGAATGTACGTACGCGTCACGTTTCAAAGTATATTACGAACATTTTTTTAATCCCACCGATTGCTCTACACCGAGGAGAAAAATGTTGTTAATTTGACTAAATTTTTCAACTCGATTAAATTTCTTTAGTTCAAGTATTTGTTCATTTAACTTACATACATAAAATACTTGAATTTCAAGTCAAATGTTTATACATTTGACTGACGTACATAAATATTTGAATTAAACAAATTTAATTCGGTTGAAAAATTTAGTCACGTTAAACTTTTTTTCTCAGCGTATTATCACATTTAAATATTATCTCTGTAAAACTCGAACGCAAATCCCTTATTTAAAGGTCGCTTAATTTTTCATTCACTCTTGACTCTTATCTGTAAAATCAAATCTTAAAAAAGTAGTATTATAAATTAAATCATTTCTTTACTTGTGCTAATAAAACCCTGATTAATATTCGCGCAAAAGTTTATAACGCAAAATATAATCGTTTCTCATTGTCCTTTTCTCGGCAGCTGGGTTTTCGGAGCCAAAATTCGGACATTTGCGACCAAAACTTTTTGTCGTTAATTCGGGGAAGGGGGGGGGGGACCCGAGAATATTGCAGCTTTCACGTGTCGACGACTTTTGACCGGCATCGCAGAGCTAAAACATTCCTCCGTCTGTTACCTGCGTGTTAGCCGCGCGTTACTACGAGCGCCCGCGATTCCCGTTATTAAATTTACCACGGCGAGATCGTTACCAGCGGCGAAGCGGTGGCTACGAACTCGCGCTGGCGGTTTCGCGAGCGCTCGCGCGAGACTCGGTAACGAGCGTATCCGCGCGCTGAAAACTGTGTCACCGCGCGCGCCTCGAGCGATCCGTCGCAGCCGCGTATCGCTCCACGATAATCGTACGGCATCGTCGCGTTCCTCGCGCGAAGGTGCCGGCGCGCGCCTTTAATCCCCTTCGGTCCTGCCTGAGGTCGTGGCCAGGGTTGCGCTGTAAATTTCAAGATTACCCTCCACATCGGATCGCTTACGTTACGTTCGCACGAGTCTCTCTCGTGTAGATGCAACACGAGAGCAATGGAAACTTTAAATTGTAATATAAAATACTCAGAAAAAGTAATTAATTTATTTAAAAAAAAAAAAATGTTAGTACGTATGATAAAAATATATACAAAAGTAAAAAAAAATAAAATACATAGTTTCCACTATTTCTAGTAACTCTGAGTTTTCTTCGAGCTACTCTCTGAAGTAAACGTTTTTTACGTGAACGACACGTAAAGACATAATTCATAATTATATATACACGTAATAAAAAGTTATTTATATTTTACGCGTAAACGCCCAACCCTGGTCGTGGCACCACGTCGGCGGACATCCCCGTCCATGAGATCGAGACTCTCTCCTCTCTTTCTCTCTTTTTTTCTCTCCCGATCGGCGCCGCGCCGCGTCAGTTTGGTTTTCCAACGGTCCAGCGACATCCGTGTACCAAGTACGAGTATAATCCTCTCTCGGCCGTTCTTTCCTCCTTGTTTTCTCCGCGTCGCGAGACGAGAGCTAGGCGCGAGAGACCGCGCGCGGCACGTGGACGTATATTAATGCCGCTACGTATCATCGTCGACGATGCGATGACTACTTACGCTTGACCGTTGGTAATGCGCGCGTGCGTCATTAATATGAAAACCTATCATTATTTTTCACGCGTATCCCCCGTATATATATCGTGACTCTTCATCATGATTAATCGTCGGTATCCGCCTTTCGCGATTATCGGGGAAGGCGAGAGGACGAGGTGAGGGATTCATCCGGGTCTCAGGTTGGAAAGGAGGGGGGGGGGAGATTAGTACGAGGAGGGAACGAGGCGAGGCGAAGAAAGAAAGTTGGAGAGCCTCGAAAGAGGTACGAAAGAAGGTGCACGTACGTCACTGCTCGAGCGACCTCCTGTTGCGCCAGATGCATCGAGTGCGTTTCTCTCTCTCTCGTTCTTTCTTTCGCGTGTAAAGAAAAAAAAAGTTTTATGCACACGCACTAATGTTTATCAACAAATTAAAAACAGGAAGAGACAGCTGATTATTCGTCACGTTGACCGCGAGCAAAAACGTTGATAAAGTCGCGAGATTACACGGGTTTTTTGCGACGGTGAAGAAAAATGAAGTGTGTTTAGTGCGCGCGCGCACGCGGGAGATATTCATTATATATCATTATATTTTCCGGTTTATTATATATTATCTTCGTGAAAAAAGCCCGTCATTTTTTAACGCTTCTTTGGTTTCTTTGGAACGTTCGGCGGCATACCGCGAATCCGTATGGAGAACGGAGAGGCGAGTCGCGACGGGAATTATTCTTCATCAAAAGATTAATGATTTTCTTATTGTTCTCATACGTGGAGACACGAACGGATGTCATTATTATATTTTGAAGGATTTCTTTTTATCTCTCCTTTTGATTTATCGCCGCGCGCTTTTTCCGTTCTGCCTACCCTTTCTGATGTCTCTGGCGAGCATTCCCGTTTTCCGTCTTTCATTTTACTGTATTTTCTACACGGAAACAACGTTTTTTTTTTTTGCTAAAGTATCTAAATTATTTGGAAATAATTTTCTTGGATGTTAAAATAATTGAAGAACGTTCGAGGGTAATGAGCGACGCTGCAAAATGTTTGGGCACTTTTAGCAATCCGTTTGACGATTTAACCAAATTATCAGATTTGCATTCAGCTCAATTTTTAGTTCACTTTACTTTTTAGTAAAACAATTCTTTCCGTGATGCGTAAGATGATCAAAGCATAAATTAAAAAACTCGCTTTCTACAAGAATTTTGCTGGACACATATCTGAAAACAATTTTGTTGGACCGTTAAAATAATTATGTACACTGAGAAAGAAGGAATTGTTAGTTTGGCTACATTTTTTAACTTTTTAAATATATATATTTCTTAGTTAAATACATAAATATTTGTCGTTCAAGTTTTATGTATTTAAATATTAAGTATTTTACGTTTCAAGTTGAATACTTGAAATGAAGAAAATTTATCAGAAAATTTTGTCAAATTAACAACTGTTTTGCAACAATAGTAAGTTAATTCGACCGATAAATATTTCAAACATAAAGTTAAAATTGTCTATTTCTGTCTGCAGCGGATCTTGATGTGCTGAATATAATCTTTCTATTAATTTAACATCTTTATAGCTCATGAAAACTGCGCGTCGACAACTTTGTCAGTCTTGAAACACATCGGTTACTAGCTAGACATCGATGAGAAGTCTCTTTGAGATTCTCTTTTTTCCCGAAAAAAACAACAATAACTGTTTTCTTTCCTCAGTGCAAAACGTACAAGCTAATACAGTGGAATATTAAAATTGTTTGCGATGACGCTCGAACGCCCTTAAAAATTCCTTTTCGGATTCGGTAAAAAATTTGTAGAAAACTTGGAGAAAACCGTTCCCTCCGTGTTCCCATGTCAGAAATGTGAATTACGGCGTTTCGTCGATGGGCACCACGCCATCAATCCCCGACCCTCGACCGGCGAGCGAGAATCGTCCCGAACGGCGGCGTCCGGCGCAGCCTTCGTTCGGGGACACCCTGTGTATGATACACGGTCTCTCGTCGAGCGAGATGAAATCGTGGGCCTGGTAAGCAAGTGGAGTGCGTGCACAACGTGCAGCAGGTCAATGATCTTCCGTTAGAAACTGACGGGTGGTTGGTCGGTCGTACGGCTTCGACTCAACCGCGCGTAGGTTAGGGCCCTTCGCTCAGGTGTCGCGTGTGTACATTTTGCAAATGACGCGGGCCCGGGTTTATCGTCGATTACGCCAATCTGTGGACACAGCTGCGTAGGCGCCGTTAATCTCACGCTCCGCATTCCGCATTCTGCATTCCGCCATCGGCGGCATCTCGCGCTAGCAGCGATTCAACCGCGAATCCCATCCTCCGAAGAGGAAAACGAAGAGGAAAAGGGAGAAAAGGGACAGGCGCAGGGGGAGTCCGTACCTTGTTGAAGTGCGTCTGCAGAAGCCGCTCATACTGATCGACCGCACGCAGGCAGAGCCTCGTGGTGAACGCTTCCATTCGTGCTGGCAGGGGCGCGTGACACACGCTGCTCGACATTATTTATCCGTTTTGGAGGGCGCGCGCCGCCGCCGCCGCCGTCGTCGTCGTCGTGGACACACGCACGGGAAAGGTACACGGCGCGAACTTCAGGACCGTCGCGCGGAACGCAAACCTAACCTCCGCTGGGCGGGCGGGAAGCCGTCGATGGGCAACGAAGCCGAGCTCGGCGCGGCGCCGTGGCCGAGAGGCGAATCGACGAATGACGCGCGGCGGCGGTGAAACGTCGTGAAACACCACCCTACACGCCCGGTAGACGCGAGCCGCGCGCACCCGATTGGCCGGACTCGGTTGCCGCTACAACGACGACGAGTCCCTCGCTCTCTCCTTCTCGCTTCCGTCGCATTTTCTCTCTCTCTCTTTCTCTTTCTCTTTCTCTCTCTCTCTACGTTCTGCTCGCTTCTTCTCGCTCCCGTTTCAGCTCCGACTCGGTTTCGTCTATCCTTCTTCTGCCCGTCGCGTTACACTTTGTTACACTTCCCGTGTCGCTCTCCCCTACCCGGTCGCCTCATCATTCTCTCTCTCTCTCTCTCTCTTCGTTCGCGCGCGCGCAAGTGCATACGTCACCGCTTCTGAGTGGAACGCTACACAACTATGCGAGACAGCCGGAACTTCGCTCCGTTGCGTTGCGCCCGCGACGACGTCACCGCGCGATGCGTTCGCGTACATATAACACTGAGGCGACGGTAGAACGCGAATGTAGTTTTATCGCCAGCGTTCTCCTCCTCCCGCGCCGCTCCCCTTCGCCCTCCTGCTGCTCGTTGACGTACGGGACGTAGGCGATTCGCGGTTTAGGAGGAGGCCGCGAAATAAATAAATAAATTCGGACGCGTCTTCTTCGACGCTTAGCGAGAGAGACGTGAAGCTTTGAGAAAGTATCCCTTTTCTCAGATCCTCCATACTTTCTTTCTTTTCTTTAGATTCTAGGGAGCGATAATGAGAACGCATGCAAGGACGGGATGCAAGTTCGTCCAAGCTCTGGCTAAAGTAAATATTTCATGTGTCGTACGACACGTAAAATATTAGCCTTACTCGATCCAGTTTTACAGCTTGGTTTAACCGGAGTTTGACCAACAATGTCCAGTAGAGGGATTTGTTTTATATCAAAACAATATCGGATCAATTCCTTCAACGGTGAAGTTGCCCGCAGGCATTTCCAATTCGCCGTCTCTGATCTAATCCTCTTTCTTCTCGTGTTTCAATATTTTGTAATTGATGAAACGGTAATGATGTTGCTTATGTCACTAATACACTTGTTACCTGACACTTAAAGTCAATCGTCAATCACGTATGTTCGTCTTTCTATCAATGTAGATTAACCTTAATATCTTATACTTTATCTTCTAATGATTCTTAGAACTTTGAAAAAAAATTGATAACTTAATAATCGCATTGCTTGATAAGTTAATCGTCAATCAAGTGTACGGGTTTCTCTTCCAGTACTGTAGTGTTACAGCTCTGATCTCCGTTTAGCTTACTCTCTTTATCTTTTTATAATTCTTAGAAAACTAGAAAAAAAGATAACGAGCTATAGAGATTAAATAGACGTTAATCAAGTTAATCAAATTAATCAGAGTTTCGTTGAAACCGGATCGTAATCAAACATCGTGGGGAGGGATAAGAGAGTTGAGATGAAAGGCACGCAAAAAGTTGAGTTTGAATCGCGAAGAACGAACTCATTGTCCGACCCTTTTCCCGCTATGCACATGCGTGGAATGAAAACGTTACGCGAAGAAGATGCGCGCACGCTGGTCTCGCGGCGCCAAAATACGAAGAGGGTAGAGTATGGAGCGCGAGGGGAGGAAAGCGAAAGAAATAATCCGAATCTATCGAGATCGGGGCGGAATCGAGCGGCGCGTTTTTCGCGAAATTCGCAACGTCAACGAACGATCTGCCCCACGACTTCGCCCGGCTTTCCCACGACCTCGCGCGCGTTTTTGCGCGTATCCGAGCGACACAACGGGTGACTCACAAGTGACGCGAACCGAACGCCGGCTTCGAGATTTTTCGTTTACTTGACGTAAGAAGCACGTAAGCTCGCGCGGTCCTCGTCCTTCGACAAGGAGCCGGACTTCGTCGTAATCGAACCGTGCCCGGGACTTTTCGAAATCACGCGCACGGCTGATTCGCTTCCGGATTCGCAATTCACGACGTGAATCGGAATAAATCGAGGAGGGGCCCGCCGCGAGGCACGTGCCGGCCACGGTCAAGCGTGAAACGGAACGATTTTATTTCGGGGTCGCCGTCCTACATTTTTTTCCCCCCGAGAGGATCGCTCCACTCCCGCTCGCTGGGAAACGAGCGTCCCCGAATCTGTTTGTCGGACGCGCCGATACCAATCCGGCTCGAACATTCGCTACCGATCTGCCGAGACCCCCTGACAGTCCTTGCATTGAGAATCTCGGATCAAACTGCGCGACTGATTAATCGATTGATAAATCGATGGTTTAATTGAATTTAACAGAATTGCCGTAGAGCAATAAAACTTTCAAATGTAACCTTAATCTAACCCTAGTAGCGCAAAACATTGGCACAACACTTCCCCTTGGAAAGTAGTGTAAATGCTATATTCCCAATATTGGTCCAATATTGTAAAGCAGACGCTTTACCTTACTTAGTCAACTTGTCTAAGCAGCAATATTGGTTCAATATTGATGCAACATTGGATCAATATTAAACCAATCAATTTTTAATATTGGACATTAATTGCATTCTAATTTGGAGCTAATATTTTATGACAGATATTGGCGCTACGTTGGGAAAACATTGGGAGAACAATGCACTTCCAATATAATCAAATGTTATATTAGCCAATGTACTGCCAAATGAATTCTGCTACTAGGGAATTTTCCTTTCCACGTGGCGAACAGCAAAGAGTTGATAATTTCATTGTCCATGTTACTAAAATAGTGCAGGTATTATCTTTCGATAAGCTAATCGGGGACTTCAGCCGAAGTTACCCCGGACGGTCGATCGATCGGCCGCTATCTCTTCGCGCGATTCCCGGTCATCGGTGCCGCTCGGTGCTGACGTAAGCAATCGCATTATCAGGGAGAAAGTCGACGCCCGCTGATGCCCGACTGTTTTTTACGGTCGCCTTCACGTTGAGTTTTTGGAGAACTAGAAACACCGAACCTCGATATCTCTCTCTCTTTCTCTCACATAGAATTTCTCCGACGTTCGTCCATCCGCCAGAAGAAAAGGAGAAAGACACCGGGCTAATTCTTATTCTCGGCGTCGCGGAAACGTGACGAACGGCTCGCTTTTATTCGCATTCGGCGACAGGGCAGGGGTGATCGACCGTGGAAATACGAAAAAACATGCGTACCTCCGATCGAGGGGTGAGTGCATGCGCCGATCTCACGCGCGTTCTCACGTTCCGCGCGAGGAATTCCGTGAGCCCGAATTCGTCGATCGAGAGGTTCGCCGAAGCAACATCGAAAATCTCTTCACTGACTATTCCTGCTGAAAACAGACGGCTTGCGTCATCTGAAACTACGTCTACGTCTCGGAGCAGCATTTGTGTTTCCGTTGCTTATTTCCGTGGAAATATGTTTCCGGTGTGCTTCTCGATGTTTCTCATTCCAGTCGCCAAAGAAGAGAGGCACAAGAGTTGCCTGATTCTCTTCCATACATTTCCATATAGAAGCGATAAAGTTAAGGGAATTGCGGATGACACTCCGTTTCTTAAACTTGTATATTGCTCGAGTCTAAACGTCCTGTCGCGAAAAAGATAACTTTGTTGACCTGATCTAATAGTAAGTTACGAAAACTTGTTTCCAGCAACAAGAAGTTTTTTCTCTTCTCGATTGGTAAATGCGTAGCTGAAACTTGTATTTCTCTTCCTGACAATTAGAAACATGAAGAAGCATACTGGAAACAGGCGACACAGATGTTTCCGTGGAGCAACAGTTGTGTAAACGCTATGTTGCTCGATGTTCCTCGATGATGAAAACGAGGAGCAGCGAGAAACGTACTGGGACCTTTAAGGAAATCAATTACGAGATAATAATCACCGGAAATTTTTTGCAATCGCGATATACGCACGATTCACGGAACGAATTGCTACGAATGCGAGTCATCACCCTTTTGGAATAAACTTTTCGAGCGTTGCGTCGGCGACACTGTGTCTCATACCCGGTAAAATACAGCTGTGCGTTGTATGAAGACAGACATTTCTCAAGAATTCTATTGTCATTACAGAAAAATGTAGGAATAAAAAGCACAAGTCTTACGACACGAAAGTTTGCCTCAAGCACATTGAGTTTGAAAGAACACGAACATGAAAATGCGTACATTCGTGATGTAAACTGTTAATTCAATTTAATTTAATTCAATTTGTTGCGTATTCACGATAAATCACAACAAAAGATAAAAAAGAAAAATAAAAATATACGCAATAGAATGAAGCTTCGTGATTCTGCTGTTGCAAAGCGCGTTCGAAAAATATGAAGTAAGTTAGGTAATTAAAACAACGTGCTCAAGCTTGGACGTCAACATTTTTTACAGCATTGCTTATCGTGAACATTCTTTAAATTTATTCCAACGATCGTATAAAAATATTTTCAGATCTGTATCTGACTAATGTATTTTTAGCTAAAATATTCTAGCAAACCTTAGCAAAACATGTGAAATACACTTAAGTTCGATAGATTATAATGATACGCTTTAATAGGCTTATTGAAAAAATACATATGTATATTCATCTGCAAAAAGTATAATATGTATTTATATGCTTACAAAATATCTGCATTAAGTTAAGAGAAGCAACCGCATCTCGCTCACATGTGTATATTGTTCTTACACACTTTCTTTCATGAGCTGCAATATTATCCTTTACAAAAAGAGTCCTAGAACTCTAGCCTCTCTCTAGAAAAACCGTTGTTCTTTTAAAATAAATCAGTATTATCGAAATATGCAAATAATGGAGGAGAATATAGAGTTTTCCAAGAAATGTACTTAATTTGTCTCCCATTGTAAATGCACTCGATGTGCATGAATATATACATGCATTTTTTGTCCGATTTGTATCATTCAGGTATGTACGTCGTCTCGTCGTCGCTTTTTTCGTTTTCTTCTTTGCAAAATTCGGGGAATTTTATTGTCGCTTTGGCCTCTGTATTTACATTCGAATGTATTTATAAAATACCTGAGCTGTTGTATAAGGTTCGCTTTTAAATTTACCACTCGAAAACGCGTTTTATGCCTCGGGTATATGTATGTTTAAAAAAATGTGTCATAAGAAGAAGGCAAAGAGCGACCGGGGAACCGATAGAAACTCGTCTGTTTATTGCAAGAAAAACTTGTAAAGGCAGTATGTGAGCATTTTTATAAAAAAAATTGCAATAAAGTTTATTAAGCACGCATTATTTTTAGATTAAACTTAACTTCTTTTCATTCATAAGCGTAATGTAATAAAGCCGAATGTCAGAATTAGAATTCTGTTTAATTTATTTATAAATACTCAATGTGGAAGACGCATCTAATTTTTGTGAGCGGCTAAAAGAAACATTTTATTTTCTCACTTTGGTTTATTTTCAATACCTCCATAAATACAGTTTAAAAGACGAAATAAATTGGGCGGGCCTTATTCGGCTCATTGAGAAAAATTGAACGGCGCGTCGATCCCGATCGGGATCTTTTCGTCGACGTTTCGGTCCAGGGGGAATTAATAAAGCGTCTTTAACGGGACTGTGCTCCCTCTCGAGCGTTTAATCGAGCGCGATTTCTCGGCTCGCCCTTGGACGAGCACACGCCCACGCGTGCAGTCGACGATGACAATAACGATGTCTCCGATCTAGGAAGCGTCCTGTCGAAGCGGGAACACGTTTCGTTCGCCAGTCAATTCTTGCGAAATTAAAATTGAAGATGCAGACAGAGTGACGACGTTCCGCCGGCTGGTCTTAATTTTTTATTCCTCTTGGAAATGTCGTCGTCCATATTTTAAGTTGAATTTTAATACTTCAAATAACGGCATCACGTGGAGGACGGCGATTCGAACGAATCCCCGGAGATGACGTGCTCCAGCATTCCGATGCCGCCACCGTCAAGACAACGCCGGAGGGGGAGTTTAATTAAGGCCTGCGATCGAAACGCAACGATATCAGCACTGACGTTTGTTTTCGAAGAAAAAGAGGCTCGGGGGGAAGAAAAATTATAATAAGGTCGACCGGAACTGATCTCTTGCCGCGCCTATCTGCCGATCGTCACGATGACGACTGTTTCATAATTAACCGCGGTAATAATTACGATTCCACTACTGCCGACCTAATGACCCCCTATATGTGTTTTCACCACCGTTTCCTCTCTTCGACCTCGCTATTATCGAGGGTATACCGGTATGTCGGAGAAGCGAAGTGATAGAGAGATACCCGTAATTTGCGTGATCCGACCGGAAGTTACGTGGGCGGCGGCCAACCGTAAAAAAGTCGCGCGTCTCTTTTCGCGATTGCGTGGGTTCGCGGCGTGCATTATCGCATCGCGATGCACACGGTGCGCGAGCTTATCTTCTCTCTCTTCCTGCCCTAACTTTGCCTTCCTCCCGTTTTATCTAATTCCCCGCGTGAGAGAGAGAGAGAGAGAGAGAGAGAGAGAGAGAGAGAGAGAGAGAGAGAGCTAGAGAGAGGTGACGGAAAACTGACGTACGTGATAAAGCGCTTCCTCCCGCGCGTTTCCGCTCTTCCGAGATTCAGAGCTCTGTATCAAAAAGTAGCAGACTTTCAAAATCGTCGCGTCTGTTCCTAATCTTTTTCTCTCTCTCTCTCTCTCTCACCTCCCGGGGATCGATCGACTGATCGCCCAAGTCGCTCACAAATCGTCGTCGATTCCGCGCGCGTCTATCGTTATTCTTATACGCGTTCAACATGTTCGCGCGCGCGATTAGCAATTTAATGAGGCCCCGGTGGATCGTTGCATCGAGGATGTGTTTTAAAAATAAAAAGCCCCGTAGATCGGAACAGGTTTCCGGGACCTCGAGCGTGCTCGCGCGCGTCGGTCTACACACGTCCGTCCGCGTGTTTCGCGAGCGGGACTCTCGAGGACTCTCTTGGTCGTCGAGATATATTAATAACGGTCACCCGGATGGATATCGAGGAACATTACAAGTTCCGTGGGTACGGGTGGTTATTTATTACGATTATTATTTATATGGAATATACGCGCAATACGTACGGATGCGCTGAACGATAAGGCGCGATCGCGGTGCCGATTTCCGATTCCTATGTCGGCGCCGATACGCGACGGGGTCGCGCGGATAAACCGGCGTCGCCATCGTTGTCGTCGTCGCTAATTACATCCATTGACGTCGATCGCTTACTATTTTTCCTTATTTTTCTCGGCATTATTCACTCGTCTCTATATCTCTCTCTCTCTCTCCCCGTCTCCGTCTCCGTTCCGCGATAAGCGGATCCGCGCGCTGAGCTCGAGAGGGTAAAGCGGATCGCGCGACTCGTCGAGTCGCGAACGAGCGCTAACGAGCGCAAACGCTGGAAATTTTCGAGTGACCGCGTTTTGGGTCGATGGCCAACAACTGGCCGCGCGCGATCCCGTTGACTTTGCCGAAAGAAACGCGCAGTCCCCCCGGAATTTTCGAAAATCGTCCCTTCGTTCCTTGATCGGTTCGCTTGTTCGTAAGCCCGCGAGCGCGCGCGCGTGCACGCGCATAACGCAGCGGCGGCGGCCTGTGGGCGGGCGAAGCGGGCGGGCGAGCGAGCGAACGAGCGAGCGAGCAGGCGGCATGGTATGCGTTGGCCGCGGAGCGCGAGCACTCGGAGGTCACCATTGACGCAAATCTATCCGAGTGTCACGTGAGCGGCGGCCGCTGGAACACAATATACACACACGCGTGGTGGACGACAACGGCCCGGCCGGCCGCGCGCTCCACCATTCCATTAAATCCATGCCTCCTCCGACCGTCCGCGTACATGTATTTATGCGGCCTAGCGATGGGACCGAGCCGGCGACGTCGTCCGAGCGAGATGACAATCTTTCGGGAGGAGAACGTCGTCGACCGCCGCGGTGGAAAATACGAAAGAAGGGTAGAGCGAGGGGGAGGGAAAAGAGGTACCGACGAACGTGTACTTCCACAGGGAGAACAGGGTCGAGGGGCTCGTTCTCTCGCCCTGGACTCGGAGGGACTCGGGAGTCGCGACGACGGTGCTTCGTCGCCCGGGTGTTTCGTGCCCATCGCTATTTCGACGAGGACGTTTCGCCGGACAGAAGGAAGAACGGGGAGAAGCGGAGGTGAATACTGCACTCCGCGGCCCACCCACGTTACGATATAATGGGCAATTAATGGCCCGGTGGACTGGGCCGATCCTCGGCTGAATGCCAATCGGCAACGGGAAGCGCCACGAAACCTGTTGTTTAACCCTTCGCGCACTCTCCTGTACGCTCCATATGGCGACGTGCGATTCGCCGGAGAGCGTCTCTCTTCTCTCTCTTTCTCTCGGCTATAATTAGAATGCCACACTCGTGCAAGGCGCTAAGTCTTTTTAATGCTGTCGACTCGACCTTTAACACGTCTTTCGTCGATGATTCCTTCGATCGGCCCGCGTGCACATTTCTCTGGCGCTCACGTTTTTCTCAGCGTTTCATTTCACTCCTTTTGGAAAAAATCGTTAAAAAGACTCGTCCATACGTATCGCTATAACACGTCAGCAAGGACCTTGCGCTAGCCTAGTTTCCGTCCTGTGAGATAGAACGGGCGAATGTAGCGCGTGTTCGTAATTGCGCGTGCGAGAGGGAGAGAGAGAGAGAGAGAGGAGAGAGAGAGAGAGAGTACCCTCCATTTCTTATCATTTTTTAAAAATTGGGTCAATGTCGCTGCGCGACGATCCGTCGCTTTCTTTAAACAGCCTCGTAACGTCGTTGCGCTCGTCGATCTATAAGTTGACTAATTGATTCGTAAACAAACAAGATAACTTCTTTCATTTAAAATGCACGACGTCTTTAGCATACCCCCCAACCCCCCCAATCTCTCCCGCGCATATTTAACAAACCTAGATATCTATATATGTAGGTTTTTTTAAGTTCTTTGTTATATTTTAAGACATTATTGACGTCAATATAATTAGAGGTTCTTGTTAGCGTCAGTACGATTAAATTATTATCAATTTCATGTTGTGATATTATTCCGATTCGGTTTAAGAACTACGTTCTGAAAAAGTACCGTTGCGCAGCTTAAAGAAACTAAAAAAATATATATAAAATAACATAAAAATTTGTATTGTTTGCAATAAAAGATATTTGCAATTTATGTTAAAATAAGTCCTTACAAATTTTGTGTTAAATTTTTGACACATTCAAATATTGATTTAACGTAGCGAAATTGTGTCCTTTGAATTTTGTGTGTTAAATCGATATTCACAACATTTCTTAGTGTTACAATAATATTATTTATGAGCAAATAAACATGATATAAAACTAATATATAATTCTGAAACGCAGAAAAATGAAATAAATGAGTCCCTGCCAACAAATTATAAATGTTAATTTCACTGAAGAAATATGCTTCTACGATTTATTTCCAAATTATGTCAAAATGTACATTTTTCACATAATATTTGCGTTACTTTCTAACGTATTCATATTATGTTAAATTATGCTAAATGTATACAAAACTTTTTACTACGTGGAATTCTGCTGCGACTTTTCTTTCTCTCCCTCTCCTCTCCATTCTGTTATGCATATCGGTTTTATATCAATTAATATTTACTTTCGTCTCCTCCTCTCTATATATTTTTGCAATTCTCGTCTTTCAGCTTGTTCAATGTCGCACTATTGTTCGCCGATACCGATGCAAACCGTTTAACCCAAGACGATGCGCCTCTCTCTCGAGGAGTCGCGGCTCTTTTTCATCTTCGTCCGCAACTCGCTCATCGCGATGGAACTCTATTAAAGTTTCAGTATTAATAGCTCTCCCGAAGAATGCTCAAGGCAAAAACAAGCGGTGCCGCCGCGATGCAACAATGCCTTCGGCGTTAATGACGCGGATGGCACAATGGTGTTGCAACCATTACCGGGAGGATTATGCAACGATCAACGTTATCGCGTACACGCACACATACGCGCGATTGCGCTACCGGTATTCAGGCTTGTCTGCGGCAGCGAGAGACATTTTTGCAAAACGTAAACGGTAACCGATTGAAGATGACCATCGAAGAGACAAACAACAATTAACGGTGAAAAGGGGAGAGGAGAGAAGATTCTTTTTCTCCGATTCAATTCTGCATGGAGGAAAAGGTTCGAACTCGGCGCGAGTCGGGAGAAAATGCGACGAGCTTAGTTATTATACTTATTCCTTCGTGGATAAAAAAATTATAGTTGTATACGTTTACAATAAGTTGTAAACGTACGCGGGGGACGTACACGACTTAAATCTCGTCGAACGCAACGTGACGATACGCGCGATGTGTCGCACCGCGCGCGACCAGCCAGCTTTGCGCGCTCATCGTAGAAATTAAGTCGCATTATCTTCAATCGTCGTACGCCTGCAAATGAAATCCGAGGAGAGCGCGCGTGGCGAAGGGAGGTCTATTATCTTATTTATTCGTGTGCTTACGTACGATTACGATGCCGCGAATATTCAGCGGCCCCCGCTGGCGATGTTGGATGCGCGCGAACATCACGCGCGCGACTTCCTGCCGCCGCGGAGGAAGAAAGTTCGCGGCGAGATGATCTAGCATGACAAAACGCCATTAGAAGACGACTTCATTACGATAAATTGCATAAACATACCTCGTAGCGGCGAGGAAAACAGACGTGTTTACAAAAAATTATATAATTCCCTTTAATACCTAAGATTTTGTTACGCAAAATAGTAGCATAAATTGCAGATTTTTTTTGTTATTTACAATATTTGTGAAACAAATTCTGTAAATTGAAAGCAAGGTAAAATCAAGAAAAGAGAAGCAAAAATTATGTTTTACCGTGTTACGATACGTCAGAATACAATATAAAGTAACTAAAAATTTCCATTATATAACAATAAAAAGAATTTTTACGTAAAAGAAGTAAAATTTATTTTGTATATTTATTATTCATATTTTACATCCTATCGTAGAGATCTTAACATTCAATAAAATCCAAATTTGATTATTAAATTTTTGTAATCTTCAGCATGTAACTTTAAGAGTTAAATGTAAATTGTTAACAATTTTATCGAAAAATTTATCCATTGCTCGGCAAAATTCGTGATAAATTCTTTAGATTCTGTTTGAAAAACTTTTAGACGGTACAATCGATATGTCGAAAAGCTAAGTCGAAACAGACAATATCGAATCTCATCAGCGATTCGATTCTTCGAACTCGATTAGATTCGATTTGAGAAGAATTCCGAATCAAACGGCGAGCTCTCGAAACGTTTGAATATTCGCGCTTTTTCAATTGTTCGTCTTGCACTTCTAATACATAGAACAAAAAATATTTTTATTGTAATAAAAGAAGAGAAGAAGAAAGAAAATAACGCTCTAGGGGCCGATTTCACCAACTCCGGTTACTTTAACCGGCCGGTTATTCCATTGGAATTGACTAATCGTATTTGTCGTTAAGCAAAATTAACAAATGCGATTGGTCAATTCCAATGAAATAACCGGCCGGTTAAGGTAACCGGAGTTGGTGAAATCGGGGCCTAGCAGTTTTCTTTCAAACGTAAGCTCGAAAGGATATAGAAATGATTTTGTATGAACAACCACATGGCATTACACAAATGGCTCTACTATAATAAATAATAAATAATAAACAACAAGTAAATACCATAAACGTTTCATCCAAAAAGAAGTCGAACGATCGTCGAAAATGTCGGAATGCTGCAGCTGATCGCACCACACCAGCTGATCGTTCGCACCTTCTGCGAGAAAGAGTGCGGCAGAGTGCCGCGGAGTGCAGCAGCTGCGCTGTCGAACGTTCGAGAAATCCCGCGCGGCGTTCGATGTATCGCGAGAGAGGATGACTCTCCCGCCGCGGAACGACCGCTCGCTCGTGCGTTTCCTGCTCGTACGACACGAGGGTTGCCAGTCCGTAACCGTCGGTCTACCCCAGCATCTGGTGGGGAGTCCGAGTCCAAATCGGACAAGCTAAGGAATCTCGATGTCTATATGTACTGAAAGACTAATAAAACAATATTTTTGAAAAATATATTGAACTAAATTTCAAAAGAATCCTAGGCTGTCCATCTAGTGGTCAATAAGCGATTTACTAGACAATGGCCGATATTCATAGACCGGTATTCATACATAGTCGCTTCTTATTTGAAGACCCTTTCAAGTAATGTCTTAAAATGATAATACGGATATTCTGCGATTGATTTTTATGACATTTTAAGACTGACAAGGCAAATATATATATGTCTCATCTTAACTTATTGCACCGACGTAGCAGTGTAGCGAAAAAGAACAGACTAAAGTCAACACGGAGTACACGGGAGCACGACCTAATCCTTATCCCTGTGGTAGTGAGGGCAGTCAGCGAGTCAGCCACACTGCCACAGTCAGCACCATGGCGATGAACGTGCCGTATGAGGCGATCGGCAAGGGCTTCGTCCAACAGTATTATGCGATGTTCGACGACCCGGCGCAGCGGCCGAACCTCATAAACATGTATAATGTAAGTCGCGCGAGCAATCCCGGTCATGCCCTTGTTCCCAGGGCTGACCGATCGGCCGACCTCCTCGCCCGGTCTCGCGATTGATCGACATAACCTGTTTCAGGCGGAGACGTCCTTCATGACGTTTGAGGGCTTGCAGATCCAGGGCGCTATCAAAATAATGGAAAAGTTAACTGTGAGTAAAGTTTCCTCCCATCAGACTAGAATTGCGGTATTTATTCACGTCAATCTATCTCGCGAGAGGTACCTTCTTTCGGACCCGCTTAAAAGGTGCTCTCTCGCAATCAAGTCTATTCTTTTTGCTAATGGATTTTTATCAACTATTGAGATTGCACCAGTAATAGGATTTAAAAGGAATTTATATGTTCAAACAAACAGTCTTTATAGAAAGTGATAATTTTTATAACTTTTAGCAGGCTTGTGTAGTCATCATAGCAGACATAGGTAGATCGAAGCGAATTAGATCACAGGATATATCAGATTGAAATAAGTATTGAGATTATGTTTATTATATTCTGATTGAAACTTGTTATTCTGGCACGTAAACTTCATTCCTTTTTTCCTGCATCTAAAACCATAAACTTAAAACCATATTGATTAATCTTTATTTTAATCCAATTTGCCTTAGGCTACCCTATGCCTGCTATGCATATATATATATGTATATATATATATATATATATATGTAAATACATCACACTTTTTGTATTTGTACTTTAAAAGGTGCTTTTAAAAGATGTTTGGCTTGTATGTTTATCTTTCTATTTTTATTTTTTATTCTTAATTTATCATTAATTATTATTATGATTCTTGAAAGAATTGATACATTAACACATTATGTTGTTACATTAACGTTCTTTTCTTTTTTAGAGCTTATCTTTTCAAAAAATAAATCGGGTAATAACAGCGATTGATTCGCAACCAATGTTTGATGGAGGAGTTCTCATTAATGTATTAGGAAGATTGCAGGTAAGAAAAGTACAGTTAGTAACAACGAATATTTAAAAAGCATTTAAGTCATATATTTTGATTTTAAAAAATATTAAAATTTTACAGTATACATATGTAAAATTTAGGTTTCATATTAAGCCAATCGGTTCAGTGATTTAATTTTCAATTTTTTTGTAGTTCTGCTAATACAGTTTTTACATATATACTTATACAAAAAGAGAAATTTCTAGATGATGTAATGTACCTATTAGAATTATAATTTTTATTTAAATAAGGCGAGTTTTAACATATGAGTAATATAGAAAATGGGAAATATAATAAAATTATAGTAGACATAGACAGAAAATGAGTTCTGTAGTAAGCAGGTTTTGTCAATACTTCTAAACTATTGAAAGATATTTAGTGATTATTGATGATCGTACAGACTGACGAGGATCAGCCTCACGCGTACATCCAGACATTTGTCCTGAAGCCAGTCGGTACCAGCTTTTACGTGCAACATGACATCTTCAGACTTGCGTTACACGACACGGTTTAGGCATCAGGTACCACAAAATATTTGTTGCTCTGTATACCGTGCTTACAAGCAAGCCTTAATCGATGCTTTGCTGCATATAACTTTTGTTTCATCTAGCATATTCTGGCATAATAAAACTCCTCAATAATGTGTCTCTGAATCCCCATAAGCAGTAAAAGTGTTTAAGACTAATAATGATAATTTGAATTAAAAATTTTATTAATATCTATAATTTTCCAGTTCTTACAGTTTGATTTTTTCAATATCTTTGTTACCAATTTTTATTTTTAATTGATATGTATTTCCTTGCATAAAATTCTTTGTATCAATATAACATTTTGCTTTAAAAAAGCATGTACTATATTTAATCTAAAAAGATTAAGTCATAAAATAGTATGAGGCAATTAAATTAGCGTCATTAGTTATATTATTTTATGTTAAAAAATATAGACATATATTGAGAAGCATGAAATGTATATTTAATCTCTCAGAGGTCTCAGACGCACAAACCACAAATTACAGTTGGTTAACTCTTGTGAAAATTGTGCAAAGTCTGGGATTGCTGATTTAATTGAACGTATTACGAACAGACATAGCTTGATAAAAGATTAAATTGCTGAACAAATTGGAACACAATACTTAAGATTAACTGCGCACGCAATACAAATTAACATTTTAAAGAACCACACTGAATTTTTAAAATCAAAACATTAACATCGACATAAATATTAAAACATTGAATCACATAATACATCATTAATCGATGTAATTAATATTGACTGTTTTATCCTTTTATTATTATGTGTTCTTTAATACATGTTGTGTAATATACAGCTTGCGTCTAATTACAGGCAGACGAAGATCCACCACACGCCTTCTCGCAATGTTTTGTGCTGAAGCCATTGGGTAATTCATACTACTGTCAGCACGATATCTTTCGCCTTGGCATTCATGATATTGCATGAACGAAGGAAAATTGAGCTGATTTTCGCGACGAGCGTGTGAGCAGACAGGTTGTCGAGTGACGGATGCTCCGGAGATCACAATTAATAAGTGAGCCACCTAATTTCATCGATAATCCTCTCGTCACAATCGCATCCTACCTATCCTCATTCTTTCCATAGATAATATTACAAGTTTTGTATGAAGAATATATCTTTCCACTTATATTTTGGCCACAATAAAAAAAAGAAATCGAAAATCATCCGATATATCACACAGTTGAAGTAATTTTTCTCCGTACAACACACACACACACACATACACACACACACACACACACGTGCATATATGTGCATATTGTTTCAAAAAACAAACTTACATTTCTTACATGTACTAGCACAATACAAACACATATATAAATGTCTCATTGATCAAAAGATGATTTGATTTCTGGTGACAGATAATATCTTTGCATTACTACGCTTTGAAATGTATTGTAACATATTTTACATTAAAAATGCTGTGTATTTTTGTAATACGAAAATGTTGGCCATTAAATACAAGAATACGGAATTAATTCGGACAAGTTGATTATCTATTCCACAGACGAAAACAAAAAAAACCTTGATATTTTCGTCGGTCGCGACAAAGCATACAGCTCTATTTTAATGTGAACGAATTATTATTAATAATAGTGATGTGTCTAGTAGGATGTTAGACGGTGCTGAATAAATCTCAAGGCGGATTTTATATACATAATGTACTTTTAATGTGATATCTCATTATATAAGTAGAACGATACAATTAAGTACAAAGATACTCGTCCTTTACTCTTTCATAGGATTACTTTATATCGGCTAACGGTTTTAATTTTGCAAATATATCAGGAATATTGATATTCTACAGATTCCCACGTTTTGCTTGCTCCAATTCGATCGCTTCAAACAACGCTTGGAAATTGCCGGCGCCGAAACCCTGAGAAAGAAATAGCAAATTTACGATTACTTAAATATCAGTTAATTTTTTGAGTTTTTTTTAGATACCATATAGTAAAATACCAATTTTATACATTTTTATAGAAAATAATTAGATGTTAGAACTTTTCTCGATACTTACGTCATGGTTGCGTCTCTGTATGACTTCTATGAACAGTGTCGGCCGGTCTTGCATATTTTTCGTGAATATTTGTAGAAGATATCCATTCTCGTCGTAGTCTATTAATATCTTTAATCTCTGCAAAGCGACAGCGCAATCGAATTAATAATAAACACATTGCAATTTGTATCAGTTAATTTTAGTTCGTTATCAATAAAGGTACCTGTAATATATCCAAATCCTCCACGATGGTCACGCCACTGGCTTTCAGGCGGTTTCTGAGCATATCGTAATAACTATCGGGCACGTCAAGAAATTCCATCCCCCTGGCACGCAGATTCGTTATCTGCAAAATGGAGCGCAAAATGGACGTGCGAAGGAATTACTGCGAGCGATATTTTTTTAGATAAATTAAGAATATTAAGCTATATGTTAATTATTATTAATTAGAATAAAAATTATAGAATAAAGTTATTAAAAAAGTTATGACCAAAAAGTTGGTTTTTTTAAAACTGCTCTTTTATACTGCACAGTCGTGTCTTGCAGGGTGTAAACACAAATGTAATTAGGGCATTCGATTATTACTCACTGCTGTAATAATGTCACTGGTATTGAGGGCGATATGCTGTACACCGGCGCCGCCGTAGTACTCAACGTATTCTTGAATTTGGGACCGTTTTTTTCCCGGTGCGGGCTCGTTGATCGGCATCTTCACTGTCTCCTCCCAATTCGTCATCACGATAGACCGTAGCGCGGAGTATTCCGTGTGCAGCTGCGTGTCGTCCACTGACCAGAATCTATGAAACTGTAAACACTCTTCATACCTAAGAAAGACAGAGAAAAATTATTTAACGTAATACTTTATTTTTTTAGCTTAAGAATATTTTACCTGCGAGAGATAGAAATTTGAAAATATTCAGCTTTTATTTAAACTTACGAATCTCATAAAATTCGATAAACTTTATATACTATTACACATTTTATTATATTAATGTAGTAACATACTGATGTCATAGTGAATTATAACAAACGCTACTATCAACTATTATTTAAAATTATGAGGAAAATGAACTAAATATACGATTTCTCGTTAGCATAAATGTGTTTACGTTCACAAGTAGATAAATTTACATACCACTTCGCAACAGGTTCCATCTGTTTGTCAGACTGATTACCCACCACATGGTCCACGAAATTCAAATGTATTTGCGGCCTATAATAATTAAAAAAAATGTCGATATAAACATTTATTCAATTTTCTATTGTCGAGTTTCTCGTTTTTCTTTTGCGCTTAATGTATCATAAATTAATTCTGCATTATTTTAAATATATCTTGGAATTTTAATCAATTAATATCCTTTATTTTTCTAAAGAATAAAGTATATTTTTTTCAACAAGGACAGATATATTGCAAGATATTATTATTAAAATATTCTAGTTTTTTTTTGTAGTTTTGTAGTTATTGTATGAAGAATCGCTTTTTGCATACGTACAATTGTTGGAGAAGAACGTCTTCCGACGCTCTTACGAATCCTGGCAGAAAGAAACCTTTGTATCTTGTCCTATCGATAAGTGTATGGTGCGTATCGCCATACTGAAAACGATGAATGTTAATCAATATCTAAAAGATGATGATATGATAAGTTGTGTAGGAAAGTATTTTTATACTTACAGTTTTTAGAGTGACCATTCTCACGGTACCGTATTCGTCGCTTTCCTCCCATACATCGCGCACTATTTGGGCACCCCTTTTCTTAGCGACCTTTACACGTACAGTTAAAAATATTAATGAGGAGAACAACTTGAAAGTTAACTTGCCATCATTTTCCGATAGGACAAAATAATTAAAATTTAATTATGCTTATTTTAATTTTGGAAAGGACATTTCATCTTGTCACTGGAAATTCTACTAATATTTTCAGATAAAGAGAAAAAGCCCTTGTTTCTTTACCTTCACAATGGTGTCAATATCTTCGACGTTGAATGCTACATCTCGCACACCGTCGCCGTGTCGGGAAAGATGCTCCGACATCTCTTCGTTATCAGGCTCGTATGGAGATTCAAACACAAACACTATCTACGATTACAACATTTGATGATTAGAAAGTTCTTGTAACAGTTCTTGGACATAATCTTCACAAAAGATTATGTCCAAAATTTCAAAAAATCCTTTATTATTAAATAAGTTGTTAAATAAAGTAAATCTATTGAAGATCTTTTTACTAATTATATTTTACTGCTTATATTACATTCGTGTGTGAATTTAACGTTACTTTGTTCTGTCTGACAACGTGCGCGGCTATTTTTCTGGAGCTAGTTTCCAAACCGCGATATCCAAGTGGTTGGAACCCCATTCTGCATCGGTAGAAACTAGCGGCCTATAAGCGACGTAATTGAGTTTTACTTTCACGTATAATCTATATTTTATTTTATTCTATTTTTTTAATATATATTTTTTTCTCTATTTTCTTTGTAAGTGTGTAGCATTTTTTGGTAGAAAATAATCAGAACATAAAACCAACGAAGTTTATGTACATAATGCCTAATTTGATAAACTTGATAAAACTTATAGAGATATAGATAAAGAATAGAATCATTGAATACCACATATATTTATGATTCTTTTTTATGTCGAAACTTATTCTTATTTCTCATATTAAGAAACGTTTTACATATAAAAATTTACCTGCTTCGCATTTCCGACCCAGAATTTTATGTGATCGAAACTGAGGAATTTTCCTCCAACGGGCTGAAAAATGCAGATATTGCATCACATTTTTAATAATAATTCTTTTTATAATTTATATATTTTAAATAATAATATTAATTCTAAACAAAAAAAGAATCTTCTCTCCTCAATAATTTGACAAGGATTTAATTAATTTACCTGAGGTCCTTTATCAGTGTAAGTCGTCTGGAAATAAACGCAAGAAATTTATTACTTAATGAATGAAAAATAATTAACTAATGTTGGATAAACTAAAGCAATTAAAAAGAATATTTGTTAAATAAATATTTGTTAAACGCTAACAAATATTTTACGTGTGTCATATAGAAGCATTTTACAAAAGTTTATCTTATAGCGAATTATATATATTTTTTGAATAATTACGTATTAAATAAACAATTATTCTGTGCGAATAATAGTCAAGTTGAATTGTAAAAATAATTATTACTAGATAGTTCTCCGACTTACCATGATTCGACTGAAATCGAGGAAAACGGTAAAAATTACCTCCTGTGATGATATCGAGCATTCGATTATCGCTGGACGCACATCGGGTTCCGCTTTAAATATCGGGCCCACCGACAGTCCACAGGCTCGTCCTGTTTTTCTATTGGTTTACGACGAGGGCTTGTTTGTGCTACGCATTCTCTGATCAGCAGTTCATAAATTAAACCGGCAACGACGACAGGTTTTTTTTAATTAAATGCGTCATTAAAGCTGTGATACGCTCAACGACACGCATTCGAGGTAGGCTCGCCTTCCTAATTAACACAAAAGAACACATTTCTCTTCGAGTATATATGCATATGAGCAAGGTCTCTGAAGATCCCCAGAATTACGCCACAAAAGTTTCCACTCTATGGAATTTGTAGAGATAAATATTTTTCAAAAATTCAATTATTATTATCAATAAGAAAGACTTCCAGGGGCTTTATATGTTACAGTTAATTGTTACACGACATAAAATTATATGACAAATATATGTCTTCTAAAATATTTGCGATTTTTTAAGTTACAATAAAAAAATGTACAGTTTCAAAATATTATAGTAAAAAGAAACGTAAAGAGAAATTTGTATAAAATTTTTTCTATATTAAATGGAAAAATTAAAAAGTTTTTCGGCATTTATTACATAAAAATCATGATATAAAGAGTGAGCTGTGTGCTAATAATAATAATAAAAATCTCTTCTTTAATATTTCATTCGCTTTGAGGAAATTGAAAAATTTTTGTCACGATAATTTGTATACCTTCGGTATATTAAAATTATTCCTTTAGCATAAACATCTCACTTTCCGTAATAAACATATTTACTCGTGCCTGATGTTAGAATGTAGTTTTTCTGTACACACCCTCTAATGCATTTATGTATTTATACTACGTAATATTAGATTGGAACTTTTTTGCTGTTTACGTTAAACGTTAAGGTGATGCAGTAGCAAGTGTCGTGCATACCTACGTTGTTGTTAATTTTAAATGTCATTTATTAGGAATACTGTAGTATTTAATGAGTTATTAATTCGCAAATAAATTAATTTTAAGCAAATTAAAACTCTCAAGAAGGATGTCTTATATAATAATTATAATTATTTAATAACTGCATAATATAAAAAAACTAAAATTATTTTAAATATAATTATTTTAATAATTTTAATAACATTACTGTGTACAGGACAAGTTTAAAGATAAGATCAAGGAAACATGTAAAGAATGATAAATCATTTATTATTAGACTTCAATCTTAAATAAAACGCAAAACCTATCAAATATAGAGAAAAAGTCAGCGGAGAATGCACGCAATGCATAATATAATATGATTCAACTCTCTGTTCGCCAAAAAATCAATGCAATATGTATAAGCATAAACGTTTAAATTAATCATATAAATCATATAAATATTTGGAAATATTGCAATCACGTATCACGTTGTCAAAAAACCTGTCTCACGGAAGATTTCAACACGAGATTATCGACATTTTTATTTAAATATTACGAGATAAAAAACGGATTTAATATAGAGACAACGATAACATGGCAAAAAGTAGCGCATAAAACGTCGCATAAAATATCTTTACATTAAAATTGACAATGTCGAGCAATCGATCTTTGTAATATTATTATCGTTTCTATTATTTTTCTACAAAAGCAATTCGGGCGACTAGAAGTACTGGACGCAGCGAAATACTGATCTCCGTCTTTCTTCTCGTGGAGAATATATATCTTTAACTATTCTCTATAAAACAACGTCTAATTCGCGTTGACTCGATTAAAATACAAATAAGTTACTAATGGCTCGTTATGCGTATATGTATATACAATAAATTGACTATATATACAGGATGTCTAAGAATCAATGAAGATGCACTGTCGTATCTCATAAAATTTGGTGTCTATTTTTTTCAGATATCAGTACTCTACATTTTAACTTTTAGATAATACAATTATTTTTACAATAATTTTTATAATATATTTTTATAGCAATTGATATAGACGGCAAATTATAATCAATCAAAATAAAAATTTGGTTGATATAAAACTTAAAAATTAAGTTATAAAATGGTTACACTTATTTATCTTTATTTTTGAAGCCTGATTTCCAAAAGGGAATTTTTCATTTCTAATGATTTATAAATCGGAATCTAATGAGATATGCTCCATGATATATTAATAAGTTAAAACTTGGAAAGATTATCTCCAAGTTTTAAAAATAATAATACTATTCATTTTCCGTTGATTCTAAGACATCTTATATACAATTACACATATATAACACAAATAACATTTGCTATGATATCGATTTACACGATTGATGAAACGGTAAAGTACAAACTGGTTGGTCGATTCGCTAACGTAGAAAATGTTTTTCGACCGGTATTACACGCGAGGAAATACATAACTATACTGCAGTGGTATATAAAAGCTCTTTGATCGTAGCCGATCTTCCGGAATTATACTCGGTATATCGGAAAATCACAGATTACAAAAATACACGTAGAAAAACATATATTTCATGTTGTTAAAATTATTTCGTCAAAATTAATTCGATTCTTCTCTCTTATTCTGGATATGATAACTTCTCTTGTCGAGAGTAAATAAGCGAAATCGTGAACATATGCATTATCCTCCTCTCTTTTTTCTGATAAAAAAGAAAAAGAAGTAACGCGCGATCCCAAATTTATAATAACACTATTCCGTGATCTCTTTCTAATCGACGTTTCGCCTTGAGAGCCACGATTCCCATCAGATCCGCCGGGGTTGGAAGCGCTGCAAAAGTACTCGGTGCCACAGCTTGCTGATAAAAAACTTCGACTCCTCCGCTCTGGTTACCATAAACTACCGTGTCCTCCGTTCTGTTCAATAAAAATATTCTTTGATGCCTTTAATTAATCGAATTTGACCTGTGCTATTTTGATATATTCATTTGTCAATTCATGTAATATTATAAGATTTTTAAACTTTTTTCTTAATTTGTATTATAAACTGACAAAAAAACAAAGCACACTACAAAGATCATATTTTAAAACAATTTGAATCATCTGTTAAAAGACATTTGTTTTAAAAAGTAATTCACACAAAACTAAAATTAATTCGTGGATGAGAAAGGCCAAGTCTTTTAAGTAATATACAAATTAAATATAAAATAAAAAGTAAATTTTTTTTCGATTTGTTATAAATTAAGATCTTCGTAATTTACCTGACGATAATGTCTGTCAAATTGCTGGCTTGCGTAAATCTGTCATGAAGGCAGGACACGATGTCTAATTCGGTAACGCCCCACAGCCCAGAACGCTGCACCGTGTCCCACTGCGGATCTACATTCAGAATACTGTACAACTCCTTGTTCTCCGTGGATGGCAACGGTTCCAGACATTGTTGTAGTCGCGATTCGAGTTTACCTAACGTGCTTACGCAAGTATGCCACTGTATAAACAAATCGATTATTATTAGTCTTTATAATTGCGTTTTTATATAAATATGTAGGAAAATATTTTAGATTTTAATTTTATTTTTTATCGTAATTTTTTAAATTCCTAAACCTAACAAATTCCACTTTATAAAACTTTTACCAGAGCATGTATCAAATCCGGATTGTTTGCGGTGCCGTTCTCCATCAGCAACACCAACACCATATTCTGATAGCCACAGAGAAAGAGCTCGGTTTTCACAAGACAGGCAGAAGGATCATCCTTGTTGATCCAGTCTTCGTCCAGCTCATCCTCACCATCGCTCGCCTCCTTCTCGACAAATTCCAGTTTCTGCCTGATCAGTTGATTCGTCGTTGTCGTTGCGGCAGCAACTGTTGCGCCACCAGAAAAACCAGACAAATCGCGAAATTCGCTTGGCGTAGTCTCGCGACTGCAAAACCCACTAGTTCGTTCATCGGCAAGTAGACTGAGCTTCGACATCAACGGTGTCAACTGTAAACCGTCCAACTTTCTCCTCTGCGGAAATTCGAACGTGCTTCCACCACCACACTCCGACGTCGATTTCCGCCGATCGTCGCCGTCAGACACCTCAGCGACGACGTTGAGCGGCTTCAGCGGCAGACTCATTGATCTCTTGTACGTTTCTTGCTTGCTTTTGTCGTACCCAGGCTTGGAGCACTCTAAAAGATTTATATTTAAAATAAAGATTTTAAAAATGTTTCGCATAGAATATTCACGCTATTATTGCTATTGCTATTTTTACAATTATTACTTCTATTTTCTGCAATATTAAACATGCATTCTTCTTTTATATTGACAAAATTTTTTCAGAACTTTTAGTTCACGATTTAAATAACGATTAAATACCTTCACGACCATTCTTCGTAACCGAGTTCTGGCTATTGTTTATCGATAGTTTCACGTTCATCAGGTCACTCGGCAGACTCTTCGATTGCAGATTGTTCTCATCGTCACGATGCTCGTGAATGCCGTCGCTGTTATCACGCAACTCCTCGCAATGCGAGGCGACGTATTGCTCATACAATGATTGCGAAACCGGTAGACCGTCGTATCGAAAAACGGGATAACAAGGATCGACGATAGTGCGCGAGTGTCGCACACTACCTTTGGTCATCTTCCGTCGGGGTGAATTCGGATTGCGATCGTCCGGTGAGGCTTCATTTAATTTGCACAATCTATTGTAATAATAGGAAGTAGTGGTAAAATAAGATAGTATCTATAAAACATTCAATTTATAGAAATTGAATTTGATTACCGTTATTCACTTTTTACAATTTTAAAAATGAGAGAATTACCAACTCAATAATTATATTCGATAATCGGATAGTTATAATATTAATTACATTTTGTCCAATTCTGGCTGATGAGTCCTAGGAATACCATTCAAGCGTGGCTTAATTGATGACGTCAAGTCTGGCAGGCTCACGCTTTTCCTATCAGGATCCTTCTTTTTCATCAATTTCTTCTTCGACGTAGCGTTTCTCAGCTTGTTCAGGCGTTTGCATCTATGGTATATAGTCAAAATTTGATTACTTTATAACTGGAAAATTGACACACATCGCCAAGCCTTACCATAACTTCGACAAGAATTTTTAAAAATTGAAAAATTTGAAACACATACCTGAGCGCTTCTTTGACAACGTCGGGAATGTCATCATCATCGCTTTTCGATGAGCTTCTATGTCCCTCATTTTCACCACCGCTTTCAGATGAGCAGATGAGCATAGCATTCCCAAGTAACACCCGGTCGACGTCTTTTAATGGAGTCGCGCAAACACTGGGCGTAAGTGGATTGGTAATAGCACTGCCTTTGGGACGTTCCGACTTAATCTCTTGCTTGCGTCTGATCGGTGACTCATGACTGATGGCGAGCGGCACGGACGACACGTATTGCGATACCGGCGCGTAATTCGTGGAGTCCAGTTCGCCTTCCTCGGGAACTGTAAAAATCTTCGATGTGTCCCGTTTCATACCGGACGAAATAAGCGGTTCCTTGACCCCAGACTTGGAGACGGTCTGAAAGTTCATCAAATCGAACGGAAAACAGTTCACAAACTGTCAGTTATTACAATTTTTATCAAGATAACAGAATATTTAGAATAATATATTGTATACACTTGCATTTTTATTATCTCTTTGCGCACTATGTTTTACCTTTCTCTGTAGTATCTTCTTGGTCATAGTATCTAGACACGAATTGTAGTAACGCTCGTTATTCGCCTCTTGCATTAACTTTGTAAATTGCTTTCGCTCTATGTACACTTGTAACAATTGAACACCGATCGGCAAATGAAATTCTGTCGAGATCCTTTCCGCAGGAGCCTACAAATTTAATAAATTATGAATTCTTAAATTAAGTTAAATTATGAGTGAATAAATAAAACCTAATACGCGTATTTATTTATTTAAATTTATTTTTTTATAAATCCGATAAAAGAAATACCTTTATCCTGTAAGGATCAGTTATGACTATTTGTTTCGTTAGATCTGCTCCCAGCTGTGTAGAGACTATCCTGAAAGAAAGACAATAAAGATCAGATAATTTGAAAAGATCAAAGTAACTAACAGTAATTAATAACATCAGAATAAACAATAGTCAATATTAATATTTTAAAAAAATATTAGATATCGCGATATTGCAACAACAATATAATTTTACTTATGGATTTGTTTCATACTTGTTATTATAAAATAATGCTCCACCCAAAATGCCATTTATTTCTTGACAATGCTGCAACACTTGTATTCCTTCCAAGAATATGTTGCTGGCACTCTACATTAAAAAAAACACACTGTTATACATTGCAAAAATATATAAAATCATATAAATTCACAATCTTGATATTCATATTTAGCATATCTCTTTCTATCTCTATCTCAACAATATCTTAGTATTTAATATTATTCTGCACTAACCTTTGGAAGTTTAATAACAGGAATGTTGGAAAACAGATTGGCACTATGTTGAAGAATTGGCAGATAGGTCTCAAACATCTGATACAATTTCTCGGTGAATCTATTGCGATCATTGTTGAGAGACTCCAGTATCTGGATGAGATCGCAGTGAAAGAATTTCAATAATGATTCCAGAGTGTCGGCGCGTCTCTCAAGTATCCAGTCATGTATATTCCTATCAGTCCCCACTGCCTAACAAAATTAAGCATACATAATTTATAATTTTTAATCTTATAAACTACCATTGAGTTGTAAAGTACAATGTGTATATTAGCTCTTTATAAATATTGTGTCACCAGATAACATTTCTATCTACTGAACGATATAAAACATAGTTGTATATGTAAAGAAAACATCACGAAATGTGTATGTCTTAACGGAATCTTGAGAAATAATAGGTAACTTTGAAGTTTAATATTAATCCTAAAGTGTTGAAGACTGTGGGTAAATTTTTACCTAAAGGCTAATATAAAAGAGTATGATAGCACTTAGAATTAATACTGATATTTTTGTTTTTAAAATTAATATTATTTAATTTACAAACACTATATTATATTACAGAGATTGTCTTTTTATATATAAATTTTGTTTTTATAAGTTATAAATTATCTTATCTAAAATAGTTCCATATAAATGCAAAATTAGATGCATTTATATTCTTAGTGAAATATACCTACCAGTACATACTGCCCAAACTTTTTTATCACAAACTTTCCACCTTGCAATGTGATAGAGCGTGGCGGTGAAAACGACGTTGTCAGGAAGTGATGCACACCCATCAGCTGTCCTGCCAGAGCCAGTCTCTGTGTGAGAGATACCCAGGCTGGATGAAAATATAGAACTGCTTCGGCAGGGTCATCCTCCTCTTTACAACACTTGGCAGTGTCGTAAATGAATACTATCATCATCTCTCTGAAAGCAAAGGCTTTATTTTGAAATCCAGGACAAACATTGCAATTTAATAAAATGAGACAATACAGATGCACTTTTACAAATAAGCATAGCTTGTAATGAAAGTAAGCTTGTAGATGTGACAAATTATACTATGTAACTTTCATGAGACCAATTTTTTGTTTCAGATCACAAGATTCACATAGCTCTTACCCAGGTCTAATCTGTCGAAGTACACCGGCAACGATCGCAAAGATATTCTGAAGTATTTCATTGTAGAAAATTATACTGATGACAATGTAGGAGAAGTGTGAAGTGTTTTAGTTTTAACGCATGACTGAGTGAATCACTGGCAAATGAATAATCGCCGATTAAGCCCAATAATAACCGATATGGCATCGGCCGGGGGGAGATAAGATTAAATTGCAAGTCGCATATGTCGATTCTCGTAATTCGTGGTCAGTGCTTGCGGAGCATTGAAGCAGCGATTCGAGCTGTTGCTCTAACGGGTCTAAATTTAGAGAAATTTTCGAAGGACAATTTTTGGAAAATCCGAGAGCTCGAAGGAAATATTTCGCGTTTTCCTTCACGTGCCTCGAGGAAGCGACGTCATCGTTGCGCAGTTGCGCGCCAACGTTCGCGAAGAATGCGGGGAAATAGTAAACAGAGAGAGCGTGTGTACGTGCGTGCGTGCAACGTGCGGTTGTGCGTGCTCTAATTAGATAAGACAATGTGATTACGCGCGCGGGACATACTTCGCCATGATGAGGATTATTAATCGTCGTCTCGGCGCGGTGCGTGGTCTGTCAACCAGTCCTGCCTCGCTGTCGAGGTCCCCCCCGCTGCTATCTTGTTCTCCCCGAATTGTTAACGCTTGTTCCGTCAACGTGAAAATGGGGTGCGATCTCGGGCGATCCTCGGCTGTGATCCGGTGGTACGACTTATGGAGATCCGCCTTGGCCGTGTCGTCGACCGGCAAGAAACGTCGCGTGCCATTTTTCCTCTTCTCTCTCTCCGTTAACCGTTGACTACGGACGTGGACGGTCGCACCGTGCAAAGCCGCTCCTCCCGCGCCATACCGATATTGATCTCCTCTGATGATCCGTGTGCGTGTGCACGAATACAGCAGCGGTTCCGTGTGCGTTCGCGCACACTTGCATAGTCTCTACATTTTCTTCCCTCACATGTGTGCACGTAATACGAGATGCATATATTTTTGTTTCTTGTAAAATAATTTTGTGTGTTCAATTTACTAGAAAAAAAGACATTATAATTTTATCGAGTGTGCAAACACGCACGCGCGTGCTCAAATAAATGTGATTAAATTGTAATATATATGTATAATGTTATTATACTCTTATTAAAATGAGATTTTAATAAGGTAAATATTATCAGTATTTACCTGCAGTTGTTACAGAAACATCTTCTATGGAGTGATGGATCCATTTAGCACAACTTGGATTTAAACTCCGATTTCGATTAATCGAAATTTAAATTTAAATTATCTATATATATTACTATTCACCGATAGAATTACTTTTTTGTAAAAAGAAAGATGAGATTTGAAGTAACAAATTCACACAATTAGAAACTTCAATTAAATAATTTTGTTTGACTGAATTGCCAATTAATCAGTGATTGATTACCAAGTAATTTATATTTTGTTAAATCGAATAAAATCATTAATTTTTGTCATGTATGAAAGAAAAAGATCTGATCGGGAACAATGAATTGTAAAGCTAAAAATTTTACCTATATAATTTGAAATAATTACCGATTAATTTGATAAAAATAATATTTCAAGGTTTATAAATGATTAACAGAAATCGTCATTGATTATTCGCTAATTTTCTCACAATAAAAGTACAAGACAGATTATTAATTATAATGTTAAATACAAATAAAATGCTTTTGCATTTTTACTATTAATATATCTGTCTTGCACAATTACATTTATATTACATACATATTTGTTTAACATGCTGAATTAAAGTGTGCTTTTATGAGTTACATGTTTTTATTAATAATACAGCTAAAATATAAACGATAGCTTCTTTCATTATTATTTCATTTAAACGAACTCCTCTGTACTTTTTACTGACTTTTTATTTTCTCCTTGTTTGAAAATCAAAGAATTCTACAATTGCCTTTCTCTTTGAGATAAACTTTTCTTTTTCTTTTCACATCTGTGTAGTTGTGTGGTGTTGTGTATATATACATAAGCAGTCTTTGCTGCCTGTTCCTTACAATCTAAACGCCTAAATGTGAGTCGTCGATTATAAACAATTTCATAGAAAATTTATTTATGTGATTAAAACAACGCATAAGTAAATAGAATCGTAATCGCTAGCTTGTGTGTGAGCACGAGACGATAAACGAATTTGTACAATTTATTATGCGTGTAATCCTAAAAAATAGTCTTACGGCTATACGATGACACAACTGCTTGCTCCTTTTTTCCCCTTTCTTTCGCACATCGGATACATTATAAAGAAATAGTTTAATATGGGATAGCGGTTTTTTTTTCGACCATCTTAAATGTATTCAACAGATGGCCGAGGAGTTTATCCTCCTTTATTACGCGATTCGGACCATCGGATGTGAAATCACGGTCGCACATTGTATGTACATACATAAATAATAACGTAACATGATGTGAATGGCGCGCGAATTCTGAACCACAACTTACGACTACAGCATGAACTCGAATGTGATGTTTTGCGCACGAAACAATTTCTACCTCTGTGGTAATGTATCCTATATAAATAAATATATGTACACATATATATTATACATATATTCTGTATATAGGAAAAGATTTTCAATATACAAAAAAATAATCTTTTAGATATATATCATAATATTGAGGATTAAACCTTCTGTTTCGAATTCCGCCTATTCAAGCTCATATATATTTTGTTAGCTACATCGGTGTTAGATAATCCGTCTTCACATTTTTGAGGGGGAGACTGTTACACGACTTATTCGTTGCATAGAAAATGATACACTTCTGCGTATCGCGAGAACTCACTTTTGTTAAAATTCACTTTTGTTGGAATAAATAATAAAATAAGGTCAATGTTAAAGATGACTCAAAGTGAACATGTTACGATTTTATCTCATCATACTATAGCTACGAATGAGATAGCTTCGTACAATTCAAAAAGTCATCGTTTTTGTCACTTTATATTCATGATAGGTCACGTGTTACAAATTTTTTATTTTTTTCCTTTCTCGAATCGAATTTTTTCATAAAAAATACAAATAGTTGTAACGCGGAAAAGAGGTAAGTTTCATATAGTTTGGATACAGTTTAATAATAACTGTTTATTAATAAATGTTTCACTGTTCGTGAGACATATGCTTATCAACTTATTCTCATCTATACATCCTCATAAAACGCAAAACTCTGGATGTTATTTCGACTTGCCTGAGGTAATTTTTAAAAGGAAATTCTTTCATTCGAAGTGTTGCAGGAAGTGTAAAAAGGGTTTGATGCATTAACTGTGACAGGTTAAATTGGACGGTCAATGAACATGTAAAACAAATCTTATAATCTATCAAACCCTCCATTTTCACATGTGTAAAAAAAGAATAAAAAAGGGCTGATAAACAGAAAAATTATGTTACATAATTATATATTATATTTCAATAACGTAATTATTAAAAAAGTAAACGTTAATTGTGCTATATGGCTTACTTCTTTTTTTCACGCAATATTATAGACGGCAAAACAAAGATATATTCTCGTGGATAAAATCAAATAGCGACATGAGCGCGGTAAGTTCTGGTCTAAAATTCACACTTCGTACAGCACAACTGGAACTGAGAACTCAGTAAATTGCAGTGAGGGAGTGAGAGGGGAAAGAAAAATGTTCACACAACTATAATAAATAGCGGAGACCAGTGCCTTCTCTACTTTTACATATTTAAGTCTATTCCGAGAGTTTCAGTTTTTGCTACGTGTACTGTACTGGCACAAAACCGTTCCGTTTTCTGTTTTTCATAAAACGCACTGCACTAAATTAATCCTTGAGTACTTCCACTTCAATTCGATTTCACATACGACTACATCGATTTTTTGATTGAATTACTTCCCTTCTGAGAACTTCTCCCTCAGACTTTTAATCTTGTGGACGAAGTACGTTTCCAGGGATTCGGCGCATTTGAAAAATGGCGACTCCTTCGGGTTATAATACCGACAATTATCGAATATTTTTGTCATGTCACCGATAAACTCGCTTAGTTTTTTGTAGGATCGATCATTTATCCTCAATTCAATAGTCTGCAAGTCTAATAAAACAATAAAATGCGCATAAATAATTAGATTATGTGTACATTATACTGCTATTAAAAAAAAAAATATATATATATATATATATATATATATATATATATATTCAGCTAAGAGTAACATATTTCGTATTAAATAATTGATGTAAAAAGAGAAATAAATTATTGAAGTAATAGTTATGATACTTACCCATTGGTTCCTTTATCACTTTGTAATAATCTGGCGCTTCGTTGGGATCTACTGGTTCCATAAACGGCCATGCACTTTTATGAGCCTAAAACAATATCGTCTTAATGTTTCCTTTTGAATAAAATTTTTCAAATTGAATAAAATATTTTATTTCAATATATAAAATATTTCCTCTAGTTTTTTGTTTTATTTTTTGAATAGAAATAATAAAAAAAGATCATAAATAAAATTTATTATAAATTTCTAGTATTATTTTAGAATTATCGGAAATATTTTCCGCCAGAGATGAAAAATTAATTTATAGGAACCGTCGATAATAATCTTTTAATGAAGATACTGCATACCTGTATTTGTTTAATTAATTTCTTTAACAAATCAAGGTCTTTTAAGTTAAGGTTCTTCATATTAGCGAAATTGACGGAGGAATTGCGTTGGCAATTTGGACAAACATATTCGTCGATGTTGTCAGCTTCTGATTGAAGTATACCGACGCATCGGCCGTGGAACCAGTCTTGACATTTGTCACAGCATATGTAAAATCTTCAAAAAAGATAAACACATTACTTTAAGTGTATAACTCTAAAGTAATAATGCTTAACTAATAATACAGACATAATAAAAAGAAAATTACCTAATTGTACATAATTTAAGATTAGTATTGCATTTATAAATATACATAGTAAACTTGAAAGTTATTTTACATTATTAAAGAATAGAAATAAAAAAAGAGCAATTAATTTCATTTCTAACTATAATATTATTTTAATTATATTTAAATTATTAAACACATTGTATTATCAATACAACTTTCGGGGAGGTGACACATAATTCTATATAGTATCTATTCTATAGTAGTAATCGTGCATTATAATTCTTTCTCTTTCTTTCATTTTACTTTTATTATTAACATATTTCTTATCTGTACACAATGCACTTACTGAGATTCGTCGTAAGGTTGTTTACACAGACAATATAATTCTTGTGTATCTCTTGCATGTCTGCATTCTGTGCAAACAAATTCCGACAGAGTTTTACTCATTTCTTCCGTTATACCCACGCAGTCACCGTGGAACCAATTATTGCATAAATCACATCCCACGTAAAATCTTTAAAGGAAAAACATTATTTGTGTGATTTGATCAACAATAAAATTTATAATCGATGTCAATATCTAAAATTATTTTTAAATTTAAACATAGAATTAAAATACATTATTAAGATTTTCATTTTTTATCATTTTTTCACAAACACAGACCATAAATTTATCAACTGTATTACATAGATAATCGATATTACATTGATAAAAATTTAATCGAGCTTCGTATAATAAACTCTTACTTGGTCTCGTCGTAAGGAGTTCTGCATAAGCAGTACAATTTCTCTTTCTTGATACGACTTGTAGCTGTTGAGCCACCAGGAGGCGTTGTACTATTACTTTGACTCTTGTGTTTTTTCGGTCTGCTACCACTTCGACTAGTCGGGCTGACCTGTTGAGCTGCTTGAGCATTAGCTTTTCGCTTCGCGCTGCCAACTTTTACTTCATCTTGCTTATGTCTCTCCGCTTTCGTTCTAGTGGCGAGCTCTGCCGACAGATCCTTCTACAAGAATATTTATTGAAATTTTACGAAATCATCTGGACAGTGCTATGGTTCCGAAAGATCGAAATTCAAGATCTCATCTACAAATCACTTTAAATAAAATTATGTCTTAAATAAAAATTCTGCATATACAATGTTATACCACACGATATTCATTCTTTCCTAAGTTTTTAAACATTTAAAATTAAAGCAATTTGATTCTAAATGATTTAATAATAAAGTTATTTTCTTTTTTTCATCTAATACTGAACTATTTACATTATTAAATTAAACTATATTGCAAATATTTTGACAAACATTTTGATATTGCCGTGATTCAGTTGCAACAAGCTTAAGTTCTATAAAGTTATGTTTTGCTAAACGTTACGAAATAAAGTTACAAATTTTATTAAGCACTGTAAATCAAATCACCAACCAACTAAACAAACACATAATTTATAGTAAATTGAAGAAATATTTCAATCTATACTGAAGCAAGATACGATTGATTTAATTCAATAATGTGAACTTGCACGGTTTTAAGTTATTATATTATATAAAATTACCTAACATGTGTAAAATGTATTTATTATTTATTATTTGTTATTAGATATTTGTAATTGGCTAATTACCTGTATATCAATTTGAAGTTCTTTCTCAAGTAAAGCTCTCTTTTTAAGAATGTCTTTTTTAAGGAGTTCCTTATGCCGGAACAATAAAACCTGCATTCGAGAATATACTTGCTGTTTTCTTCGCTGCTCTTGAGTATCTTTCAATTTTGCTGATCGATTTTTAGGTGACGACTCGACGTTATCTAATGCCTCCGATAGTTTCGGTATTCTAGAAATTTTAATATTATTTACATTATACAAGGTGTATCATTGACAAATAATTATTAAAAAATGTTTATTATTTACTTTTACTATGTTTATTATAAATATATGTATGTGTTTGTTATTTAGGTATGTAACTTATTTTAATACTTTCTATTCCAAATTAAAACAGAATACAGTGTTTAAGATTATCCAAATAATAAAAAATTTTGTCATATTCCTAATAATCCCCCCTCATCTACATATAATATATTATATAGATATACGATTATTGCTATGGTTATATACAAATATTGCTACTTTCTTTAAAAAAAAGACATTAAACAAAAATGGAGACAATATGAAAATTGAATGAGAAAAATGAAGATTATAAAGATATAAAAAGTATTAAAAGTTGACGGAAAACTGATAGAAACAAACTGTAGTTGAAAGGATGTATTTGGTAGATTTGAAATATTTTATACCAGCTCAACCACTCTCTGATCCTAAAAGATTTATTTTTAATTAATAATTCTCAATTCTATCAATATTCTTCTATTATTACTTACAAATCTAAAACTTTGTCCAAGTTTTCTCTATTTACACAAGTATTATATTATACACAATTACATTTTGTATTTTTTTTCCTTTCTAAATTTGTTCGTATCGATGCCTTGAGGCCTCTTTTCCGCGACGCTGATTGGTTCTCTCGCTTGCCTCGCTTCGCGTTGCGAGAGTAGTTGTCAGCACGATTGAATTTTGACAGCTGTGAAGTGTTTAATTTTGACAGTCGCGTGACAGTTCGTTAAAAAAGTTAAGATTGTCGTTATAGAAGAGGAAGAGCCTCTTTTCCGCGACGCTGATTGGTTCTCTCGCTTGCCTCGCTTCGCGTTGCGAGAGTAGTTGTCAGCACGATTGAATTTTGATAGCTGTGAAGTGTTTAATTTTGACAGTCGCGTGACAGTTCGTTAAAAAAGTTAAGATTGTCGTTATAGAAAAGAGGAAGATTCTTTTTGGAAAAGGAGAAACAAAAAAAGAAAAAAAGAAATGAAAGAGAGAAACAAATAAAGAAAAAAAGGAAGAAAATTAGGTAATAAATAAAGGTATGTACATGTATGTTTATACATGTATGTATGTATGTATGTATGAGAGAGAGAAGTGCGTGCATCCGTGCGTGTGTACACTGTGGAGTATCTTACTCGAACAAAAATTTTTTAAAGTTAGTTTTCTGTATTGATTTTTCTATTTGGTTATTTTTTAAATTTATTAATTTCTATATGTGCACGCGCACGTGTTACATTATCATTTTATAACTAGCAATAATAGTTAATTAATTAACTATTATTGCTAGTTATCATAACTAATTAATTAATTAATGTATATAAAGTTGCAGTTGCAAAAAATGTTGATCTCATTTTATATAGAAAGGTACATATAACGTCAAAGTATTTAATAATTTATTAACAATTGTAATTTTGTTTTTGTACACTGTGGAGTATCTTACTCGAACAAAAGATTTTCGAAAGTTGGTTTTCACCAGAGCTGACAATTTCAGTGTCAAAGTCATACTGCTTTAAAGAAGATTTATGTATGTTGTATATTTTGTTTTTCTTTTTTTCTTTTTTTATGTGTATAATGTTTTTAAAGAGGGAAAAAAATTAGGTAATAAATTAATGTATGTAAGTATGCTTTCTCTCTCTCTCTTTTTTTTTCCTTTCCTTCTATATATATATATATATATATTTATTTATATAATTATTATTGCAATTATTATTTTCAAAAAGTAAAAAGCTAAATAGCGCGCGTGTACCGTGCGCCTGTACTGTTCTAGTAAAATAAAAAGAGGGATATAGTGTATAAAAAATGCGAAACATTAATGCAAAAACGATAGTAAATAAATGTGAATTTATAATAAGTTTCCTGTGAATAAGTTCATAAGAGTCTAGCCAGGTAACATTAAATAAATAGATTTGAGGAAGGAAGGAGGATGGGTGGATAAGTGATTATTTGCCAAGTCCCTTCTTTGCAATGCAATGACTGAAATAATCAATTTTATTCTAAAATAAAGAGACGGGTTATTTTAATCTCTTGTTTGTATCTGTTTTAAGATATTTTTAAACATAGTTTAAAATATATTTTTTATGCATAAATATATAATGTTATGATGACTTGAATTGTATCTCAAATATAAAAATTGGTTAAAAAGCAAAAAATGTTAGTAATTATGATTATAGTGTTGTTGTGTTCTAAAATGAGCAAAGCGAGTAGATCCAAATAAAATTAATAGTACAGCACAATACAGTATAATACAGCATACAGCGTAATACAGCAGCACAATTTTATTTATTTGAGAAGCTAAATAGAAAAAGATATAAATAAAGAAGATAAGAAAAAACAAAGAATAATCTATATTAAATGTACAAATACAGCATTATTATTTATGTAACAAGGCACTGTAAGATTTCAATTTAGCTCGATCATTATATCAAATTTTTGTGATAACATGATCCTAATAATCATTTTCGAAAAAATTCCTTTCTTAACAATAATATCTGATTAGTAATAAATTCTATTCTCTTTTATTCATCTTCGGAAAAAAAAACTGTGCTACTGCGTTACCGTATTAATACTTTGCGGTCCACATGTATATTACACTAAAATAAATGACTAAACAACTTATGATTACGATACGAATTAAGTAGGTTTTTAAACATTTTATCGGTAAGTCTACCATCTAATAGTTTTGTTTATCGATAAAAAATTAGTAATTTTAATGATATAACAATTAAAATTTGCGCGATATTATTATGCTATTGCAAGTGGACAGCAAGTTAATAGTTCTCGATCATATACTATTTGATCTGCATTTGTTACGTGTGCTCTTACTTTGAGGGAGTTTCGCGATTTTCTTGTTTTACTGCAGGTCTTTTCCTTGGTGTCTCCACCCAATCTTTATCATCTTTATCGTCGCTGGATGATTGCGTATTTATTGGCGTCGTCGTCGTTACCGCTGTTGGAACGTTTGACGATGGCGCTGGCCGTTTGCGCGATGGCGGACGCGGCGTCGTCGCCGTGGGCAAATTATGTGTCTGATTACTAGTCACCGAATTTTCTACGCCACCCTTCATTTGCTTCTCCTGATAACGTTGTAATTGCAACAATTTCTCCTCTATCTCCGGATTCAGATTTTCTTGTTTCAAAGCATTTTTAATCGCTAAAATAAAAAATAAATAAGAGCATTTAGAGCAAGAAACTATTCAAGAAATTTTTCCCGAATAAAAAAGAAAATTCTAAAAAATATTTTTTAACAATTTATACAAAAATCTTTAAAGATTTCCTTGCATAAAATTCATAAAAATTAACTTTTTTATATAAGAAATACTTGGAAAAACTTATGTGTATTACATGTTTTCAAGAAAATTTTATGACACAAAAAATATTCTTAAAACGTTGGCTGTGTTTCAAAATTGCTGTCAATACTAAAAATCTATAGTTTCTGTTACGTACACTATAGATTTTCGGTTGACAGCAATTACACAGCGTTTGTACAAAAGCACACTTTGCATGTATTTTATTTTTTTGTATACTAACTTTGTTGAATATAATCTGGAGTGAGTACAAATTTATTTGACGAAGAATCGTTTCCTTCTTTTGTGGATTGTGACGTTGGTTGCTGACCATTAGCTATATTCATTTTTTGCACATCCTCCTCTGCCGCATTTGCCACACGTCCTACTTGTTGAACGACTACTTTCGGTTTTTCCGATGATTTTACTGGTGTTGTTGGTTGTGGAGTTTCTGGAATGGTTTCGGTGATGCTTTGTGGTTCTAATAAAAGACCAGTGTATATAATATTATAAAATATCAATAATTTTGTCAAAAATATTGAAATCTTTTTAAAAACTTTCAAATATTTGTTTATCATTATTCTTTCAAATAATAATAATAAAAAATAAAAGTTTACGTACCACTGGTAGACGACGGCGGAGTTATAGACTGTTGTTGCTTTGTAATTGACGATGCTGGAGTATTTGTAGCTGGAGAAGCTTGCGAAGTCTGAGATTGTTGTTGCTGATTGTTGGGCGATTGAGCTGGTTGAACGGCCAAATAGATCTTAGTAGGTCCCAAGACACCTTGCTTGCCGGTCGCTGCATGCGCTGATTGATTTAAAACTTATAATTTAATTTAGAACATTGTTTTTGTACAAAAATATCAATTACCAATTATCGTATACCTATCAGTTACCAATCATATACAAACTAACATTTTAGAAACAAAATTTTGTTTCTAATAAAAGAACAAACAATAGAACTTGTAAAATTACTTTTATAAACATTATAAAAACCAACCTTTCAAAAGTTGCTGCTTAACTTGTTGCTGCACCATATTTAATTGCTGCGGCGTGAACTCCGATCCTTGCAAACCTTGTAGCACAATTCGCGGACCCTCAGCTGTATTGATAACTTGCGCTGTTACGCACTTGATTATGGTGCCGGGAGGTTGTCCTGCTAATAAAGAAGCTTCAATACTACCCGGAGTCGGAGTCGTGGCGGAGCTCTGAGTTGTCGTCACTGGTGATGTGGTAGAGGTTGCAGTGGTCGTTGTTGGGCTCGCGTTTACAGTGGTGGTTGATTGTGCAACTGTTGAAGTTTGCATGGTTTGTGGAGCTAAAAATATAAATTTATTCTCAGTGCACATATAAAATTTTTTAGAGTTAGACTTTACTAAGCACTTTTTTGTTAAAATGTAAATTTTTCAATGAGTTCTTAGTTAACTTTTCTCTGAAAATGTGCAGATAATTAACTAGAGTTAGTTACTAACCTTGTTTATTAGCGGCAACGGTACCTTTCACGATGAATCCGCCATTAGCCGAGTTTACATGCACAATTTGGTTGGACGCGTTTCGTATCACAACCTGATTGCCAATCGTAGTCAATTGTGCTTTGCCTGTTGCTAATTGTTGAACGAGGTTTGCGTTCGTGACCATTATCGGACTGCCGCTTATTACTTGTCCACCAGAAGATATTACCTACAATATTTTTATATAACTGTAAATAATGTAAATATATAGATATTTACATTTTCATAATTAATTCTAAGTTATGAGTGCTATAAAAACTCTGCAATATTTATCTTTTCATATGCCTTAAATATTTTTCAAATTTCTAGATAATTTCCAAAAATATTACAACTTGGATATCGGACGGCAAGTTAATCAGAAGAATTATTACCTGCGCGGTTTGCCCTGTATTAGTGACCACGATGGCACTCTTCGTCCCTTGAGTCGTTGTGGCAGGCGTCAGAGTTACAGTTGCAGGTTTAACGCGTTGAACAGCAACTTGTGTTTGTTGTGGCGTTTGCACTTGTTGCACTGTCGAATTTACCGTTGCCTTTGCATTCGGACTGGATTTAGTCGCAGTCGTACTCTCCGTTACCGTTTTAGTGCTAACAGTAGTCACAGTCTTCGCCTAGAATACATCAATCATAATAAATAAAGTTGTTGTATAAACATTTGTATTTGGGAGTTTATATTAATTATAATTCAATTGATTGTAGGTTTCTATAAACGCGAGATTCAATAATTTTATTACTGATTCTATTCAATTATTAATTTCTCTACTGTGTGTCAATTAATATTATATCTTATTTTTATATTCTCTTTTACATTCTGTTTTACAATTTAGAATATTGTTTTTGAAAAATGTGTTTTTGAATGAATTACTTGTGGAGTGGTTGTAGTTGTCGAATTTGTTTGAGCGCCTTGCGCAATTGTAGTGCCTGCAGTTTGGCTTACATTCAGTACATGCAGTTTCCCATCCGGCATCTGAACCAATTGCTGACCAGGTAACAAACCGCGTACTTGCAACTTTCCATCTGGTCCTCTGAGAATTTGCACTCTCTGTTGCACTGGTACAGGTGAATTAGTAGTGCCTTAAAAATACAATTAAAACAAGACATTGAGATAAAACCTTTCAAAAAAGAGAATTTGTACATTGTAATTCAATTTTTTAAAAATGAAAATTTTTTCATAATATAATTTATTGTTATTGTTAAATATAATTAAATAAAATAAACTTACTTGTTGGCGTCACCCTGATCAAGGATTGCTGGTTTAATCCTGGGGTTTGTGGAGTTTTTGGTAAAATACTGGTGGGGCCGGTCACAACTTTGGTAGTTCCATCAGCAGCTAAAACGAAATAAAGCAGTTCGAACAAAGTTAACTTCATCATATGAGCTTCGTGTCCGAATATAAAAGTAAATAGCTTACATTTTGTCATATAAATTCGTCGTGTACCAATGAAAGTTTTATTTTGTGTCGGAGTTGTTAGAAGAGAAGTTAACTGCGACTTCGTGCTATTTGGGTTTGCCGGAATCGGAACTTTCGAAACCAATTTAACTGTACCATCTGAAAGAATTGATTCTTTTAATATAATTACTGTCTTGGTTTATATTAATTGTTTCAACATGTAAAATCAGATAAATATTGCTGTGTATATTCTTTTCTTTTTACTTAGATTTATTTTATGTAGAGTCTTGATCGGCTTACCGTGGGAGGAATTAGCTGTAACTTTGACGAGTTGGGTAGCAGGCGACGTCGAGTTCGTGGATTGATTTTTGATTTCCAAAGCACGCTTTTGCTGGTGAGCTGCTCGTTGTATACGTAATTGTTGTTCCATCTTTTCCTTAATCTCCTCTGGCGTCGCTTTGCCACTGACCAACTGGTCACCAGTTAGACCGACTGTGCCACCCGCGGAGGCGGCATTCGTGGCGGTTTTATTTCCACCGCTGACGACCACCGACTGCGGAGCTCCTGAGCGACTCCTAGTAATAATCTGCGCATTAGCCTTCTCTAACCTGGAGACAGGACAGACACACCAAGCAAAGGGTTAGTTCCCAATGGAAGAAAGCAAGCGGTTAAAGGTTCAGCAGGTTCCACACTTAAGAATATTATTCTCGATATAATAAAAGCCTAAACAGAGACATTTCACACGTTAATTTATTGTAAAATTGAGAGAGATACAAGTAAAATGCATTTTCAAGATTTGATAAACTTACAGAAATACTTTGTAAAGATTGTACTATTGGAAACAATCTCACAAAAATAAAAGTGATAAATATAAAATTTGGTATTTTAAATCTTTCTTTTAATAATCAACTTTTGATTTTCAAACTTAATCAAATTTAATAAACTTTTCATTACAATTCAAAATCTAGATTATGCATTAAAATTAATTAAAGTTTTCAATTTTTTTTACTAAGAATAATATAAAAATCGTTACTTCTAAAATCCTGTAGCTAAAACTTAAGCAGATTCAATGAAATCAAAATGGAATAGAAATTAAAAAAGAGGAATTCAGAGAGAATTTTGCAAACGTTACACAAAAAAACATGCAATGAAATACTTCGTTATCAAACACACGTTATACTAATCGTTTTTTATCTGTACCTGTCACCATATTGCTTAATCTCCCATAGCTCTAGTTTATCCTCGTCAACCCACTCTTCAGTGACTTGTGGTTCAGTACTTTGTGGAGATTCCGGACGCTTTCTTTTTCTCAGACCACTCCTTATAGAGGTTACTTCTGCAAAAATGTTTGATTTAACTTTTAAAAAAGTACTTAATATATAACTATAACAATCTATTAATAAGTTTCTTACAATTAAAAATTTATATAATATTATACAAACCTCTGACTTGCTTTGGAAGTTCGAGTGGTATAACAACCTTTCTACGTAGATATTGAGTCCTATCGAGAAACTGTCCAACGTGTCGATGTTTTAGTATCTCCAGCGACATAATCTCTGTGTCAGTTGTGATCTGATTCTTGCCATCAGTAGACAATGGCTTGGCCGCCATGTCATCCCATCTAAGACACCCCCAGAGTATCCTCAGCTGAATCGCGGCAGATGCCAGAGACTTTAAACCGACTGTTCTGTACAGCCAGCAAGTCTTGAATAAGGGCCTGGGGCAGGGATACGGCCACACCGACATGTTTGCCTTGGCTTGATGATGGAACCCTTGCACGGGTATCTTACCACCAACACGGGATAATTTCCTCAATTCGTGCTGAGGAAGTACCAATATACTGCGCTGCTTGTTCTTTGTGCAGAAGGTCGAGCAGAGTGGATATTTGACTGGTGTGCGTTTTTTCTTACGATCAGCCGTCGTGATTGCCACTTTTTTCAAATACACCTTACCCTCCGTCGACGTTGCTGTGTATACTCGTTCGGTCCCGTCAGCATGCAATTCCTTAACGAACATACTTCGCTGCACTGTTCTTCCTCTACGATTCACGATCATCACTGTTTTAGCACCGCTCTTGTTAGTCATTGTGGTCGTAGTTTCCGATGAGACGGTCATCGAATTACGATTAACGGAAGAATGCTCCTGCGTTACGCCGTCCGCATTCTTTATCGTCTGTTGAGTCGTCGTAATCGTTGTGGTGGTTGTAACGACGTTACTCGTTGTGACAGTGGTCACACTGCTTTTCTCATTAGTATGCTCATTATCTAGCTTGATCTTCTTTGGAGAAGGACTGGCGTCCTTCGTTTCTGTCGCTGTTTTCTCGTGAGTGGTTGATATCGCCGCTGATTCCCGTTTAATCGTATTCTTTGATTCATCTGGGGTTTCCGTTTTCACAGAAGCTGTTGTAACTTGAGGTGACGATAACGAAGAAGACTGATTATTGCTCAGAGTATTTGCCTTACGCAACAATATGATTAAATCGCGCTTGAGTCGCATCTTTCGCATGCACAAAGGTGAATAACAAATATCGCCGATATTCGGAGTGATAACCTGCGCAGCGTTAACTTGTATGGCGTTGTTCTTGTTAGTGTTATTCATATTACAATAGCGCGAGTAACAACCGCCGTTTTTGCAGAGCTTCAAGGCAGCCGAGTATTGCAAGCGCACTTGCTGGATGCGCTTGGTAATTGACAGCATTTCCTTGGACGCAGGGATAGCTGTTACTGGTATTTTTTTCGCTTGCGGTTGCTGTTGTTTGCCAGTGGGCGTAGACAAAATACCTTGCAGAGAACCGTCCCCACCGCCACCAATGGTGCCACTACTATCGTTTTCTTCGTGATTTTCCGTATCGACTTCTGCGGAATCGCCATCTCCACCTTTTTTATTTGGTGTCTGATTTGCTTCTTTTGTCTTCACCTGCAAAACATTGACATGCTGTAAAAATATTTTTAAATAATAATACGGAATTTATATTTTACATTACATATTAACATTATAATTATGAAACCAATATAGATTTTTTCAGATTTGTACATAAAACAATTGCTAAATAAGATATATAATTATGCATATTATTTATATATAATAAAGATATACTCACAGATTGTAATAATCTTCTTTCTTCTAAAAACTTCAAATGTGTTCTACGTGCTAGAAAATCGTCGATCTTCGTCTTTTTTGCAACTTTTGGATAGTGCAATCTTCCAGAAGTGGTTAGTGCCTTATTGATGTTGATCTCTTCAAATTCAGTAATTGGGGTAAAAACTTTTTCGATTTTCATGCCAGCTAAAACTGGAAAAAAAAATCAATTTAGTTCTTCTTACAAATAAAATACAAATTTTAAAACGTCTCTAAATTATTTCAATATCACATTCTTGAAAAATTTATATTTTATGTAAATTTATCTCAAACTGGCTACATACATGACAGATTTGTCTTCGGTTCCTGTTTAATCGATTGGGTTTCTGGTTTTATCGACACGGATGGATTAACGCCTTTAGTTTCGCCATCAATTGTAGGCTCCTTTTTTATATTTTCCGCATTACATTCCTGTTTTATTGTGTCTTTTTCCACACCTTCCTCTTTGATCTCTTGTTTCACAATACCATTCTCTGTCTTACTTGGACAGTATTCCTTGATAAGAAATTCATAAGTGGGTGGATCGAGTGCGAGTATTTTCAAGCCACCTTGATCCTTGATCTGCACCATAATTTTCTGTGGACCGGCACGTAAGCCCATCTTTGTCATATCCGAGAATCGATAACGGCGCCTGGACGACACCCAGAGCCAACCCCCCTGACCGTGCACTCGATACTCTTCACCCTTCTGTTTCCACACTTGATGCTTCAAGCCGAGCGTATACTTGACGAAGTTGAAGAGTCGATTACGCTCCTCCTCGTCCTCTTTCTCTTTTTTCTCTTTCTTATCCTGACGTTTTTTCTCCTCACGCTCGAGCGCGGTCACCCGTTGGAGTTTCACATGACCAAGCTGATCGTGCCACACGCTCGCAAACACGACAGACTTGATGCACGCTTGCAAGACGATAAGAGTACGCGCAAAGTCCCGTGGATTTACACATGCTCCCACCGCCGAAGTCCATGGTTTGCGCAATAGCGGCCAATTGGTATGCATAAATGACGCCTGAATATTGCTCTCGAGCTGTAGAATTGTTTGACGCAGCGTACTGACTAACAAGGCACGGGTACCTGTCAGACTGCCCACCCATTTGAACTCCGACGCCTGCGTAAGCGAGAACTTGTGCGACAAGTGACGTTTCTTATCGCGTTCTTCGTTTCTCTGTGTCTTATTTAACGCGACGATATTAGTGCTGTATTGATTGACGTACGACTTAAAGTTGTTGTCCATGCCCAATTTAAATAAATGTGTGCCGGACGCGATTTGATGTGCTTTTTGACGCGTTACTCTAATATTACTGTCGCTCTCGGAGTCTTTTAGACCCTTGTCTAATTTTTCTTGTTCCTCCTTCGACAATGGTGCCATGCTCCGTCTTTTCACCTCATCCATGTTAAAAGTTCGCGGTTGCAATGAACCAGTCTTCGATCTTGTCACAATAGTATGTTTTTTACCTAAAAGAAAAAATTATTATTATACACAATACAAATAAAATACAATTAACTAATGTATAAAGAAAAATGCGCTTATTCTATAAAAATATATGTTGTGTAGAAAATACACTTTTTCATAAAAGAAGTAATGCTTTTATCAACAAAGTTCACAACAATATTACAATGTTCTATTGTAAAATCTCACCATCTTTTCCAATTTTCTCCTCTCCTTCTAACGTCTCTTCGTCAATATCTTCAGATGACGACGTAGAAGTGCTATTTTTCGTAGTTTTATCCGTATTTGTCGCGGTCGATGATGCTTCGGTAGCATCGACTTCGACAGTTTCGCCGACCACCTCAGGTACTTGAGTAGCTGGAGTCGACTCATCACCAGATGTCTTCGTTTCACTTTGTTCCATCGTTCCTGTCGTACGCTCATCAAAAGCATCTGCATTCTCATGCATCTTGCGTATCATTTCCTCTGCTTCCTGTCTCTGCTTTTCTTTTTTCTCCTCCTCCTCTTTCTCCTGTTTCTCTTGTCGTTCTTTTTGTAACTTTTGTATAAGATCTAAAAAATATTTAAAAGAATAATTATCTTTTAAATATTATTTAATACATATAAACTTTGATATCTAATCAAAAGAGATTTAAAAGCTGATGTTAATTGAAGAAGATTGATCTTACTGTTTTCTATTTCCAAATACGATTTCTTGTTTCCTTTAAACTGATTAGTGAGAGTCTCTGTGAGCTCCATTTGACGAATTATCTCCTCCTTGTAATCGGACAATTCACGATAAAGCGCCACTTCCATTTCATTTTGATCTAATCCAAGCATCAGTTCTTCTAATTGCAAGGGTGAGCTATAATACCACACCTCGCCTTCTTCGCTCTCGCTAAAAAATAAAATTATAAGAAAAAAATTTACCTATCTACACACACGTTTGCCTCTTGTTTCTTATCTCTTGTGTATAGATATATAAAAATGTCTTACACAAAAACTCTTCTTGCGAGAAACCAATATTTTCTGCCATGTCTATCAAATCCTAAATGCTCTTGTCTACATAATGATCCGTTCTTTTCGACATCGGGAATACAGTCTATGACGCCCATCACTTTGTGGGCTTTACATGTACTACACTGCCAATCTTCAGTAGGAACATCGACCAGAGGTGGTTCTACGCATTCTAAATGAAATACAGCCGGGCAAGTTTCACAACACAATAGATCTCCTAGTCGATGGCATACTCTGCAGTGATCATCGTAATGCATAGCTCCTGCAAAACATACATGTTGTCTATTCCATAGTCTCCTCTTTCTCAACCAATTTTAAGCATTCTTTATCACTTTAAAACTCAATTTTATAAGATTTCAAAAACTATACAAATGTATCTATCACACATATATTTAAACAAATAATTCTAATTAATTTAAATAAAACAAACTTTGATTTGAAAATCAGATTTAGAAATTAAAAAAATAATTTTAATTTATAAGAAATAAATTTCTACAAAATAGATAAACTAAATTCTTTGTAAATCTATTGTAAATTGTTTGATAATTAAACTATTGAAACATCAGGCTTGTTAAATAAATCAGAATTATATATTTCTTAATAATGTATATTTTAAATATAAAGTATAAAGTTTAGTTTCATATTTGATTAAAGATATTCACTACTATAAGTACTATCAGCATGGACATAGCAAATTTTTTCCTTGCTGATTTTAAATATCAAGCTATATTGTGGATAAACACATGCAAAAAACTATACAAAATGCTAAACTATTAATTGTAAAATGTATTTTTATTGTACCTTCATGCAGTAGATCCTCTCTCACAGGATTTGTAATTAAGAATTGATCAGTTAAAAATTGTAGGACCTTGATTCTATCCTCGATGGCAGTAAAAGGATATTCAGTAGTAGCTAATATTTGTAAAATGTTCTGATCGAAACTTTTATCACTCTCTACATACGAACGTAACACTTCTGGCCATGTCAGAGAGTCCACAAAGTACAAGCTAACATTCACCGAGTCTTTCTGGTCCAGTGGACCAAAATGTGTCTGTTGTGAATCCTCTTCTCGCAACAGCGCTTTGATAAGCATGATGTGAATCTCCGCCAATAAGTTTGTCTGATCCTCACACATAAGCGCGGCGCAAAAGTCCTCAAATCTAAAGCAGGAGAGGCGTACCAGAGTGCGAAAGTGCCTGAGCACCTCGTAAATGGAGAGCAATGGCATGACCAACTCTTTGGGGACCAACAAATCGTCTGAGGATTTAGGTAACACCAGTGGCGGTAGTTCTCTGTCCTGCAGCCACAATGGTTCCGGGCTGGGTGGTCGCTGCTGGGTGAGTAGCGTTTTTCTAGGAGTGCCGCTGGTGGTGCTGTAACTAGAGAGTGAAAAGTCGCTGTCACTCGAAGGATCAGGTTCCTCCATGCTCTCGGAAGAGTCGTCGTCACTCTGTAATGGTTCCTCTTCAGGTTCGCTCTTCTCGCTGGACTCGTCGCCGAAGTCGGACCCGTAGTGATACTCGGAATCGTGATAGTCCACGTTGGGATTGTAGCCGCGACGCTGGTAAGCACCACCTGTGGCTCCGGAGTGACCGCCCTTCCGTGAGTGTCGATCGCGACCGGTCCGCGATTTACGCTGATTCCTCGTGTTGCGCTTATTGTTGCTCTCCTCGTTCTCGACCGACGGTGACGTCGGCCGCGATGCCGTTGGCGTGCTCGGCTGCGAGCCCGGCGTTTCGGCGCCGCCGAACAAGCCGCCCGTCGTACTTCGATTCTGCAGGTACTTAGGCTTCTTCATCAGGTGATACTGGAACTTTTTCGGCCGCTCCATCACCACAGACTTGGGCGGGCGCCCCCGCCTCTTCGAGCCCCTGCCCGTCATTATTGTCGTATCGCGTCGCCGTGGTCCTCTCGACCGCCAACGTCGTCCACGTTCTCGTCCTCGTTGTCGTTAGTGTGGCCGCCGGCACCGGCGCCGTCAACGTCGTTTTGGAGCACGGACCCCGCCACGCGGGGGACTGCCGATGGGGGACCTACCTGCTTGCTCTTGCCAGCACCCTCCTACCGCGCACCTCGCCCGCCACCACCTCGCTTTTCGACACGCACCTCTCTTCTCCTCTCCTCTCCCAGTCACCTACGTTGTCTCACTCAGCACGTGGCGCGCGTGCTCGCACGCTTGTAAACAAACACAAGTGACATCGCCGCGGCAACGAGCTGGATCCGTCCATGATGTCCGATGCACTCTGATCTTTGCGCCATTTCTCACGGCCCACGGTCGGTTTCGCGCGGTCACGTGACCAAACACAATCGCCGCGACGCGATGCTACCGCGGCGTTCACGCGTCACCGCCGTCGTCACACCCGCCTGCCGTTCCTCGTTCACCGCGCCGTTCGTGCGTACCACGGAAAAAACCACACTCGCCAAATTCGAGATAGCGAAATCGGCGACGCGAATTACGCCAGAAGGGGGTCTCTAGCTGCGCGGTGGTAGTTGGCGGCGATGGAGGGTTGTCGTTGTCGTCGTTGAATGGCGGAGCAGCGCGAGAAAGCGGAGCGGCGATTGGCTCATCGGCGCACCGCCATGTCGGTCGTTTGAGGGCCAGCTTGGATGAAAAGGAGGCTCGAGCGGTCGTGGAGGCACGTTCCACGCGACCGGGAGGGCTTTGAGCTCCTCGGAGGACGTCCTGGTTGATGCGGTTGACGCGGTCGTGGATCGCGTGACGCCTGTCTGCGTGAATTCGCTCGATTCAGCCGAGACGCTCGCGCGCGCCAATCACCTTCACCGTATCTTCCCGTCGCTGATCCCTGTCAAATCGACGTACGCGATAGGTGGCGACACGCGTGTTCGAAAAAACGCAAATTCTAACCGCAATCCAGCGGTGCGAGACGGTGCGGCGATGGAGCTATGCGAGATGCGCATCCGAATTGAATGTGAAAAGTCGTCGATGACGGACAGGACCGGCGTCGATAGCGGCCCGTCTCTTCCCGCGAGCGTCGCGACCGTAAAAACCTCGGAGGCACACGAGTCCGGATGTCGGATGCGCGGCTCGCGAGAGCTCGTTGCCAGAGGACACTACCGACGACGCGACGCCGCCATTTTGCACGTTTCTCGATCGATAACAGTCTCTCGCCCGCGGTTGCGAAGTCGCGTTTCCCCGATCTCAGGAATCTCAATTTTGACAACACAAAATCGCATAATTTCTGTTTCTCTTCCTTTTAACTTCCTCGTGCGATCACTCACGCGGAACGCGTGGTTTCTGAGGCATCCTTGTCGCGCCATCTACCTACAAGGCTCGAATCTCCTCGCGGGGGTGTCTCGATTCGATGGATCGAAATAAACAAATCAGAAAAATGATAATTTCGCTAGAATCTCGTCAATAACAAGAAAATCAAATTCAAGAAAAATGAGAAAAGCGAAGAGAGCGCGCTGACGAATGACAAGACGGAGGTTACCATCGAAGAGTCAATCGCGCGCCATCTGGCAATGCACGGCGCGATTACGACATTCGAATGAGACGCGAGAGGGCGCGAGCGAGCGGCGCGTGTAAGAAAACACAAGTATCTCGACCTCACGTGCGCGGAATTGCTCTCGTTGACGAAAAACGGATACGCGCTGACGACGATAACGATAACGGCGGCGGCGACCTCGACGAAGATGTATTCGATGCGACCGGTGGTTACTCTACCCGCTAAGTGCTCGCCCTCGACGTCCATGTACGAGATGCGAAGCATTCACGAGGACAGGCGTGACGACCGGCGCCGTCGCCACGACGCCGCTGACCCCGCCGCCGAGACGGCCAACATGCCCGACAATGCTGTTGTCACGCAGGTTATCAGCCTTCTGCAGGTTTCCGTTTCGTTTCCGCTTGACCGGGCGACTCGCGACCGACGTATGTACCGCCCGTACTCGCCGCGCGTGGCCGCTGCGGCCGATGACCGCGGCCCACAATTGTCCGATTGTCCGAACGAAAGTGCGACATGACGAACACGTCCCGAAAATTTCCGCAGGCACACTGATCCGCGGATCGACCGTGGAGCGACGTGCTGCGGTTCTCTCTCTCACTCTCTTGCTCTCTCTCCCTTTCTCCGTTTCGAGGGACTTGATCGATGCGTCCCTCCCATCCTGGGATCTTTTTGTGAACAACTCGTGAAAATTGGCCCAAGAGGGCGGAAAGAAGGCACGTCGATTGAAATCAACGATGTGAGCGCACGAGATGAGTACGGGCGAGTATTTCGAGCTGATAATTGTGATGCGATCGCGACTGTCAAAAAACCTCCGAAAGTCGGGCGAAAGTTTTGAAAGCGTTACACCGTTAGAAACGAGAGTTAATCTGATGTCATTTAATGATATGTCGACCCTTCAGGTTTTCGCTCGCCCGAGCAGTTAGTATTCGATATATGGCTCGCTGGATTTTATGTCATGTGATCGTATTTAACAAAAATTTTTACTGCATGATAATTTAGTATAGGGCAACTTGCATGTAACTATTTGTAATATTGCATCAGATGAGCTCCCCGAAGGATTTTGTTCTCCTTATTTCTTGTTGTTTAATAATATTTGTGTATATTACAAGCTTAGACTGTGTTCTATTCCATGCATGATATATCATTCATCCTTGTTGTTTGTCTAATGTTAAACTAGGATGAATGATGTACTATATGGATCATATGTGAAATAGAATGCAGCCTTAGAACGTGTCTTACGTATTCAGCATAAGCGTTTAAACTTTTCTTCTTTATATTTTTCATAATATTAAAAAAATTTTACAGTAGATTTTTAATTATTACTGTTAAATGTAGGTTTTATGGTGAATATCACACATAAATCTAGTTATATTTGCTATACTTTAGGTCTGTATATTATAACGCACTTCTTAAATTTATTGATGCGATGTAAATTTTTTATATATAAATTTTATTTATATGTATTATGAATGTTTGATTAAAATATTGTTGGATAAATGTCCCTATGTAAAACAAAATAAAAACTATGTGTATAGCAAAATGTAGTATAATATAGCAAAGCATGTAACAATTAATGTTTTCTTTTTCTATAGACACCTTTGCCAGAATACGGAGCATTGGAAGCTAGGCAAGAGAAAATTCTTAGCCAATTAGCAGAACTGAAAAAGCAAGTCTCTACATTATGCCATTTCCTGAAACAGTCTAATAAGGCAGAGGCTACAAAAGATTTTGTAAAAGTTCTGGTTAGCAATTAATGCATTCTGTAATTCCTTGTTTTATATTTAATTAATAATTGTAGTTAATGCATTAATTACTATGTCATTTATAATAAAACTGCATTTTTATTTATTTAAAAGAATTGTATCAGAGATTAGTAAATAATTGTTGTGTATTTACAGAAACCAGGCATTATCAGACTGGTGTTGAATGTAAATCCAAAAAAACCGCCATATTGCATACTCGCTTTGCAGAAGCTTTGGAAGGACACCAACATCAGAGTGATATCATACATTCATTCTAATACTAAGACTGATGAAGCGCCTCTTATTTTTCCTGAAGTTTTTATATCGGCCACAAATGTTATAGAATTATCATTGATATGGAAGGAAGGTAAGAAACGAACATTGATTTTCATTAGTTTTAAAAATAAAGACGTCCTTAAAATAATTTATTCTATCTTCTATAATTTATATATTCAAATTTTGGAAAAATTAGATTTCTTACAATCTCGAGCTCTTTACTCCACGTTTAAATTGATTTTTTTTTTCAGTTTCGGATATGGAAATGATTGTGGACACGCTTTCTTACCCCATAAAAGGTGAAGTCAATTTTCTTAGATATTTAAGTAGATTGCTAGAATCACATAATTACGAGAGTACGTGCCTACAACCACACACACTGGACTTTGCACTTGACTATGTTAATTTGTTACATCATGAGCAGTGCATAGAAAAGGGGTTGCTTGTACTAGCTGATAAATTTGAGAAATGGTCATGCAAAGGTGGATTCAACATTGTAGACATTGCAGTGTGGTCTCTAATTAAACAGTTTCCTAAAACAAGATTGCCACCAATTTTTCATGAATGGTACGCATTATGCGAAAAGACTTTTATAGACGAATCTTTTATTCATAAGTAAGGCTTGTTGACAAGAAGTTATTTCTCTTTTATAAAATATTTGATATGTTGTTAAATGTATATAAATACACTGTTTTTCTCATGCATAAAAAAGAGTATTATTAATTTTATACCTTACGTATGTTCATCTGATATAGGAATTTTTTTGCTGGCAGTGTATAATCGATAAAAAAAATAATGAATTGATAAGTGAAGAACTAGGTGTATAAAAATTATAAAAGTAACTTATGGCGAATTTGGTTGGATGCACCAGTGCGCCCTCATTTAGTGTTTTATATTCTGTTAGTTTGTATTCAGAATGGGAAAAACTAAATTGCACTTAACAAGGGTGCACTCAGTGCGCACTGGTGCATCCAACCGAATTCGCCATTAGTCATGTATAAATACATAGGTTTTAAGTAGATTAATAGATCGGCTTGCTAATACAAAAACTTTTCCAAAATGGCATAAATTTTTATTAAAAGATTAACAGAGTTTCTTCTCAGTGTCCTATGCGATTAATATTACGCGCTGATCTTTATATTTTTACGTCGTTATTAATACACGCATGGAAGTATATAGTATAAATAAAATTAAAATTTGCACTAAACGTTCACTGGCAGTGTCGCGGAAACGTCGAGGTGGTTTCCGTGGAAACATTTCTCTAAAAGAGGATCGCTGCATCGCGCGACGTAGAACCTTGTTTTTTTAAGTAATAAAATTATATCTAAATACTTATAGCGCGCGAGCGTAAAATGGATAATCTTATGAAATACAAATCGGTAATAGTCTTACTTTATAATTAACAACTAGATTAGGCTTCTTTTTATCCTGTCTTTCCTCGATTTTTAATCAAGTTCGTTATCCGCATAGTTACGATAAATTTGATATATGCAATCGCCGTAACTACGATTTCTTTTCGACTTTGAACATCCATTAATAAAACTAGAATGTTTAAGAAGATATGAATACTGTATCTCAGTAGCTATGATATATCTACGTACAATAGAAGCTCCATATATATTTGCGCGTATTTGTTATTTGCAGGCTTAAACTTAATCTGCTTATAACAATGAAAATAAAGAGAATAACATTTTTTAACAGTTCTGAAAAGTAATTCTTATTTTAAAATTAAAACAAATTAAAAAATACATACATACGGGTGTGTGTGAAAAATATGTTTATATATGTAAATTATTTCACATTTGTAAAATTTATGACAGTTTAGTAAAATATAAGTCTCAAAAATATGGAGCTTTTACTGTATATCACAAAACGCGAATGCAATAGATATAATTGAATGTATATAGCAGAATTATACAAAATCTACATTCTTATGGAAAGTATATAACATATTTACACGGGTCTGACGTAATGCGAGTACGTCATCGTAAAAGCAGTTTACACAGTGTCCCATAACTCACATTATATCTTCATTATAATCTTCAATGAATTGATAAAATGATATGATAGGCCAACGATTGCAACGTTAAATCTGATATTTTACTTTTTTTGAAAACTTCAATATTACGAACACGCACAATAAGGCGACTATCGTCCGCAAATCGTATCCGATGATAAGTGCCAATTTTTACATCAAAAAATGTAAAAATTGAATTAAAGTGAATTAATCTATATAATCGTGTACCTATAATCGCGTACCTGAATGGTAGAACGAGGACAAGACCAAAATATCTGCTGCAAGAAACGGAATGATATTTAGACTTACACTCCTCTGTTCCACAGGCACGAAATTTGCAAAACGTTCGTACGAGATCCGTATGCTAGCTGTTTGATTCTTAAACTAATCTGAGAAAGTACAAAAGTCTATTAAATGCACTGTCTAATCGAAAATTATAAATAATATATATATATATCAATATATCACAATACAAAGATGCCTCAAGCTTCCTAGTTTGTTATAAGTCTATACCGTCGGCACGCACGAAAGACGTGTTCTCGACGTAAGTCTTTCGCTCTATATATGTATAAAAAAACTTCACTCAAAGCGAAGCAGCTGCGATAATTTTGATATTAATATACAAATAAAAAAGGTTTCTCTGTATCTCGAAGAGAGATTGATAATTCGTTTAATTATACGAATGACGAGAAACCTGGCAGCGGCGCTCTCGATCTGGCCATGTTGTTCATGATGATCTGACCGCCGTTTAGACTGACTACTGCGCTGCCTTCCGGTTCAGAGTCCGTATACGACGAGTAGTTCCGGACGGGTTTCTGCCGTTTCCATGACTGCCTTAACGAGTCGTTCACGTTCGCGTAGTGATTCACAAAGGAATGTGGATCGGATTGCACGCTCTCGTTCTCGCTCTCAGAACCCTGTGACATAAAATGAGATTGCGTGAGATTTTATTTATCAAAGATGTGCACTATCTTATGCTTTACGAAGAATTCTACCTGAGAATCAGTGGAACTAATTTCGGAGGGCTTCTCCGTGACGCTGCTGTCGTCGGGATTTTCGTCGTATCCCTTGAGGCTCTCTTCGTCACTATGGTAGGCGACTGATGCTGGAGAAGGCCTGGGAGGCGATTTGCCCAGCATTGTGGGTGGTGGAGGATGCATCGCTTTCCGGGCTAATGTATTCCTCTTACCCAGAGTGCCGCTTGCCAGATTAACGGTACCGCCTGCACCTTGACGCGATCTGTACAATTCCAGATCCGATTCCTGCCTATCATCCGCATCCATCGCCATCGACTCTTCTAAAGTCTTTTGTGCCTCTTCTGTAATATCATTTATATAATTATATAAGTGATATTATATTAATACATAAATTATATCAAATTATATGTATCAAATTGTATATTATAGATAAATGGTCTACCAACACAATTTTTCATAATTGAGAATCAATTTATATATACATATATGTACATTAAACTCAACTTACGTTTGTATTTGTAGCTTTTACTCTTCACGCATAATATTGCTATAACCATAATAATAATTATAATTGATATAGCAGCTAAAGTGACCATGAACCAAGTCTGCCTATAAAATGGCCTGTGTTGTAGGTATGCGTATTCCAGGTATAGCTTCGACGGCGTTAAAATCTAATAAAATGATATGATACTCTTTATTAGTAAAATATCCTAGCGCTCTCTATAAATTATGTTTTCAAATAAAATAAATATATAAAAATTAATATTATAAATTAACAAATATCCCAATAAGGAAATTAAATGTCCAAATAAACAATTACTTCTCTTCAAACAGAAAAATAAACTTACCGTTTCAGTGGAATACGCTGGATAACTAATTCCATAACGATTGTATGATATCACTCTGAACAAATACGAAGTGGACGGCAGTAAGTTTTGATAAGACACAGAATATTCTGTCAGGGGTCCGTTGCTGGTACGAATTATTGTCTGCCAGCGTGAATCGTCTACAATTATATATATAAACCATATTATAATCTTTGAATTAGTGTCATTTTTTGAAGGAAAAACACGTTATGTTTTATATATACGTATATGTATCACGATATATAACCAAATCTTTTTATACAGGATATCCCATTTATATGACACTTATTTTCCAATAACAGATTCTTCAACTAATTTGAAGTCGATTCCTTAACTATCATTTCAATATTATTTTATAACTATAATTAATCATAACTCAAATTCTGTATCAGAATACAGATTTGTCGCTACTTGTGCATCGAAAATTCGCCTTCAGCTCGTGCGTCCATATTCCGCACTTACGAACAATTAGTCGACTCACCGCACTAGTTGCACAAATATCTATTATATTATCACAATAAAAAAATTTATTTTTTTTATTACGAACTGAAAGATGTAATTAAATTATTCATTTTTTTCGAAAACTATTCGTCAGGAATCTTTCACTTTTAATCGTTAATTTAACAATACATTAACCCTAATTTTTTGTTTAAAAAAGTTGATTTTAAATTATCCGAAGAATGTGTTGTTAAAAAATAATGCGATAAAAATGAGATATTATGTATACAGATGGATATAGGAAATCGTATTATTCTGATGACTAATTTAACACTTTGAGTGCCGGTCATTTTCCGCATGAATTATTTCAAGAGTAACAAATCGATTTATTTTTGGGATTATATTAATCATTTTTATATTGCTATTATATGGCACATGGAAAATACCATGTTTGCATACATCACCTGCACGCAAAGTGTTGAAAAACGAGATTAATTGCGAAGGAAGGGGCTAAACAACAAAAAATTGTTGGTGGTACCAACGGACAATACAACAAATCATCACGCTAATATGACGACTAATCACTGAATCGTTTCTTTGTAAGACAATGTACACGGTATATTACAGCGCTACACGAAGTTAATGTATCTTGAGTGTAATCCTGTTTGAATAAAATGGATTTCTGGCAATGTCATGCTATGACGTTATCATGCAAATTATTAGAAATACCAAACGACCACATTGTACGTGGTACACGTATAATGTACAACGGACTGTTAAAAGCGATATTGTTACGCTAACAGGGGATTTCACTATCAAAACCATCTAATGCAATGACTGACGCTCAGCGTAGTTACGTGCGTTGACACTTACAATGCTGCCATTCTTCCATTGCTATACAGTTATAAAAAAAACGGTATTAGTGTTAGCAGAACCGATGGTCGTTGATCGCAAATGTGAAATGATAAAACAAATTACGCGAAATTTATTTTATAAATTACTCTACAGTCATATTTTGTTTCGAAATTGCAACGTCAATAAATGTTCACAACACAATTATCGAATTTACTTCGTACACTATGATAAAAGAAATTGGTTGTACTACAGTTTTAAATTTTCTGCCTGTTGCAACTTCAATAAATAATGGTGAAAAATGATGAAAAATTTATAATAGGTGCCTTAACAGGTTTTCCTGCTGTATAAATATGTAATAATCGTGTACAAAGATTGTGTATTTACCTTTACGACGAGTCTCAATGTAATAACCGAGTATAGGACCTTTGCCAGAAGCCCCGTTGGTCCAGTCTAGTTCCACACTGGAAACTGTTTTGGTTACACCGAGATTGCTGGGCGCCATCGGTGAACCTTCTTGCGGACCGGTTGTAACATTGCCGGATATCGGCGGTCCGAAGTCAATCGTCTGCGCGCGAACCATGAAAGTGTATGTCACTTCTTCTTCCAGTGGTTGAATCAGGAGACTTGTCTCCGTTACTTTTTGCTTAACTTGTTTACTGAAACCTAGAGAGGACAACGAGTTAGTTCACTTGGCAAGTTAATAAAAGTAAAATAGAAATATATCGTAACGTAATTGCAAAGTAGTTTTAACATGAGTTTTTCTTAGAATAAAATTAGTATATCCATTTATAAAGAATAAGATATATATATAAAAACATTTAAGTATGTGTTAATTTTGAAGTACAGAATGCAGTAAAGAATGACGATTAAAAAGCTGATAATAATACATAAAAAGATAAGTCAAAAACATAAAATAAACTTTTTACGTTTATAAAAACGTAATATTTTTACTTTCTATCGCGAGATGTATATTAATTTATCTTACGGTCGTTCTGTTCTGCCGTTTCATATGTAACGATGTAACCGACTATCTCGCCATTGCGCAACTTTGGTGGTTTCCAAGAGACACGCAGACTGGTCATAGTAATTTCATTAAATTCTAAATTATACGGTGGTCCTGGTATGTCCTGCGATTAATTACAGAATAAGGCTCGTTGTATAATAGTTTAAATATCGTTTGTAAATATTCGTTGAAAATATTATTCGTGGAATATTTACAACATAAAGTCTACAGAAACATTACCTGTTTCGTTCTCACAGTAATTGGCCGAGATCGCGGACCATCTCCGGCTGGATTAAACGCTAAAACTTGTATGCGATATTCCGTATACTTGTCAAGAAAGACTAAGTTGTGCGCCAAACAAGACGCCGGAACGACTTCTATCTCTTCTTCCTGTTTTTTCTCTAAAGCCTGAGGAGAGTTGGTTACTAAGTAAAATATCTGTAATAAAAACAAAAATATCTATTATAATAAACGCACACAGAATCAATACAGACTATATCGATGCAACAATTTGCAACAATCTATCATTTAATAAGTAACGTAAATATTTTTTAATTTGCCGTGATTATAATCTCTAATTGATTTTATAAAACAAAGTTAATGTAAACAATTAATCTATTGCTGATATAACTAAAATAATTATTACCTTATATCCTAATAAATCGCCATTTTGCATATTGGCTTGGGGAGGTTTCCAACGCAATTGAACTTCGGTGGAAGAGATGGATTCAGCTTTTAGATATTGAGGCTCTCCCGTAGGAACTGCCTCGCCCACGTACACAGTAACCGGTGGACTTGGCGGGCCCTCGCCTTCCGAATTAAATGGCAGTACTACAATCTCATAATATCGGTCTTCCGTCAAGTCGCTTAAAACCATTTTAGTTTCCTACAACAAAACGAGAACGAATTTCGTTAGTTTATTTTAATTAGATAAAATGTTACATAGAATTAATCTCGACATTACATTATAAATTTAAATATTATGAAAATAGATATATCTATATTTCAAAAATGTATTACGCGCACCTTAATCCCCCGAATCTCCTCTTTCGGCGTTGTCTGAAGAGGCGTTGGAAAATCCGACACTGGTTGATAAACGACACGATAACCACCAGTTTCATGATCACCGCTCCAATATACCTCGTCGATCATGCTCCAATGAACCTCGACACTGGATGTTGTTATTGGTACAGCTTTCAAACCGATAACACCTTTTGATGGTGCTGTAAAAGATATAATATTTTTGTTAATGTTGAAAAATTTATTCAAAAATGAAAAAAATAGATTTTACAATTATTGAGAAAAATTTCGATTTTTGCTTGTAATCTTGATTTTTTAAATAAACCTTTTCTTTTTAATGTTTCATTAGACGTCTCGAGATGTTTTATTTTTGATACACACCTGCAGGCAAAGTTTGTACTTGAGCTGACTCATTGCTCCATTCTGAAGGACCTATGTCATTGGTAGCCTGAATGCGAAATTGATAGTTTGTGTAAGGCTTCAAATTGTTAGCTGTATAAGACGTCAGTGTGGGCTCCACTCTCTCGGGAATAATTTGGAATGGTCCGGAATTTTCCGATTGTTGCACCGTGTAATATCTATCGGAGCAAAAGATGGAATTGATATGCAGTTTAACAGATAAAAATCGATTTATATGCAAAAAAAGAAATATATTTGTACCTTAACGGTGCAAAACCGTCTCTGCCTGGAGTCCAACTAAACGTTATCTGACGACTTTGAATCTGCGACTTGCTCACTTGCGGTACCGATGGCGCTTGAGGACGTTCTCTGTTGTTCGTAGTAAATACTAGCGCGTAAGCCGTCTTACCCCAACCCAATCTTGTCTGTGCCGTCACAGAGAACATGTAATACTGTTCAGGCTCGAGTCCAGTAGCTCTGCAAGCGACAATTATCGATATTTAATTCAAGAGTTTATTTATTTTTTTGTTAGATATATCTGACTCAAAATAATACTTCAATTTAAAATGCGGAAATTCTGTATTTAAATCGTAAATTGGATATGTTAGAACAAATTTTCAGTTTTATATTTTAGAACTGTATTATATTTTAAAAGATTTTTTTTTATTTTAAATCTATAAATTTTTATGTAAATGTAACGTATCGATAAAGTTTCAATAAGTAGAGATAAATAGAAAGTCTTTGTACCTAAACGTTCTGTCTGATGCAGGAAATTCTTTTGAAAATTGTCGATCTTGGCTGTTGTTTAAATGAAACATCACTTTATATGCGAGTATCTCTCCATTAGGATCCTCTGGCGTGTCCCAGATAATGCGGGCTGTAGTTAAACTCACGTCGGGGAAAGATACATTAGACGGTGGACCAGGAGCTATGAACAAAATATTATACAATATTATGTGATATCATAATAATAAATATATAAATTTTTTAGTTTTACTATATGTTTTACTATATGTTGCATCTCATTTGTATATGTGTAAAATAACTTATTATATTATAATAATTGTATCATTAGAATATAATTTATTTGACATTATATCAATTGTTATTAGCAAGAGATTAAATTGCAATCAATCCACTTACTATCGTCAAAGGTCTGGACTCTCACAGGTGGGGTACTCAGCGCTCCATCGCCGAGTCTCGTGTAAGCTAAAACCTGTACGTGATATTGGACAAACTTGCGAAGCTCCGTCAAGGTGGTTGTGAAAGTGGTGTTACTGGGAATATTTTTGTATTGGAAAGTCGATCTAGAATTAGCGCCGTAATACACTTTAAAACCCTCGATTTGCCCATTTTGATGTTCCACGGGTACGTCGCCCCATCGCACTAAGATAGTTGTAGAAGACGTTGCGTTTGCTTCTACGTTAATAGGTCCCAGAGAAGGAACTGAAAGATACGTTACATATCTTAAAAAGTGTACAAAATGTTTAAAATGACTTTATGCTATCTTTGCAAATATCTGAGTTTTAACAATATAAAATAATTATTTTAATATTAAATCAATTAGAAACAAAGATATATATTAAGAAAAAAAATTATTTTACTTTTAGTTTAAGTATCTTAGACTTTTAGTTCTAACGTGCTTCTTAAATAATTGCATCTGAAAAACTGCATTAAAAATTTTTTTCTTTTTATGAAATTATATTCAATATTATTATGTATGAAAGGCTTACCTGATTCACGAGTTCGTTCAATGGCCTTTGGACTCGTCGCTGAAGAGCCAACATCGTTGAACGCTTGCATCACTATCTCGTAATCGGCGTATTCCTCCATGTTTTCCAAAACATATGAGTTTGCGGTATGATCTTCGATAATACTGCTCTTCGAAATGTTCGATCGCACTTCTGTATAAGTGACATTATATCCTCGTGGATTTCCATACCATTCTATTTGCTGTAATGGCTACATACACAAAATAACATAACTTACATATAAACTCTATAATTTGTAATTTGATCTCTTTAATCGGTATTCTTAGTAGCAATAATTAAGAGAAATTTTTCATAATTCTTTTACATAATTCGATAATGGTACTTACAATCCATCTAACACGTAATTCGGTCGCACTCATCGCGCGGACCGTGACATTTTTTGGAGGATGAGAAGGTGGTGCCTGAATCGTCTGAAATTCTTTGGTCGGTTCGGAAGGCTGCGAGGCACCGACAACATTATTTGCAATCAAACGGAGCTTGTATTGCATGAAAGGAGTCAAACCGTCGACTGTAATCGTACTAGCATCAGGATCAGATACTTCGTAGATATTATACCACGTCGAGTTTCGCGCCGTTTGTGCCTAAGAAATCGACAATACGCATGTTGCTTCTTTCATTTTATTTTGTTTTTTGTTTGTTATATCGTATATATCTTACAAAATTTATTAATTTAGGATTATCCAGAACGTAATACTTAGATGTCAAAATATAAGAGCAAACGGATAATAAATATTTTTAGTCGCGTATATGTTTATTGAATAAATTATATAGTATTAAGAAGATTTGTCTTGGCTCGATATATCGTATTATTTTTGTTTAATAAATATTCGATGTAAAATAAATTGTATTCTAATAAAACTCTCTCATTATATACTTGCAGAAGTTTTATCATATATGAAAAAAATGTAACAATAATAAATAATCTTTGGCTTAAAAAAAAAATATTGACTATTAATTGACCAACCTGCACTGTCCACTTCGTGATGGATGAATTTCCATCAAATCCTGGCGTGAACTGCAATACAATAGAGAATGCATCTATGTTGGATAATGCTAACTTTGTAGGCGGTTCTGGTAGCACTGGTTCAACGCCTGATTGTATGGTCGCTATTTTTGCTTTGCCAGATCCAACTGATGTCCAAGCGGTTACTTCAAATTTGTAGTGAGTCAGTGCCTGAAAAAATAAAAAACAGAAGTATATAATAATTATATCTCTCCTTTTAAATAATCTTTTCTACAATTTATTCTAATTTTTTAGATGTCTTTATATGTCTTCTTAGAATTTTGTGTTGTTTGAAAGGTTACCTGAAGATGCTCTACTTTGGTCGACAACACATCGGCTGTGAAGTTTTCGACGCGCAAAGATTCCGGAATGTCTTTAATCATGTATTTCAGTTGATAATGTGTCAATATTCCGTTGGTTTCTTTGGGGGAACTCCACTTAACCGTCAGCGCACGATCGCTGATATCTTCAAATTGTAGATTTTCCACTTCCTCAGGTACTGTAACAAATCATAAATATATAGATATAAATGTTTATAAAACTTTTTTATATTTATTTATTATTTAAACTAGAAATTGGAAATACGCTAAAAATTATTTTTTATTAATTAGAATTATCTTAAAATATAGCAATATAATTATTAATTTTTAACTAGTTATTATTAAGTAAACGTACCATCTTCGCGAGTGCGAACTTCGACGGGTGAACTCCTTTCACCGTCACCTGGATCGGTGAAGCAAAGCACCGTAATATTATACAGAGTATACTTTCTTAAACCTGTCATAATAGCGTTCTGTTCGGCGAGCGGATCGAATAAACTCGGTGGCACAGTCATCGATTTGTATTCATTCGCTTCTGTAATATTACCACCGATCCAAGCTTGCAATTTGTATCCCTGATTAATTCCATTGATTTTCTGAGGATTCGGTGGCTTCCACCAAACTTTCACCGCCGTTGAATTAACTGCCTTTGCTTTTATGTTTGTCGGAGGTGCTTCCGGAACTATAAACAATTATTTTTGTTATCTTTGACTGATTTATAACATTTAAAAATATAATTTATTTCCTACGTTAATTAACATTAATTACCTCCTTCCTTAGTTTTTATTTGCAAGCCCTTTGAATATACACCCACACCCTTCTCGTTATAAGCGGCTATTTGTACTTCATAATCTTTCCATGTGATTAAATCTGTAATGAGATAATTTCTTTGTGCTTCGTTGGTGATATTTTGCATCGTCCACGGGCTATCATTGTATCCGAAAAGCGTGTATCTCAGTATATATCCCAAAATGTGACCATTTCGGTATTCTTCTAACGGAGGTTGCCATTGTGTTATGATTTCTGATGATGAACGTGCTGAACCGACAAAGCCGATCGGTGGACCACTGGGTGCTAAAAGTAAAAATAAAGCATAAAATACAACTCAATTCACAAATCAGTTCATAAGTTCACTCGTATTTTGACGAAAATGCAATACAGAGTGACTAATTTTTTTCATCACTTACGTTCTTGGGGCAAAACGACGATGTTACTGGGTGCTGATGATGGACCCTCACCGACGCTATTTTCGGCGCTAACACGAAATTGATAAGACGCCGCGGCTTTCAAATTATTCAATAATACCCATCGACTGGTTGCGGATACATTATCGCGTTCCGTTACCCAGTTTAAGTACGGGTCGTGTATAGGTCCTATTTACAAACACATCATAATATATCTTACAAATAAATTAAATACATTATTAAAAAATATAAAATATATTTATTTATATAGATAATAAAATATTTGTAATGTTTCGATGCACATAAGAATAATATTTTTATGTAGTACAATTTTATAATATAACATTATGTATATTCAAGAAAATATCATATGTATAAAAAATACAAATTATAATTTTTAATTATATTATACAGTATAATAAAAAATTTTTATTTCACTTATTTTCTTATACTTACCCAGATCGGACACCTCTCGTCTTTGGACTATAAATTTTTTTGTAGGACTGTTGCCGTCGAAACCGGGCACCCACGTAACGTTGATTGTGCGCGGCGAGATCCTTTCGACTCGTGTGGCCACGACGTTGATCGGTGGGAAAGGCAATTCGATCACGCTCAGACGAGCGGATCGCGTTTCGTTACCACCTGGTGACACTACGGAGCATGTATATTCGCCAACATCAGAAGCTCGAACGGTAACGATCTCAAGAGTACCGTCTGATCGCATCTTCACTCTTTGGCTTGCTTGTGTGTTTATTACTCTGTAACAAATACAAAACGCATTACTTTAGAATCTTCAAGTGCCGAAATAATTCCACTTGATCCAAATTATTCTTTGGAAATATGATCTAATCAATAATTACATTAATAAAATTACCAAATTCAAAGATACGTAAATAAGTCTTAAATCGATCAGATTAATTCGAAGAAAAACTTTAACTATAAGTAACTATAAGTTTAAAAAAATATTATATTTATTAAATTTTTAATCTTAAAACTTTAAACTGACGGCATTTGTGTTATATTTCTCCTTATACGTACTGTCCATTGTGAAACCATGCCATATCATACACGACGGTGGGATCATTCGAGACTTTACACTGCAATTCGGCGGTGCGCCCGAGAAGCACGGAGGTATCAACAGGTGGTTGGACAATTTGAGTTCGTACTGTAACAGATGCAGACAATATACGACAAACTGCGCAATGCACCCATAACTACAACTTAAACAAAAGAACTGATTCTTATCGTTTTACTCGAGTCTTTCATAAATATTTGTCTCAATAATCACCCATAACAATTAAGTATGCCGATCCGTTGACAGATCCAGCCTCGTTCGCGCGGATGCAAGTATATTTTCCCGCGTCGTACGGTTTCACAGCCGCAATTAAAAGATCGCCGTTATCCAAGACTTGTACTCTTCCGGCGATTTCCACAGGTATCGTATCTGTTGTAATCAAATGTAAACATTTCTCATATAAACGCACGAGATAACACTTTATAATGATATATATTAATCTTGTGTCTTATTTTTATAAAAATCACACACAATTTTAGCAATCTAATTAAAATTTGTATAATATATGTATGTAATTTACGTTACATATTTGTATACATATAATATTACATGGAAGATAATAATTGGTTTAATTATTATTAATTACCGTTATAATACCAGGTGGTATTTGGTTTGGGAGCTGCGATCGCGTAACAACTCAGAGTCGCATCTTTGCCGTCTAATACTGTCAAATTCTGTGGTCCGTTCTCCATTATTGGTCCAGATGCTGTAAATTACAGCAATTTCCTCATTAACATCAGATCTATTTTCTTACATTTTCTCACAACGTGCAGTGAAAGAAGGGTGATCAATCGTCGTTTGCAATATATATATTAAACCCATTTATAATTCTCACCTCTTCTCTATCTCTTTATGCTGATGCCAAAAAACAAGCTTTCTTTTAAGCACAACACAAACACATATTTAATAGCAAAACTACGCAAACTTATAACTAAGTACAGTCACGTTTCAAGATAAATGCCAGAAAAAAAGTTTAGCTAAATGCTGAATGTCAATGGCACTTATCATGAGACATCCGTAGAATCCAGAAAAATAGCTCTTATTTGAAATATATTTCTTATATATGGAAAAAAACAAGACGTGCATGTCAGTGTTACTTGCAATGTCGCAAACGCGTGCTAGAATTATCATTTCATTACGTCAAAATATGACAAATCGTTCCACTTAACATTTTTTTTCAAAATATCGTACATTATTATTATTACAATACATCACTACGAGAGATATAGAAAAATACTAAACTATATATAATTAAGATCACTAATTACGTAAAAAAATCGCATAATCGGCCAATGCCTTCTGCTAAAATTCTATCATGGAATAATAATAAATAATTTTCTAAAACGTCGATTTAATATGGTGCTGTTTGCCTTATCAGAATTATGCAAAAATTTGTCACTAGAAGCAAAAATCGTGAAGTGAAATTTATACGCAATCTTCAAGCATGTGCCGAAAATAATAATAAAAAAGAAAAGTGTGGAAATCTCGCTGCAATATATTCTTACTGTTTGTATATTGAGAGAACATAAAACGGCGATCAGACTGGCGAATTCTGACTACATTGTAGCCAGCCGCCCATCGGGCAACTCTGTTTCTCAATCCGCTTCCTAATCCTTCTGTGCCGCACACAAAAAACACGTCATTTATATTAACTCTGCTTGCGACATTATTACGCGAAGTGTCCGCGAAAAACGCGATCAGCTTTGAAATATTTCCCTTCAAATAATATTTTATAACATATTTATGTTGTATATTTTAAACCCACTTCAAATTCAAAACTAAATTACATTTGTAAACGTTATATTTATTTCCCCAATATTTTGCTCATGAAAATCTTGACTTATATAAAATAAAAAGGATTGTATCGGTATTTTAGTTGCGTGTTTTGCGAACACTTTATGTACGGACTAAGTAATACTATTTCTTGAATTTTGTGGAACATTACAAAAACTGTAGAAAATTACTCACTTTTCGCTTTCAGCCAAGTATAACTGGACGATTCGCCGGCTTCATTGGAAGCGAGACACTGAAACATCCCCGAGTCATCCATAGTTAGTTTCTTAATCGTCAGCGAGCCGTCTTCCTCCATCAAATATCTGTAACAATAATTAAAATAAAAATAATAAAAAGAATTTTTTCTATTTCCCTCTGTCGTCCTTCCCTCCTTGCTCCTTTAAATTCTAATAATTCTACAAAGACAAATATTTGTCGAAACGTACCTGGTTTCCAGTAATTGATCGACAGGTTCGGCATTACGGAACCAAGCAATTTTAGGAGGCGGCACGCCATTAGCGTCACACGGTAATGTTACCATAGATCCGTAATCACTTAGAGTTTCCCTTTTTAATTCTGTTATAAATGTCGGTTTTTCTAAAAAAAAGTAACAAGAATTTTAAAAAAGGTTCAAGTCTGTTAAAAAATACTCATTGTATTTTAATTTTTTGAAATGTAGTTACAGAGGATTATATTATCATTATTTTAAGTTACGTATTTATTATGTTTATTATTGTTAATGTTTACCATATACAACAATTTTAGCGCTCGCATTTACAGTTGGATAACCGCCACTTCGCAAGTCCACGTGGCAGGAATAAATCCCTGTGTAAGTTATGTTGGCTGAGATCAACGCAAGCGTTCTGTTCCACGAATCGTTAAAGCTATAGGATATCCTGGAGTTTTCGATTGGAATGCCGTCTTTCATCCATAAAGTTCTTAGCTCGTGAAGCGATCTGAAACGATGTAATATCGAATACTAAAACTTCAATTTCGAATCTTTTCGAATTGAGAGAAAATATTCAGAGAAACATTGTTCATACATTAAGAAGAAAAATCATATGCAGTAAATGATAGGACAAAGAGATTCACGAATACCTGGCATTCGCGATGCAATTTATGCGCGTGACATCTTGATCCTTGATTATCTGCGTGTCCTGCGGCTTGACGATTATGGTAGGGGCTACCTCCGCGTATGGATCGCCGGTGACTTGCAGTTTGAAAAACGGACTGATCTCCTCTCTGCCCAATTGAGTGTTAATAGCCTTTGCTCTGTGTCGTCGCAAAGAAACGTCAGAGAGATATAAGTTTAAATCTCGTTTGTTTCGAAATTTTAAAAGTGTGATTTTATACGTCGCGCAATCGAAACATTATTAACCGTGACGAGCTGTTGGCGCATCAATTATACGAACCTGTATGTGCCTTCGTCGTTTTCCGAAGCGTTTAGTATGATCAATGTGTTTTGAGTCGTAGCGTACTTTATACCGTAAAGAAGAGTCCCGTCCGAGGAGAACCACGTTACGTCAGGACTTGGGTGGCTTTCAATCGGGGGTAGTTCCAAAATCGCGGCGCTACCCGACTCGACGGTCACCACTTTCTCCGTGAGATCATCGAACGTCCCCATATCTGCAAAGCAACGAATTGGCAGCGTTAAATCCATAATCCGCAATGCGAACGTACTAGTGCGGTGTTTGGCTAGGTACTTACAGGCTACGGCGAAGGCGAGACGATCGCTGAATATGGATCCCACGTCATTCGTCGCAACGCAATGATACACTCCCGCGTCCTCCCGCCGGGTACTGTGAATACGGAAGTAAGGCCCCGAGGTGAGCTCGTTGCTGAGAGGCATCCCGTCTTTGAACCATTTGTACTTTGGTTGAGGATTGCCTACGAAGATGAAAGTTGCTCGTGTATACTTGAACAGCTTTTGTTAATTGTGTAGCTTGAGCTAATTTAAAAAAATAATTAAAGAAGGAAAAGTATCTAAAAATTGTGTAAAAAAATATCAAGAAACAAGCTCTGTTTCATTAATGAGTATTATACTTCCTTTGAAATGCGATTATTCAAACGATTTTGAATAAACGTGCAATTTAACGTAAAGAAACTCGTGAATGATTCAATACAAAGTCACGGACGTTCGGGACAGCTATCTAATACCATTAGCACAGGGTCATATGATTGAATTACATGGCGTTGAAGCATTGGTACGGCTTCATCTGGCCAACGTCTCATCCGCCTGTTACCCGATATTTCTTGCAGGACAATAAAACGCCATGCGGCAAACCTTATCCTCGATTGCGCTGTTGCGATCCTTAACTTTCTCTTTCGTTCTTTTTATATTTTGTTGCTTCAATATCAATGCAATATCGATTGTCTGCATAAGCACTAAAAACTAAGGATGCGATCCTTACCTCTCGCTTGGCATTGCAGAAACTTGGTGCGATTCTCGCTAAGTATATTGCCACTGCTGGACGGTTGATTGGTGAAGCGCGGCTCTTGAAGTGGTTCTGCGAACAGAGAGAAGCGTTTTCTTCTTCAGCTCGATCTCGCAGCAGAGGCGAACGGAAGCCCTTTGGCATCGCGCTTGCAGATTACAGATTAATCTTATAATTCGCATAGGTCGCAGATTAGCAATATCGTTTTATGAATAATAGTGATAATGATAATTTTATCGAGTAAGATTAATTTATAAATAGTTTGACTAGTTATGAAGAACATAAATAAAAGGTGATATGCCAAACGTAAGATACAAAGCTGTTGCCATGATGTCGTCTATCTGTGGTAAAAACAACAACAGCAAGATCAGAGCGCGAGAAGAATGGATCATAAAACAGAAACACCATAAATAGAACAAAAAAATACATCATAGAGCAGAAATATAAATGAGATAGCTTAACAGAACCTAAATAGGAATATTACAATAATACAACGCTGATAAAATCTATAAAAAAATAAGTTCGGTAAAATAGCAAAAAAAAAGGGGAAAACAGATCTAACGTCAGAACATAGTATATGTATTAAAATATTTAACTGCAGCGTAAGAAAAGGCGGATTTGAGCGCGCGATTTGATTTCCGAATTTGACTTTCGAGCTTCGTGCACGCGCGCAGGGCTAATTTCGACGATAATCCCGTGCGATTACACGTGAAATTCTATGACGGCTGACCGAGTCAGTGAGTCTGAATCATCGTGAGCGCGCGTAAGAGGAGACATAGTAATTTACGGCGCGCTCCAAAAAGCCCGACGAACGAGAGGAAAGAATGCGAGCGAACGGCCGCGGATGCCAAGGTGCCGAGTCACATGCAACGCACGTAAAAGCCGACGCACAGCACACGTGCACCCGCCCGTATCCACCGGACGTTCCACGCTCCGGTGATCTTGACACGCGGGTACACCGGTGTGTCGCAACCTCTCCTCGTCCTCCCCTCCGTCCCCAGTCTGATCGTGAACAGAAAGGGGCAAACGATTCGAAGTCAAAAGAGAAGACTTTGAAGAAGGTACGCTCTGCTATGCAATATTTCAGAGCTGTAATATTCTCTAAATAGAGCTTAAAGAATCTCTGAAGATGTTTGTATGATTATTTTTACAGTAAGCCATCTCGATGCCTTTTTACCGTTAGAGAGGAGCCTTGAAGAAAATACGTTTCCTGATTTTTAAGACATTTAGTTGTGATTATAGTTCATTGAGTAGAACAGCTTAGAAAAAATCTCCGAAGAGATTTGGGTAATTAGCTTTAAAAAGCAGAGTACTTCTATCTATTAAAAATTATCTGTAAATCGAGAATTGTGCTCGAGACAAAGAGTGAACGTTCAGGAAAGTTACACTTAAAGGAAGTGTGTAAGTATCATGTTTCCGAGTGTTACGAAAGCATTATTGCCAGTGTATGCTAAGAGAAAATCGTATTTCTTTCATGTTAATTCGTGTAATTAGATTTGTACTAACTTTGCACGAATTTACAATACATATTTGTGATCTCTGTATTGATCTGAAATATAAATTTACGATTTATGGTTTACTCTCTACAATCAGTGAAAAATCAGTGAAGTCAATGATAGACTTATAACTTATCAGTCAGTTAAATAAATACACTGATTTTTCAGTGATAATATATATATAATATACTAATATCAAAATCGAAATCACTGAAAGACAATGAATGTTCACTAATTATCACAATTATAAGTCTATCACTATAAATCAGTAATAATACACTGATTGCCATTTAGAAAGTATCTGGAGCATTCTTTAGGAAAAAGTTCCTACGGATGTGTAAACAATAACAATTTACGGGTCGTTGATGATCGCGAGCGACAAATGGCAGTTTGTCGCACATAACTCGTCGTTATACCTATGTTTCAACCAATAATTCATTCCGACCTGATGCACTGCGTGATGCACGGGTCCGCGTTCCGATCGCACATACGCAATGCAATCAGTCACGCCGCATCATAGGCAGATTCTAAGAACGAACGATCGTGTAATCATGTCGCACCTGGGCCGCTATAAATATCGATTCGGCCCGATAAGCACCGTCGACGAAAGGTACTTACACATGATATGCCATCACCGTCATGTATGTCATTGTATGTCTCGCGATCATTTCAATTTTTTCCAATGAAATTTTTAGACGACCAGCAAAAGTAAATTTAGCTGATAACTGCGCTAATAGAAAAAAAAACATAAGAGTGACAGAATAAAAAATTAGTATTTTTCCTAAAAAGATCTGTTTCGCATGTTTATTATTCAACTTTTTATATTAAACATCTAATTTAATTATTATGTCATTTCCAGTGTTGTAAACGATCTAGATCATTAATCTAGATCAACTTCTATGATCTATTGATCTGGTAAAGATCTTTTTTTTTACGATAATCTTTGATCTGATCTAGATTTTTTAAATTATATGATCTTGATCTATAAAAAATTAGATCTTTTTATTACTTGACTCGATTTTAGAGAATCTCTATCTATACTGTAACCTCTACTCTAGGTCAATAGTTTCTGAGGTTAAAGTCCGCGATGCTAGAACTTGGTCCTTGTGTCCAACTTTTTCCGAGTTAAATTTTTGTTTAATATGTTTGTATGATTTTTCCGAATAAGAATCTGCAATAAAAGTGCCTCTTACGATTTTTTCTCGAAAAAGTTTAATTTCTTTGTACTATTCAAGTTCACGATCCGGGAAATGTGTAGCCAATCAACTTGCAGATTTTAATTTACTTATGTATAATTATATATGTATACTTATAAATAATTATAGTATTAAAGTTAACGTCACAAATAGTTCCTATCTAAAAAAAAGGCATGTAAAGTCGATTGCTCGCATTTCTCGAAGTTCATTGTTGTCGCTTTTCCGCGATGCCGATTGGTTCTCTTGCTGCGCTTACTTCGTGTTGCAAGAGTAGCTGTCATTGCAATTGAATTTTGACAGCTGTCAAATTTGTATAAATATTACCTATACATTTATTGTTGTAATTTATTTTTAAAAGGTAAAAAATAAAAGGTTAAGTAGCGCGCGCGAAGCGCGCGTCTGTGGTGTTTAGTGGTATATAAACTTAAAATATTTTTTTTATTCTTTGATAATAATGATATAAATATTTATTTTAAATATTTTCATAAATGTTTATCATAATTTTTTTTATATCTGACAAACTCGGACATAAAATATGTACAAAATATTTGGCTTCCGAAAACGACCAATCTCCAATTTAGTTCAAATTTTGGAAATTTCTTCTAGTCAAAAAAACATATGCAAGAAGGATTTTTGGCAAAGAGTGAGTGAGTGAGTGAAGAGTGAGCCAGGAGTGAGCCAGGAGTAAGCCGGGAGTGAGCCGGGAGTAAGCCAGGAGTAAGCCGGGAGTGAGCCGGGAGTGAGCCGGGAGTGAGCGAGGAGTAAGCCAGGAGTGAGCGAGGAGTAAGCCAGGAGTGAGCCAGAAGTGAGCGAGTGAGTGAACGAGGAGTGAGCGAGGAGTAGGCCAAGAGTGAGCGAGGAGTGAGCGAGGAGTGAGCCGGGAGAGGGCCGGGAGTGAGCCGGGAGTGAGCCGGGAGTAAGCCGGAAGTAAGCCGGGAGTGAGCCGGGAGTGAGCCGGGAGTAAGCCGGGAGTAAGCCGGGAGTGAGCCGGGAGTGAGCCGGGAGTAAGCCGGGAGTGAGCCGGGAGTAAGCCAGGAGTAAGCCGGGAGTGAGCCGGGAGTGAGCCGGGAGTGAGCAGGGAGTAAGCCGGGAGTGAGCGAGGAGTAAGCCAGGAGTGAGCCAGAAGTGAGCGAGTGAGTGAACGAAGAGTGAGCGAGGAGTAGGCCAAGAGTGAGCGAGTGAATGAGCGAGGAGTGAGCGAGGAGTGAGCCGGGAGAGAGCCGGGAGTGAGCCGGGAGTGAACCGGGAGTGAGCCGGGAGTGAGCCGGGAGTAAGCCGGGAGTAAGCCGGGAGTGAGCCGGGAGTGAGCCGGGAGTGAGCCGGGAGTGAGCCGGGAGTGAGCCGGGAGTGAGCCGGGAGTGAGCGAGGAGTGAGCGAGGAGTGAGCGAGAAGTAAGCAAGGAGTGAGCCTAGAGTGAGACGAGAGTGAGCCGGGAGTGAGCCGGGAGTAAGCCGGGAGTGAGCGAGGAGTAAGCCAGGAGTGAGCCAGAAGTGAGCGAGTGAGTGAACGAGGAGTGAGCAAAGAGTAAGCCAAGAGTGAGCGAATGAGTGAGCGAGGAGTGAGCGAGGAGTGAGCCGGGAGAGGGCCGGGAGTGAGCCGGGAGTGAGCCGGAAGTAAGCCGGGAGTAAGCCGGGAGTAAGCCGGGAGTGAGCCGGGAGTGAGCCGGGAGTGAGCCGGCAGTAAGCCGGGAGTGAGCCGGGAGTAAGCCAGGAGTAAGCCGGGAGTGAGCCGGGAGTGAGCCGGGAGTGAGCAGGGAGTAAGCCGGGAGTGAGCGAGGAGTAAGCCAGAAGTGAGCCAAAAGTGAGCGAGTGAGTGACGAAGAGTGAGCGAGAAGTAGGCCAAGAGTGAGCGAGTGAATGAGCGAGGAGTGAGCGAGGAGTGAGCCGGGAGAGGGCCGGGAGTGAGCCGGGAGTGAACCGGGAGTGAGCCGGGAGTGAGCCGGGAGTAAGCCGGGAGTGAGCCGGGAGTGAGCCGGGAGTGAGCCGGGAGTGAGCCGGGAGTGAGCCGGGAGTGAGCGAGGAGTGAGCGAGGAGTGAGCGAGAAGTAAGCAAGGAGTGAGCCTAGAGTGAGCCGGGAGTGAGCCGGGAGTAAGCCGGGAGTGAGCCGGGAGTGAGCCGGGAGTGAGCCGGGAGTGAGCCAAGAGTAAGCCGGGAGTGAGCGAGGAGTAAGCCAGGAGTGAGCCAGAAGTGAGCGAGTGAGTGAACGAGGAGTGAGCAAGGAGTAGGCCAAGAGTGAGCGAGTGAGTGAGCGAGGAGTGAGCGAGGAGTGAGCCGGGAGAGGGCCGGGAGTGAGCCGGGAGTGAGCCGGGAGTAAGCCGGGAGTGAGCCGGGAGTAAGCCGGGAGTGAGCCGGGAGTAAGCCGGGAGTAAGCCGGGAGTGAGCCGGGAGTGAGCCGGGAGTAAGCCGGGAGTGAGCCGGGAGTAAGCCGGGAGTGAGCCGGGAGTAAGCCGGGAGTGAGCCGGGAGTAAGCCGGGAGTAAGCCGGGAGTGAGCCGGGAGTGAGCAAGGAGTAAGCCAGGAGTGAGCGAGTGAGTGAGCGAGGAGTAAGCCAGAAGTGAGCGAGTGAGTGAACGAGGAGTGAGCCGGGAGTGAGCCGGGAGTGAGCCGGGAGTAAGCCGGGAGTGAGCCGGGAGTAAGCCGGGAGTGAGCCGGGAGTAAGCCGGGAGTGAGCCGGGAGTGAACCGGAGTGAGCCGGGAGTGAGCGGGAGTAAGCCGGGAGTGAGCCGGAAGTAAGCCGGGAGTGAGCCGGGAGTGAGCCGGGAGTGAGCCGGGAGTGAGCCGGGAGTGAGCCGAGAGTGAGCGAGGAGTGAGCGAGGAGTGAGCGAGAAGTAAGCAAGGAGTGAGCCTAGAGTGAGACGAGAGTGAGCCGGGAGTGAGCCGGGAGTAAGCCGGGAGTAAGCCGGGAGTGAGCCGGGAGTGAGCCGGGAGTGAGCCAAGAGTAAGTCGGGAGTGAGCGAGGAGTAAGCCAGGAGTGAGCCAGAAGTGAGCGAGTGAGTGAACGAGGAGTGAGCAAGGAGTAGGCAAGAGTGAGCGAGTGAGTGAGCGAGGAGTGAGCGAGGAGTGAGCCGGAGAGGGCCGGGAGTGAGCCGGGAGTGAGCCGGGAGTAAGCCGGGAGTGAGCCGGGAGTAAGCCGGGAGTGAGCCGGGAGTAAGCCGGGAGTAAGCCGGGAGTGAGCCGGGAGTGAGCCGGGAGTGAGCCGGGAGTGAGCCGGGAGTAAGCCGGGAGTGAGCCGGGAGTAAGCCGGGAGTGAGCCGGGAGTAAGCCGGGAGTGAGCCGGGAGTGAGCAAGGAGTAAGCCAGGAGTGAGCGAGTGAGTGAGCGAGGAGTAAGCCAGAAGTGAGCGAGTGAGTGAACAAGGAGTGAGCCGGGAGTGAGCCGGGAGTAAGCCGGGAGTGAGCCGGGAGTAAGCCGGGAGTGAGCCGGGAGTAAGCCGGGAGTGAGCCGGGAGTAAGCCGGGAGTAAGCCGGGAGTGAGCCGGGAGTGAGCCGAGAGTGAGCCGGGAGTAAGCCGGGAGTAAGCCGGGAGTGAGCCGGGAGTAAGCCAGGAGTAAGCCGGGAGTGAGCCGGGAGTGAACCGGGAGTGAGCAGGGAGTAAGCCGGGAGTGAGCGAGGAGTAAGCCAGGAGTGAGCCAGAAGTGAGCGAGTGAGTGAACGAAGAGTGAGCGAGGAGTAGGCCAAGAGTGAGCGAGGAGTGAGCGAGAAGTAAGCAAGGAGTGAGCCTAGAGTGAGACGAGAGTGAGCCGGGAGTAAGCCGGGAGTGAGCCGGGAGTTAGCCGGGAGTAAGCCGGGAGTGAGCGAGGAGTAAGCCAGGAGTGAGCCAGAAGTGAGCGAGTGAGTGAACGAGGAGTGAGCGAGGAGTAGGCCAAGAGTGAGCGAGGAGTGAGCGAGGAGTGAGCCGGGAGAGGGCCGGGAGTGAGCCGGGAGTGAGCCGGGAGTAAGCCGGGAGTGAGCCGGGAGTAAGCCGGGAGTGAGCCGGGAGTAAGCTGGGAGTAAGCCGGGAGTGAGCCGGGAGTGAGCCGGGAGTGAGCCGGGAGTCAGCCGGGAGTGAGCCGGGAGTAAGCCAGGAGTAAGCCGGGAGTGAGCCGGGAGTGAGCCGGGAGTGAGCAGGGAGTAAGCCGGGAGTCAGCCGGGAGTGAGCCGGGAGTAAGCCAGGAGTAAGCCGGGAGTGAGCCGGGAGTGAGCCGGGAGTGAGCCGGGAGTAAGCCGGGAGTAAGCCGGGAGTGAGCCGGGAGTAAGCCAGGAGTAAGCCGGGAGTGAGCCGGGAGTGAACCGGGAGTGAGCAGGGAGTAAGCCGGGAGTGAGCGAGGAGTAAGCCAGGAGTGAGCCAGAAGTGAGCGAGTGAGTGAACGAAGAGTGAGCGAGGAGTAGGCCAAGAGTGAGCGAGGAGTGAGCGAGAAGTAAGCAAGGAGTGAGCCTAGAGTGAGACGAGAGTGAGCCGGGAGTAAGCCGGGAGTGAGCCGGGAGTTAGCCGGGAGTAAGCCGGGAGTGAGCGAGGAGTAAGCCAGGAGTGAGCCAGAAGTGAGCGAGTGAGTGAACGAGGAGTGAGCGAGGAGTAGGCCAAGAGTGAGCGAGGAGTGAGCGAGAAGTGAGCCGGGAGAGGGCCGGGAGTGAGCCGGGAGTGAGCCGGGAGTAAGCCGGGAGTGAGCCGGGAGTAAGCCGGGAGTGAGCCGGGAGTAAGCCGGGAGTAAGCCGGGAGTGAGCCGGGAGTGAGCCGGGAGTGAGCCGGGAGTCAGCCGGGAGTGAGCCGGGAGTAAGCCAGGAGTAAGCCGGGAGTGAGCCGGGAGTGAGCCGGGAGTGAGCAGGGAGTAAGCCGGGAGTGAGCGAGGAGTAAGCCAGGAGTGAGCCAGAAGTGAGCGAGTGAGTGAACGAGGAGTGAGCAAGAAGTAGGCCAAGAGTGAGCGAGTGAGTGAGCGAGGAGTGAGCCGGGAGAGGGCCGGGAGTGAGCCGGGAGTGAACCGGGAGTGAGCCGGGAGTGAGCCGGGAGTAAGCCGGGAGTAAGCCGGGAGTGAGCCGGGAGTAAGCCGGGAGTGAGCCGGGAGTAAGCCGGGAGTAAGCCGGGAGTGAGCCGGGAGTGAGCCGGGAGTGAGCCGGGAGTAAGCCGGGAGTGAGCGAGGAGTAAGCCAGGAGTGAGCCAGAAGTGAGCGAGTGAGTGAACGAGGAGTGAGCGAGGAGTAGGCCAAGAGTGAGCGAGGAGTGAGCGAGGAGTGAGCCGGGAGAGGGCCGGGAGTGAGCCGGGAGTGAGCCGGGAGTAAGCCGGGAGTGAGCCGGGAGTCAGCCGGGAGTGAGCCGGGAGTAAGCCAGGAGTAAGCCGGGAGTGAGCCGGGAGTGAGCCGGGAGTGAGCAGGGAGTAAGCCGGGAGTGAGCGAGGAGTAAGCCAGGAGTGAGCCAGAAGTGAGCGAGTGAGTGAACGAGGAGTGAGCAAGGAGTAGGCCAAGAGTGAGCGAGTGAGTGAGCGAGGAGTGAGCCGGGAGAGGGCCGGGAGTGAGCCGGGAGTGAACCGGGAGTGAGCCGGGAGTGAGCCGGGAGTAAGCCGGGAGTAAGCCGGGAGTGAGCCGGGAGTAAGCCGGGAGTGAGCCGGGAGTAAGCCGGGAGTAAGCCGGGAGTGAGCCGGGAGTGAGCCGGGAGTGAGCCGGGAGTAAGCCGGGAGTGAGCGAGGAGTAAGCCAGGAGTGAGCCAGAAGTGAGCGAGTGAGTGAACGAGGAGTGAGCGAGGAGTAGGCCAAGAGTGAGCGAGGAGTGAGCGAGGAGTGAGCCGGGAGAGGGCCGGGAGTGAGCCGGGAGTGAGCCGGGAGTAAGCCGGGAGTGAGCCGGGAGTAAGCCGGGAGTGAGCCGGGAGTAAGCCGGGAGTAAGCCGGGAGTGAGCCGGGAGTGAGCCGGGAGTGAGCCGGGAGTCAGCCGGGAGTGAGCCGGGAGTAAGCCAGGAGTAAGCCGGGAGTGAGCCGGGAGTGAGCCGGGAGTGAGCAGGGAGTAAGCCGGGAGTGAGCGAGGAGTAAGCCAGGAGTGAGCCAGAAGTGAGCGAGTGAGTGAACGAGGAGTGAGCAAGGAGTAGGCCAAGAGTGAGCGAGGAGTGAGCCGGGAGAGGGCCGGGAGTGAGCCGGGAGTGAACCGGGAGTGAGCCGGGAGTGAGCCGGGAGTAAGCCGGGAGTAAGCCGGGAGTGAGCCGGGAGTAAGCCGGGAGTGAGCCGGGAGTAAGCCGGGAGTAAGCCGGGAGTGAGCCGGGAGTGAGCCGGGAGTGAGCCGGGAGTAAGCCGGGAGTGAGCGAGGAGTAAGCCAGGAGTGAGCCAGAAGTGAGCGAGTGAGTGAACGAGGAGTGAGCGAGGAGTAGGCCAAGAGTGAGCGAGTGAGTGAGCGAGGAGTGAGCGAGGAGTGAGCCGGGAGAGGGCCGGGAGTGAGCCGAGAGTGAACCGGGAGTGAGCCGGGAGTGAGCCGGGAGTAAGCCGGGAGTAAGCCGGGAGTGAGCCGGGAGTGAGCCAGGAGTGAGCCGGGAGTGAGCGAGGAGTAAGCCAGGAGTGAGCGAGTGAGTGAGCGAGAAGTAAGCGAGGAGTGAGCCTAGAGTGAGACGGGAGTGAGCCGGGAGTGAGCCGGGAGTAAGCCGGGAGTAAGCCGGGAGTGAGCCGGAAGTGAGCCAGGAGTGAGCCGGGAGTGAGCGAGGAGTAAGCCAGGAGTGAGCGAGTGAGTGAGCGAGGAGTAAGCCAGGAGTGAGCGAGTGAGTGAGCGAGGAGTGAGCGAGAAGTAAGCCGGGAGTAAGCGAAGAGTGAGCGAGGAGTGAGCGAGTGAGTGAGCGAGTGAGTGAGTGAGTAAATAAGAGTGAGCGAGCGTAACTAGATGAATATGTAGCTAGGTAGCTAGATAGCAGTAAGTATGCAAGTAGGTATGTATGTTGGTTTGTATGTATGTATGTATGTATAATTAAACTTTACATTTTTTTATTCAAAATTGCAGAAGACGTTTGATTAATGTAAACGGAAGATAGAGAAGATCAAATTGCAATTATTATTATTTTTAAAGTAAAAAGTCAAATAGCGCGCGCGCAGCGCGCGTCTGTAATGTTCTAGTGTTTAATTAATTCAAATTTTTGTTTTGAAAGTTCAACGTGAATTGTGCAATTTTCTATTGCGCATGTGTATCACTAAATCTTCGAAAAAAAAATCTCCGACGGCAAGAACTTCCTTTTAGAGGCGTACTAGAGTGGGGATAATAAGATGAAACTATCGAAGATTTTCTTCTTTAAAGATTTCTGGGACATTCCTAAAAGCCCATTAAAGAAGCTTAAAAAACTTCGATTCCTACTCCTATCAAATTGTCAAGTAAAAAAAAAAGAAACGATCTTCGATCTAGATCAAAATTAATGTAATCTATGATCTAGATCAAATGTATGAAAAATGATCTGTGATCTGATCTAGGTTTAATATTTTGATAAAGATCTTGATCTGATCTAGATTATTTATTTAATGATCTATTACAGCACTGGTCATTTCCTATATATAAAATCTATTACAAATTTTCTATTTAGTTAAAATTAAATTATTTTCTATTCACCATTTTTAATAAAAATGTTCAATTTTTGCCAACTTTTCCCCCAAAATATCGACTTTTCCACTGGCATAAACTTCATAGAAAAAAAAGAAGTTTTGTTAACTCTGTTTTATAGTAAACTTAGAATTTTTTCAGATAAAAACACAGATCGGTTTTTACTCCAAAGTAACATGATATACTTGCGTTTCTTTTGACATTTTTGTAAAAGAACATTTCACTTCGGATTGGTTACAGTATGTCCCGTGTTTCCCCGGTGTCTCTTGCATTTCTCACCTCGTTAGTATAACGGAGTACTGGAATCTTTAAGAGTCTTTTGGACGTGAACAAATTAAATTTCTGGTATACGAGACAACTCGTTTATCTCAGCAAAGAAGACAGTTTTGTGAGGGAAACGAGGTTTTATTTTACTAAATGTCACCAGCATTTTAGATGTCTCATGAAATACGAATATTTATTTAAGGGATCCAGATTTCCGGATCTTATCGCCTTATCGCGCGTCTCGTGAAACCGCGATAAGACGACACCATGGACACTAACTGCGTACTCTGCAGAAATGCACAATTCATAAAACACACGTGTAAAAAGACACCTAAGAATAAATTCCACGTTTTGCGCATCGCTACTTAACAGCTGTTATTTATTTCAAGCTCGACCGTGATAAAGGGGCGGTAGATTAGAGCCAAAACGCCAGAAAAACTCATGGAATGTGTGCACGCAGGGGCTGAAATAGATTATGCAATTTACTTTGTTAACGTATCGCTAAATGCGACAAAGATAAGATAGGTGGGTGCGATAGATGTTAATGCGAGAAACGGTACACTCCAAACGAGACTCATTTGCGGTCGACTAATTACTGCAGAGGTAAGCTTCTTGAACATTAACAGGTGCAGTTGCTGCAGCACGTGCTGCGCCTGCAATCTAAGCCTTGTGTGGATTTTAAATTCTTTGCACGTGTCCGAACAATTGCTACATCGCAAACTGATATTAGTAAATTCTTTAGCTCTGTTAAAAAAGTCTTTTGTTACAATAACATTCAATTATTATATAAGTTTATTTTATATAATAAGAATTAATAATTTTGAATTACCAATTTCAATATAAATAAATTATTCATTAATTTATTTTAAAACAATACTATTGTATAATGATAATAATGTAATACAGAGAGATTATGACATTTTATAAGTGAAAGCTAGAATCTTCTTCCAAAAAGTAGGAGAAACAATTTCAAAGTTAATAATCAATATTAATCACGCTCGCTTCCAATATAAATATAAAACTAGCGATTAATTTCAGCTGGAATGTAATCGAATCAGATTCTCTCGAGCGAAGGAAAAGTACGTGTTACTCAACGCTTTTCAAAACCGTTCCAGATCCTTCAGATAGTATTGCAAGCAGCGTGGAAAGTTCGAGCATCGTCGAGGATGCAAATCGCGGGCTTAATTAGAAGTAGACTTTTGTGGAATTTTAACGAGAGAGCAATTTTAACGGGGGCATCTCGGCGGAAAACGTTTTGTAAAATCGCTTTCCAAACGAGATTCATGAGTCGAGTTTCCGCCAAGTATTCGATGAGATTCCAGTCACTGCAGCATTTGCGAGAAAAGAAATGAATGTCGATTTCTGCGGTGCGGATATAAAACATGCATATCGCGACATAAAACAACTCTACGCTTTATTTGTCTTGTCAATAAACTCTAAATTTTAACTTTTTCGCTTTCTCTATATTTGCAAAAACCATTTAAAATATAAGGCTTTATTTATATTAATTAATTCACTTACAAATAATAATAAATAAATACATTCTTGCAACAAATTTAGCCTCATTTGTATTTATCCCATGACTCGCTGAAACGAGTAAAGATTATAATTTCAAAATCAATCATACTTTAAAATTACGTTTTATACTCAAAAGGATACATAATACTAAAAAAAAAGACGTTATCTTCTGAAGTTACGAAACTTTTCCGCGAATTTCCTTTCAGACAGGAATATTTCCGTGTTAAATATTTTATGAATATTTAACGTAGGCAAATTTTAAGTGTGTGCTGTACAAATGGTATGAAACTGGGCCTTCGATAAAATAACTGTGATGGCAATCACCGCATGATTCGTCGTGCACGCGAACGTACAAACATACCCAGTACGCACACACATGCACGTGTACAATACGCGCAAGCCGAGACCGCTGAAGAAACCCCTATTTTAAGCGACGCAGCTGTCACCAGGGGTAAAACGGGGTGGCACGTTTACAGAGGGGCGTGGACGCAGGTCGCGAACGAAAGGCTTTGGTCGTCCGGTAAAATGAAGAAACTTCTATTTTTTCGCGTTTACGTGACCCAGAATCCATTCATCTTTAAGCGGTACCCCGTGCCGGTACAATTTTCGTTCGCTGTATGGTAACGACGCGAAGGACATGTGTAATAAACGATATCCTTGCGGGAGGACTCGGAGCCGCACCGGTTTCGGTTAGCGCGGAAAAGTGGAGTTTTATTAGATAGATGAAAAAAATATGAAAACATATTGGAAATAATTTAAAAACTTGAAATAGACAATACAACTGACTGCCAATTAAATATCAACGCAATAAAAGATATAAATGTGTAAAAAATAAGAAATATATTATTATATATAATTAATAGAAATAGAAAAATATTTTACATATTTTTGGTGTTTATTCATATCTCTCTAATTATAATGACGACATTACGTTATTTTGGTGCGTAACTTTTTTTGCAAGGGATTTCTCATTGTCAGTGCGACAATTGGAGTGCGACGGAAAGAAGAAAGCGTTTGAAGAATGAGCGCGTAATACGGAGACAAGCAATTTTGTAGGTGCACTTCCCACGGACTTCGAACGAAGTAGATAGCCAGATAATACACGTCGGTCGGTGGGCGGGGAGAGGCACCGCAAAACGTTGCGCATTGCGTCTTACTGCACGCAGCTAACTATATTGCAGTCGTTGGGGTGCACGACTCCCTCCTCCTCTTCCTCTTCCACTGCAGTCTGCAGGTGGCCAACCTCGGAAGTTTTCGGGTCGCCGTCACTTTGCGGATATTTTCCGCTGTCGGAGATTCTTAAGGAACTTTATCGGCAAACTTCTAACTCCTTTTTTATTTTCCAATTACAAGGTTTTATATTTAAATGCATAAAAGAAATATCACTATATGTGTAAAACTTAAACTCATATGTCAAAATGGTTGTTGTATTTTATATATGTACAAAATATATTTTATATATTTTATACATATATACATTTATACATTTATAAATATATGTTACATATATATTTTATGTATATGATAATTTTCAATAAAATAAGAAATATATATAAGATATATCTTTGTAATAAAGAATTGAAAATATAAACTTATTGGTTTTATTTTTAAGATATAGCATTTGATTATTAATATAAAGAGTCAATCTTTATTTTTCACCTAAATTGGTATTATAATTAAATAACTAAAATGATATTATAATTACGTTTTTCAGGTTTACTCGAGTGACCGATAAAAAAGGGTACAGAAATGCTACAAATTAAAATGCGGTTCTTCAATTACTTCAGGTAGCTATTCGACGTTCCTTTAAAATGACGACAATGGTGGATGCGTTCAGTCGTTTTAAATGACGTAACACGCGAAGAACTTTTCTCGCAACTTTCCAGATACAATGTTATACGGTATCTCAGGCAGAAATTGCATGACGTTACTTCTTGCCAAGTTCCAAATTGATTTCTCTGAAAAACGTTCACATATTTCCGTAAAGTTAGTGGCTCATTTTTAAATTTATTTCCATATAATTTGATGGTCCTTTCGGCTCTTACTCAAAGAATTCGAAAATTCTAAGAATTCAATTAAACATAATGAAAAATAAAGATCCAAATGCATGGAATGTCAACTTTATACCTAGTTATTAAAATGAATAATAATTTGTTTATATCTCCCGATTGTTTTGCCGATTCTAGGATTGCTTTTCAATAAAGGCATCTGAAGTTATGTCTTAAAACACTATCGAGAAAACTCTAAATTGCTATACTTCTTAAAATAAATTTAGAATATTTTTTACCATAGAAACTAGAAAAAACTATTCATTCCTAGTTTTACAATCTCGACTGATGTAACTACTGACGATCTACCTGAAATAAATTCATGTTTCAAAGAAACATATTATCCTGAGACTTTCTGTGTCCATTTATTTCCCACTCGCGAGACGTCGCTCGGTGTAACGCGCTCGAAATGCAGCAATTGCGGTGCAACTAGCATGTGCATGAAAAGTCGGTGGCGACTCAGACACAACGCTGCCGCGGATATTTGGCCATTCGCCAATAAGTCGAAAACCCGAGCGAGTTTCACGGTCGAGACTGGAATCTAGACAGCATCTTTACTAAGAGGCCGTGACCCCACAGGAAATTAACTCCGCGCGAATTTTCCATTATATTGTCAACTTGAAAAATAAAGGTAATATTTTTCAGGCGCGACTACGCAATATTTTCAGGGATTTTCAAGGGAACAACACGCTCGAGCTCTTGCTGCGTTCTTGCTATCGTCTGCCATGCGATATTTACGAAATCTTCATTGTTACTATTGTTCACAGTGAAATGGGGACAACCGTAGCCTTCGAGTACATAGCGGTTCCTTCGGCGTGTGAAGACATTTATATTATCGCGACGCGAGAAGAATCGCGCAAGATCGCGCGAGTAAGGGCACGAGAAAATTGATCGACGCCTCTTGCGCTGCGTGTCGAATAAAACAGAAAAAAATGCTTTCGTTTACGCGTCGAGACGTTTATTTGTCCTAAAGGCACCGTGGGCACCGACTGCAAAAGCCTTGTTCAGATAAACAAGTCGATTTGTACATGTCTCGTTTCTTCTCCATCCCTTCATTATTCTTTAAACTACTTTAGATCTTTCTTGACGATGTTTCGTTTTCTTTGGATGACGCTCTGTCTATTTTGAATTATAAATGTAATCATTTCTTTTACATGTTTACTTTTTAATTTTTGGTAAGCATTGTAATGATAGTCTTGTTGATGCCTTACATTGTGTGTATTTTTAAAAATCAGACACGATGAAAGGAATCACAAACAAGAAACGGGACTAAAGTATGTTGTTGATATATTTAATAATAATTTTTTATGTCACGATAATTACAGTATTTTTTAATTTGGACGAACGGTCTGTGGGATATGTGTACAAGTGCCAAAAATTAAAAAATACAATTATGTTAACAAATTTGCAATGTATTATTAAACATACAATATTTTGCGTGTTTACTATATGATTAGTACATTATTAATAATATAATTGCAAATTTATAATAGATCTAATTATTTTCTTAATTGAGATGGATGACTCGAAAACACCTGTTCATCTTCTATGTACGCTATAAATTATTATTATTATTATTTATACGCTCCAATGAAAGACGATGAGTCAGAGCCTAGAGGAGAAAGGGGTGCTTTTTTTCAGAGGTTTGTCTAGAAATAACCACCCGCCGACGATGAAGTGTACTTACTAGAGTGCAACCAGAAGTGCAAGTCGAGGCGCACATATGGTACCTGAAAAACGCTCGAGCGTGTAAACTCGCACGAAATCGCTGTCACGTGTTGTTATCCGTGGTCGAAGCATGTCCGGGACTCGTAAAAAAAAAGGGCGAGAATTGAGTTAGTCTAAGCATGCCACGTTCCATTGAGCGTAAACAACCTGCGTCCGGAACGCGGTCGTCTTTAACGAGCCCGTTCAAGGGAGATCTTTCCTAATCTGTAAACTTTTCAACCACGGAGAAATGCACAGCGATCGTCGGACTCGATTTCGTCCGGTTGCCTATTTTAATCCCGGACGTGTGAAGACTTCCCAGCTCGTAAACAGTAAAACGATAATGACGACTTTAAGAAAAACAAACGCACGTCGGGCGCGCGCACACATTTCCGTCGTGCTGCGGATAAGGAGGATGACGTTCGAAAATCACAAATGTCGTATGTGTTTTTTTTAAATTGATTTAAAAAAACAGAACATGTGTGACGAAATGACATTAATATTAATTTTCTCATAAACGACCGCGTTTCACTTACTTGTCCGCGCGCTTTTCTCCCCGCTTCGCGTTTTCGCATCCGCGCCGTCGATCACGGCGCATCCCTTCTACGGTGATTAATAGCTGAAGGTGCATCGTTGCGAGAAATTGCAAGTCGCTCTCGTACGCCGGCGAGGTCTCGCCGGCCCGAGAGCCATCCTGTTATCGCAACGGTGCCGGCCGGGCGTTTAAAAACCGCATGTTCAACGAGGCGTAACTCCGAATTAGCACACACAGTCGCATGCAGATTCTCACGGGAGATACACGTTCCCATAGGCGGACCCCGTACGTCTATCCCTATCGCGCATCCCCGTTGTCCTGCAAATCCTTCCCGTAAATTACGAGTGTATTCTCCGGTGCATTACCCTTCTTCCCTACTTATTATTCTCATTTATTTCTAATTACCCACCTTCTAATTATCTCTTTCAACATTTTAGTTCGCGTTTGTATCATTTATCATTATTGTGTTATCGCTTTCAAGGTACTTCCGGCTCTTCCCACCCCCGGTATCCCCTTCACACTCGGAGTACCCGAGGAACATTAACGCGGCCGCATCTAAACTTACCGCACGTAAGTATAATTGCAAGTTCACGAACGGTATTTCGTCTGTGCTACCGTGAGTTTTCGAGGTGCTCTTCCGGGATCTACGCGCGAAGAAGAGTTTAAGGAGTGTATCGCGCAGGTTCTCTTCACGCATTAGCCACGCGCTTTGCTTCACGAGCTTCAGATTAGCGCCGCAAAGTGCACTCGCGACGCGCCGCACCGTGAAACTTTCGGGGGTCCCGTCCCCCGACGCGGATGCGCATCCCTTTCCCCTCCGTTCTTCGTCCCGGATTCTGTTATGCACGCGCGGGTGCGTCGCACCGGGAGGAGGACGCTCTCTCGTGTTCCGAAGTTCAGTGAACAATCTGGGATAGAACGAACGGGCGGGCAGCTGTGCGGACCATGTGCGGATCGTTTGTTGCAGCAGCACGGATGCAAGGATACATTCTTTCTAAAGGGCGGTCCTTCACCCGATTACACGCCAGTAATCATCTCTCCGCTCCGTCCCCTCTCGTCGTGGCGGAAGAAACAAAAAAAAAATAGAATAGTTTCAATCGTTCTCCTGCGGCGGAAGACGCGGAAAACGTGGAGACTTTCCTCGTCCCGGATGTGGATTTCATTGATAACAAACAGCGTAGAATTTCTATTTGCTTGCCGAGACGGCGGTGGATGTAAACTGAGCCGAATTAAACTGCATGAGGAGGAGCGCGATGCACGCGATGCACGCTTGAAAAACGACCCGCGACCCGTGACTTTATTTCTGGCCGTGCGTGCGTGCGTGCGTGCGTGCGTGCAGCCAGACAGTCACGCGGCGTCTCATTATAGGTCTCTGCGCGGTCCATTTTACGGCCTTGAAGAAATCCCGCTTTACCTCCGTCACCGTGACTGGGCGCCGTGCATCGCGAGGAGAACAAAAGTGCATCCACGAGGTGCGAAAGACATCACGCTGCGTGTAACTCTTTTCTTGCGTTACGTCACGCTGCGCGAAGCCAATATTTTCGTTTGATGAAGTATCTATTATAGTTACAGCGAGAGAAAAAAATAATTGCAGCAACCGTAATATCGCTATAGTCATTTTTGGAGCCATCATATTTTTAGATTTGTACAGCAATATAAATTCTAGTTTGTTTGAACTGTATTAAAGTTCTCATAATCATAATATTGATCTATGTATCTTATAATTGCCATAATAAAAATAAAGATTTTAATATTAAAACAATCGCTATAAGCATCAATATAATCATATGTTTATTATTATTAATATTATAATAATAATTACTATAAAATGTATATTCCTGACTTTAATTATTTTACCATGCAATTATAGTCGCGAATATCATACATTTTTTCTCAGTGTACGACAAAAAGAAATTAAACGGCCGCAAAGACGTGATTAGTGACGGATAATCCGACTCTTTTGGTGTCATCCCCGTATGTTGATTATCCAATTACGGTCGTTAAATCAATCTAAAAAATACATAAATAGGTACAAGAGATTCAAAAGGATTACAGAAAAAGAGAAAACTCCCGATTGGGTCAAGTTACATCCCGAGGAGCGCGTTTCTCACAGTCCTTTCCTTCGCGTGATGTCCTTCGTCCTCTGCCCTTCTTCGTCCTCTCTACCTCTCTTTACTCTTATATTATGGATCTCGCTCTCGGCCGGTGCGAGGAAACTCGTCTCCCGTGAAAGGACGTGCAAATCGCCCGAGGCCGGCGATCGCGCGAACGATTTAGCGTATCCACGCTAATTCCGCTCGCACGAAACAGGAAATCGCGGTCAGGTGGTGGAGAACGTATGGTTGATCCGGAGTAGAAAGAGGTCGTGCGAACCTCGGGATGCGATCGATGTATACTCAGATATATTTATGTATACATGAATACACATAAATTTTCCTATCTTCCCAATCTCGAGAAATGTTCCATCTATTAAATTATTAAAAAACCCGCTGTAAATAGCCTTTATTTCATTCGCTCGCGGTTGGGAAAACACAAGGACAAAAAGAAGCGAGAGAATTCGCTTGCGTAAGTCGCGGAAATATCGCGAGAGAAGCTGCTAATCGTTACTTCGCGAAGGTGACTCTCGTCGGCGAGAGTGATGATTAATCCCGAGGAGAGATAGACAATCCCGCATGTTATACGAGCTACGCATTTACAAGTGTCTCCTTTCGCACTCGCGCTCAGGTGAGCGAGAATTTCCGTTACCGATGAGGACCTTGGAGTCAAGCCGCGTTGCGCAAGTGCACGAGCTGCAACTGACTCGAGACGGCGATGCATAGCGTGTGTGCAGCAACAACAACGGGGCGCGCGTCGCTCTCCGTTCACCGATATTTTCACTTTTCATCGAGATTCTCCACCGGGGGAGGGGGAGGGGGGCGGCGTGGTAGTACGCGTGGTCAGTACGCGGAACAAAGGAAACGCGGTGGAAAATATAGCGTTACGAAGCGAGAGGAAAGAGAGAGAAAGGAAGAATTGCACGTGGGAGATGAGGCGCCGCGGCGCGCGAGAAGGGCGTATCGAGAGTCACGGATGCACTTGCCTCACGCGACATGCATATGCGCGGCTCACGCTGCTGGGAAATGTCGCGGACGAATAATGGCACGTAAGGAGGTGGCACACACAGGTAATTTGCCTTTCCTCCGTAGGCGTGACAGAAACGGAAAGTCATGTTTCGCAATTTTTCCACCGCGTGCGCCCGACGCAGCCGGCATGTTACGTTCATCGGGAAAGTGTTTTGCACCTTGACGTTGCACCTATTCCGTATACGCGCGGGATCCACCGCGTATTACACATGACGCACAAGAATCCTCTGTCCATCTCTTCCCTTTCGTTAATTACTTCAAATCACGTGTTGTTTTTAATTATCCATATTAATTAGAAAAAAGCTAATTACAGAAATCAAGCAGTTTTTCAACGGCACGGAAGAAAGAACGATGGAAAGGAGTGTTTTTTTCCTATAGTAACTCGTTGAAAATGCGATTGCCACGCGCGGCACGATATCGGGGTAGGTTGACGAGCCGCGCGGAAATTCAACATTGGCGAGCTACCAAAAAACAATTTGCCGCGCGAAAATTAAGCCAGCTAGACGATTCGAGAATCGCTCGTAACCCGGCGGTGGAATGCATGCCTTAACGAGAAATAAATATCGAGAATTGCCGCGCGAATGAACCGAGATACGCGAATATGGAAAATTCTCTACTGTACCGCGGCAGAGAGAAACTCCTATTTATGACGCCGAGTACATACACACGGTAGACCTAAGAGAATAAAACCGAGAAGAAGTACTACGGAGAGACGGAGAAAGAGAGAGAAACACGAAGAAGAAGAAGAAGTAGAAGCCATGAAAGACGAGAAAGCCTTGCCGAGGGAAGGGAGGGAGCGGTCAGTGGCCCCTGTGTGCACCGGCTACCGCGTATCCCATGGCAGCATCGCCTCGCCGCGTCGACGACGAGTTCCACGGCGAATAATAATGGGAATTGCGAGAGAGGCGCGCGCGGTGTATGCGTGTGTGTGCGAGGACCTCACGCCGCTGCTTTTTCCGTCGTTCTGCCTGCAGCTCCTCCAGTGGAGATAAGGCCCCCGCGAGTCTGACTATACGGTAACGAGGTCGAGACAATAGCGGTTCCGAGGCGGCCGGGCCACGGTTCCCCACGGCATTCTGAACGTTCCGCCTTTCCTTCGAGAGAGGGCGGTGGAAGGGGCCTCCCCTGAGGCCCCTGATGAAGAATTCGCCGCAACGACGGTGGGTCAAAAATTCGAGGATCTTCCGGCTTGCGTCCGATATCTTCTCGCTGAGGAATTTTGTCTTGTTTCTTTTCTTTTTCTACGAACATTCGTCCCCTCCTTTTCTGCCTCGTCTATTCGCTTGCGATCAGTTTGAAGAAACTGCCGGACGTTAAAACAACGACAAACATTTTGTCTCTACGTGCTGTCTCTCTGTTCCTTCAATAGTAAATTTAAAAAAATGCGTTCTTCTGAAATTACATCCGTTTATTTGCTTTCCGTTGACTGTTGCGCTTTGATATCCCAGTAGAAGAGACTCGATGCTCCGATACAATCGTTCGAATCGACGGCAAAAAGTATTTCGAGGAAATGGATCTGAGCTCCGGTGAGAGAGAAAGAAAGATAGAGATACGAGCGAGATATCGAACGAGGATTCCTTCGCGGCACGAAGGATAGGAAAATGACGGTAATGAAGAAAACGACGACGGTCACGGAAAAATAAAAGCAAAAGGTGGCAATGGCACATCCGGTCGCTCGGAACGGCGCGGCGCGGCGCGGCGGCCCCGAGGTCCGTGAGGATAACGGCCTAAGGCCGCTTGAGACCGGTAAAGGCCGCAACAAACGCGACCATCTCCACCAAGTTTGCCGAGTTTTTTGCGATTGCGACTCGTCGTTGTAGAAATCGTCGTTGCGTTACGCTCAACTGTGTCGCAAAAAAAAAATTGCGTGCAGCATTCCTCGCAATGTACAAGCGCACTCCTGTCAAACCGGAGAGTCACTTGATCGATTTTTGTCTTAACTTTTCCATTACAACAATGAGGGTCGTGACGTTTACGTATGAAATAAGAACAATTAACAAATGCAAGGATAACTATTAAAAAATATATACACGGGAAAGAAGTAATATATCCAATAAGATATGTAGTTGCAGTTGTACTCAATACAACAATATATGCTGCTGCAGTATCAACATTGTACTTGCATATATTAACAGCAAATATTATTGTATTGAGTATTATCTGTAGTTGGCAGCCCGCAACTACAAATGTCATTGGCTATATTACTTGTTCTTCTGTGTATACTCCGACAGAGGAAAAGAAACATTTTCAAGTAAATTTTACTTCAAAACTTCGAACGTTTATTTGCAAAAATAATATTAAGAATTACGTGTGATAAAATTGTCATGTGTATGCGTAATAACAAAACAATGACTTTCTTCTAACGTTTTCGCAGAAAATCGTCTCGTACTCCAGTCGTCGTTCTGTGTCTCGCGCATACATCACACATAATTTTTCAATTTTCAAAAGAAGAAAGAATCGACTTGAAACAGATCAAAATATTCGCCGCTGGTGAATGAATAGCCTTTTCGATTTTTACGATTTCCGCTCTTTCCGAAATTCTCGTCGCGTTTTTGTGAATGACTAATTCAGGAAACGGGGGATGCTTTGTTCTCCCCGGGGGAGGATTCGCACTCGATAGCTTTACCTAGCTGAAGAAAGGCATATCCGCTCAATAAAGTAAGTAGGAGGCTATACAAAATGGTAGGAGCGTAAAGGGGGATATAGGGAGTTATTCTACTGGTGAGGGAGCAGAGGGACTACTTGTCGAGGACCAGGTAAAGGCCCTCGTTCTCCATTGTAAGCTCCCGGCAGAGCTGACGCCAGTGATAGATACCTTTCCTAGCACACGCACGTATACTTATTTACGTACGTGTAGGTACATGATTACTACCACGACGACGTCTTCCACGGTGCCTTCCACGCACGCACGTTAAAACGCAAGCCCTTTTTACGTCGGCCAAACGGTACGGTAAACCGGCTCTTATTTTCTCTTCAACGAAATCTATCAGATAACGATAGCGCGATGGCATGGCAACCAATAACCGTGCCATTTCGTTATTATCTGTTTTATTTTCTTATATCATTATTATGTTGTTATCACGCCGTTAAAATTATTTTTAATTGGTGTACTTTTCACAAAAGAAAATCTATTCCGTAGATTTTAATTCGTTTTAATCTCTTCTAAAGTATCTAAAAATTTAGAGATGATAAAGATCCAGTAATTTTGTTAAACAAAAAATAATTATGTAGAACGTTAAAACTGATTGTTAAAATGTCAAAACTTTTTACAACGGTGCTTAAACACCGTTCATCATTATTTTGATGATCTAACAAAATTATTTTTAGATTATTCTTAACTGTGTAATTAGCTATTAAAATTTTAAATACTTGAACAAAATCATTCTTTCCATGTATTTATATTCACCTGCTGCCACATTACAAAAAAGACGGATATTTCGCGGTTTTTGTATAATGCCGCAAATGCCGCCGAGTCAGACAATCTCAATTTTACAGAAGTGGAATTTATCATTCAACTTTTACTCGGAAAAAATAGAATGCGCAATTTGGCGGAAAAAGAACGAGGCCCCTCGACATCGTGGCTCTTATCTCCCTTTATCTGCCAGTCGGCTGGTATCAATGCTCGACGTTGTCCAAAGGAAATTTAATCAATGGAGGTCTGTCCTCATTATGGACTTGCCTGAAGCAAAATTGAGAAGCGAGATTGTCGATTATTTCGTTTTTTTCTTTCCTTCTTTCTTGGGTCTGCCCTAGAAAACCGAAGCGGCGCCGGTGACTTTTGAATTGAAGACTCGGACAAAAGATTCAATCCAACTGCGCGTCGAATTGTTCGAACGATTTGACCAATGTTCGGTAGTTGAAGGACATTTCTTTTTAAAATTTATACCAAAAATTCGACTGCTCAAGTTGTCGGTTCAGTATAAGCTCGAAACTAATTCAAAAGCAGTTCGATAAAAATTGAATGAAGTTAACTACATATCGTAGAACAATTCGGTTTTTGTTAATTTTCCTCTCTCATAATATACACTGAAAAAAAGTCTTGTATCAACACAATAAGACTCTTTTTTTTTCAATGTAATCAAAATAATTAAATAAATTTTGGCTACACATCTAAAAGTTATCTCCATGCAAAAAGGAAAAAACTTTTTCAGTTTAGCACAAGCTTCTTAAGTCTATTTCTCTCCTTAATCATAAAAAATAATTTAAAAATATTTAATTGTTTGATTGAATTTTGGTCCTAAAATTAGCAACAAAAAAAACGAAAAAATTAACTGCCAATTATACAACGAAAGTGGCTATTTGGCTGCAGTTTTAGATAAATAACTTTTAAACAAGTAAATATCAAAAATATTTAAATAAACTTTTGCAAAAATATTTATTAGAATTTTATTAATATAAAATGATTAATTATAAAATTAATATACAAGATTTGATTTAATCCATAATACAGCTGTCTCATCAAATTTGCAAATAAGTACTACAAAATAAAAATTAAATAACTTTTAAACTAATAAGAAAATTACGTTCAAATTTTATATCGAACTCAAACGTAAATAGTAAAACAATCTATAAAATTTATAAATATTTGGTAATACTTTGAGATGTGACACGATCTTAACTATTACTTAACTATTACTATTATATTTTGTTTTAATTAAAGTTCAAATTGTAAATATTTGTCTCGTGAATATATATTTTGCACTTTTCGACGCAGCACTTTTAGCCGCACACTTTTCGTACTGAACGCTGAAGAAGAAACGTGAAAAATGAATAGAAAGGGTTAATTCGGAATTGTCCCCACGCGCGGCACGTGCTTGCGGCTATTGAGCCTTCCTTCTCCCCCCTCCCATCCCCCCACCCCGCAAATGAGATAAGAGAGGTCAACGGTTTAACTTCGTTCGCACAATTGGTCCGGATTAACGTCGTAATAAATCTCAATTAGGGTTCGCTCCTACGCCGCACACTCCACCGCCCTGGGGGAGATCTCGCAGATTTTTCCCCCCGGCGGCGTGTCGGTCCATCGGGGGTTTCTAAACGCCACGGGGCGGCATTTATTGAGAAGTAATCACCATGCGAGAGGCGCGTGCGACGCGTTTGCGTACAGTTATTTATATGCGTTTACGTAAGTTAAATTATTCTCCCATGCATAAATCTCGGTCCCTTCCAGCAAATATCATTTCTCTCTTCGGGGGGTAAACAGATAGCCAGATAAACTAAACCACGTCGTTCAGTTTAATCAATGTAAATATATGACGCGTTTAATAAAATCCTATTTTATTTAACTGTGTTACTTAAATTTACTTTAAATAAATAAGCAAAAATAGTTAACAAATTTTCGTATATATAAAGAAACCATGAATTAATAAAACTGCTTGTGGACTTTGCATCATGTAGATTTCTCGAAGCTTGCTGTCTATTTTTAGGATCGATCATTTGTATACTATTTGTGGTTAATAAATTCCAGACAGAGCGCCCCGAGTAAACTACTAGAAAAGATAAAATTCTCTATTGACCATCAACTTTATTTACATATCTCGCAGTACCATCGCGCGTACGTTACTTGAGAATCTCTCAAAGTCTATCATGATATAAAAGTAGATAGATGTTTAACCCTTACAATACATACTGAAGTCCACCTAACAATATCTGTTTTACTACATATCATGTATAAAAATAGTCTTTGGCCTTTTTTGTAAACAAACTTTGCGTTCCATACGTATTCTAGTACAAATATATTTCAAAAGGTTTAAAGTTTAAAGTTTTAAGAAATGTATCGATGTTACTGACATATAGAAATATGGCAAACTAAAAACCGTTATAATGAGGTCTCCTAGACCCCAATGTGTATGAATCAATAGGAAAAAAAGTATATTGTAAAATTTAACCCAGTGAATTCATTAACCTCGGTGGCATCTTCTTTTCTCTCCTTTCTCTCTCTACATCTGTTTTTCCAATTAGGCAAGAGTTTTTTAATTCATTGATTGATCGACAGCGTTATGTGCAAATACAACTGTTCTGTGAAAGCTGCATTTGCGTACAATGCAACTGTTCAATTGATGAATTAAAGAACTCGTTTGGGACGCATTATGTGCGGAACCTTTCGGAATTATTCAGTTATTTCTTAGATTCCTATTGTGTTTCCCAGGGAATGAAACAATTCTGATAATTCTGAATCTATTCCGTAATTATTCTATAATACTTTATTCTTTTTTTATTTCTATAAAAAAAAAAACATTTAAAGATCACCGTAGCCAATGTTATTTCAGGTTTAGACTCTCCTAAGAGTTTTTAATTACATGTTAGACTAATGAAATGACTTGGCCAAACTCCGATTAATTTAATTGACAGAATTGCTTACTGTAAAATTTCTAATCATTTCTATATTATGCTTCGATCTAATCTTTCTTTCCAAACGACAAAGAAAATTAGAGATTCTACAGAGAAAATTCAACAATCATTATCTCAACTATAAACAAAAACATAAAATCTTCTTTAATGAGTTTAATAAAATTTCAGCAAAGTATTATATTTTATTTCAATTTATCACAATAGTCATATAAAAAGTACAGTATATAATTGTTTTGATAGATAATAATAGTATTAATAAATAATAATTTTCAGTTTGAACATATTGTTATCCTCTATCCGATATTTTTTCTTCTCCACTTAAAATTATTTTTTAATATATTTTTCTCAATAAAACAAGAATTTTTATAAGCATTATACCTGTGTTCAAGACTATCAAATTGATTAAAAATTTTATATTCTTATTTATATATAAGACAACGATTGTAGATTTAAAACCATTTCTTTCCGTCAGCGTGTAACAAAACAATGTAAAATACCTATGGCGTAGTCTACAATGAAGACTTAAGCTTTAAGCCGTAAGAAATTGACTAATCACAATTGAGTATTTTTATAAAAATCGACTGTGATTGATCAATTTCTTATGGCTTAAGGCTTAAATCTTCATTGTAGACTACGCCTAATTCGATGAATTAAAACCATCATAGACGGCAGTCTCGTATATGGCAGTCTCACCGTGCATATACGTTACGGTAAAGTTCTCTCATTAGCATAATCATGACAATGCGAGAAAATAAACATTGCGCAATCGTGGGGCCGCGACTTACCGGTGGCGTAGATGCCGCCGATGATCCAGACGAGGCAGACACCGGCGAGAAGGCCGCGCGTCCTCGCGGAGGCCGCCGCCGCCGCCGGCCGCTGCTCCATCCTCTCGCCTCGCCGTTGCGCGACGTTGACCTCACTCCCTCGTCTCTACCTTCACCTCCTCCTCCTCTCCCCACCTCCTCCTCCTTCTCCTCTTTCTCCTCGTCGTCGTCGTCTTCGTCCGCCGCCTTCTTCTCCGCCGTCGTCTCCGCCTGCTCCTTCGCACAGCCGCCGCGCGTAAGACGCTCCGGAAGCGCGCGCGTACTTACGCCAATGATCGCGATGATCCACGCACACTCGCCGCGACTCACATTCCGCGGTGACCACGCTGCTGTTCCTCTCCCTCCGTTTCCCCCGGGATCGTCCCCGCGTTCGAAGGAGGCTCGCGGACTCGCGTCCTTTACTCGGCAACGAGGTCCGTGGACGAGCAGCGGGCTGGGAAAATGACGGCTCGCGTGAAAGGAGGCACGAAACGGCGGAAGGTGCGCGATGCGAACGTGAATGATGTCAAAACGAAAATCGCGCGTGTCCTCCTCCTCTGTCGCTCTTCACTCCTCGAGCATCGCTCCACACGCCCGTGAAGACTATGATGTCCCGATTCCGTGAGAATCCGCAGGGATTGGCCTCCCGGATGGGAGGCACTCGTATCGATCGAGATCGATCGTTCTTCTCCGCCGTCCTTCGTCACCGCCGTACTGTGCCGTACTTGATTGTCCGCCGTCGCGATTCAATTTTCACTCTCGCTTCGCGTCGTCGGACGACGACGCGTCGCGCGCTCGAACTTGCCGCGAGGATCGCGCGGGATCCTTCTGCGTGAAACACACGCACACGTCGGACCGCCACGGTGTCACAACAAAAAAAGTAGAAACCATCCGACGGCAAATTCTCTTGTTCGTTACCGTTGCGGACTTCCTCCTCGCTTGCCCTGCGAGAGCGAAGGCAACGCGAGGAAGGCGACGCTCGCGCACGTTCACCTGGTAACACCTGGCAACACTCGGCGAAGGTGTTTCACAACACCGTTAAAACCGCTCGCGGTGAACTTCGCGGGGGATAATCGCGGTCGGGTCGACACCGGGAGGAAATGCGACCTCGTTCGCGCGATCTGCGCGAAACCTCCTCGGCCGCCCGCCACCCTCTTTCCGCGACGACGGTCCCTGCGACTCGGGGGCGCACGTCCGAAGTGAAGGATTTCCGTTGCGGTCGACGCGCTTGCACCGCGTCGTTCGGCGAACGCGTTCAGACAACAGGCGAGAAGAACCGAGTTGAAATTGCATGCACGCGCATGCCCGCCACAGGCGCTACTGACCGGCCAATCGTCGCCGCTCGCGCTTCTCGCATTCAACCGCGTTCGACAACGCATCGGCGGGCGGACGACGGTGATGACGGGAGAAGACATCAGCGACCAATCGCACGCCGCCGCGACTGGGGAATTCGTGGGAGCCGAGAGAGCGGATTCGAGCAAATCGTTTGCACCCCTGCGCGACAGTATGCTACTTGTTGAATACAAAGAGAGAGAGAGAGAGAGAGAGAGAGAGAGAGAGATTCGCAAATGTATTGCAACTGCGATTGCCACAATTTCTAGACCGACAAGTCTTCTTAAAAGTTGTAGCGTTGCAAATTAAATACCATACTGTCCCTGAAGAAAATTGTTTTCAAAATTTTTATATAAATTGGAATACGTTTCAAAAATAACCCACACAAACAAAAAGATATTTTAAAAATTTTAAAATATTTTTTTGAAATTTAAAACATTTATTATCAAAATACGCTAACTGTGAATTTATAAAGGAAAAATGTTTAAAACAGATATATTTTTGATTCAACTCCAAAGATTCAAGAAAGTTTTAAAAACCCGTTATAAATCTCACTTAGGGTCTTAACAATTTTAATGTGTTGTTAAGAGCTATGAAAAATGTGTATTTTATTTCTCATTGCAACAAACTCGAGATAAAAGTTTCCTTGAATTTTCGAATATTTCGAACATCAACGAAACTTCATTAAAGCAGTCGTTTATTGCGCAAGTGCGTGACCCCGTACTATTACCGTTGCGTTCCAAAAGCGTTTCTAAAGTGTCGCTTGAGATACAAAACTGTGGGAGTGAATTGCTTTACTTCAGAATCAAAACCGGAAAAGGAATGTATAGCAGTAGCAACAACAGCATCAGCAGCAGGAGCAGCAACAGCAATCGGTGAGTGAATTTTTATCAAATCAATTAATTGAATTTATTTCATGTATATATGGTATTGCACATTAATAAAACACGATTATGCATATTTGCATAAAACAGATTTAAAATATGAATGCATATAATTGTAAAATTTACAGGTATAGCATGAAACAGAATTAAATAAACGTGGACATAGCATAGAAGAGACCCAAAAAGTCATGCACATTACCTACGGGATTCATAGATATTTGACTACGTAGTTTAATGGTGCACATTTTGTGCACATAGAGGTGCTGATGGATGAAAACACTTTAAAACGACGGCGATGACCGGCTCTCAGGTTCCTCTCTCTGATATAATTTACATTGTTGAACTAGAGAGACACGCAGGAGAGAGCAGCCGCGCTGTGTGAGCCGATTATCTAGTCAATTTTACATATTTTAGTTGGTAGTCATAATATTCGTTCGTCCCGCCAATACGTCACTCTCATCTGTTTTGCCGCGCACGAGCTACGGAGTAAAAACGACTGCGTCTGCAAGGAGCATCGGAGTTTCGTGATTTCGATTTCTAGCTCCTCGTCGTGTTTTTCGAGTCTTATGCTACTGGAATGTATTGAATTGTTCTTACGCACCGTGCCCGTACCCTAACCTGTAAAACGTGTGCTTAATTACAATTCAGAACGGAATGACAACCCAGGAAAGCCAGGTCGAATGGGACATAAACATTCACTTTATCGTACTGAGTCACCTGGAGTCCGAGGATGCTTGCAGCGAGCAAATGTGGCTGGCATTTAATGTTTGTACATTTTTGTATCTTTATTGTAGTTCAATTAGAGGTGAACTTTTATGTGCTCCGATATTTTTTCGTTCTTTATACTTTTTTATTGTTTTAAAAAAAGTTTATTTTATTTTTTAGAAATGTAGTGAGCTGGGATTGAATCCAGGATGGGTTAGTGAAAAGGTTTGTAATACGATGAAGCCATTGAAGAAAGATGTATTTGTTATAGAAGAATTCAAAGGTGACCTTTTTGAGAAGTTAAAAAGCAATAAATGCTCGTAAGTTTGCTAGCAGTTAACTTTGATTTCTATAAATTAATTTTTAATTAAGTTAAAATATAAATTATTATTAGTTGATTTTGAATGCTACTATTTATTGTGGATTTTATCCAAGTGCTAATTGAAGTTTAGTATAATTTTTGTTATTGAATTTTTTAAATAGGTATCATAATGATTAAACTAACATTATTTTAATCTAAAAAATAAGTTTTTTAGATTAAAATAATATTAATTTAATCATTATGATACTTTGCAACTTGTAAATATTAAAAAGTATTAAAAGATCTTAATTATATTGTTATTAAAATATGTATAAGAAAACTATGAGTAGCATTCCAAAATTAATGTTTATGTTATAACAATAAATGATTATTGTGTGATTCAATTAAAAATTAATAGGTAAAAAATGTAATTGTTTATATTTCAGTAGAATTGTATCACCAAGATGTCTACTTATTTGTTTTACAAATGGAGAATCAATACCAGAAGGAAAGAGTCCAATATACACAACAGCTATGAGTAAAATGTGCATTTGTGCATCAGGTTTTGATCAAGAAATTAAGGTATAACTATTTTATAGTAATTTTTTGTAAAAAGTATTTTGATTGCTTGCAAGAAATGTAATTTTAATTATTATTATAGGATTGGATACAACAACGAGTTGAATATATGGGAGGCTTCTTTACAAAGAAATTCAGAGGTTGTGTTACTCATTTAGTAGCAGATTCTGTGATGTCTGCAAAGTATGAGGTACTATTATTTATAATTATATAATTAATTTTTTAAATAATATTTATGGAAATTATATATTTTATAACTTTAATTGACAGTTAATTTAATTGTCGTCTAGATAGTTAATTAATGTTGTTTTGATGTTAAATGACATTTTTTAATGACATTTAAATCTTGACTTGATATTAAAATGACGTCAGTTTATTATTTGGGCGATTGAGTTAATCATTAATGAAAGTTAATTAGAGTTGATTTTAAAAGTGGTTTTACAAAAACAATTTATTCTTATATTTGGATATCTTTAGTGTATTACACGAAAAATACATACCCATGCATTTTTGCAACTGTCATAATAAAACAAAACATTTTATAAATTTTTATTTATAAACCTTATTTTTTATAGATTTTGCATTGATGATCAACATATTTGTTTTTGAAATTAATATGCTTGTTTCTGTATATTTTACTTTAAATTATTCCGAGATAATAATGCAATAGACACTTATTAAGAGTTTTTTAGGGTGCTGTAGAAATGAAGATACCAGTCATGACAAAAGAATGGATAGAAGCTGTCTGGGAAACAAATTTAAAAGAAATTGTTAAAGCGGATGATAAGATTTTTGATAAATATAAATGTCCAGTTTTTATGAATCTAGTAGTAACTTCGACAAATCTTCACAAACGTCAAAAGGAAGAAGTGAAATGTTTAATACAAAATTATGGAGGAGTGAGTTCAATTTCATGTAATGTATATGTGTGTGTGTGTGTGTGTGTGCATGTTTGTGTGTAGTAGGAAGCAGGTGAACTATATCAGACATCATCTAGATCTAAAGAATTTTTCAGTGACTTTCACTAAGTAGTCAATCTCAGTTCAGTGTTATGTACTGAGGCTTGTTTACAAGTTTATTGTTCAATCTTTTACTTTTTATGCTTAATCTTGTTATTTTAATTTTAACACATAATCCTGAGTTCGTTAAGTCTAATATAGTTCTAGGTTCTTTGATTTATACAGCACTTGTTTCTTAGGTTGCTGCATTAGTTCTATAGGCTAGATACAATTCTAGGTCTATAGATCTTGACACAAAATATATGTAAGATGAGATCGAATCCGCGACATGCTGGTCATAAGTCGTTCGTTTTTTTATCACGCGTCATCTCTAAGAGTATTGTACACAGTAATAATAAAAAATTATAATTTACTATGTGTTATACTTAATTATTACAGATATTCATGGGTCCTCTTGATGGAACAAAGGTTCGAGTGGTTCTAGCCTCTGAAAACGGTCCATTAAGTGATAAACTAAAGTATGCCATGGAAAATGACATTCCCTGTCTGAAACTTGATTGGATATATGAGAGTATTAAAGTAGGATACGCTCTACCTTTTCGTAATTTTATCATCAAATCTGTAAAAGCATGTTCAACACCAGAAAAAGCAAATAGTATGTATATAATGTAGAGAGTAAGTTATCATACTTTAATAGCTTATGTTACATTAATTACTTTAATAGACTTTTTGGATTTATCTATCAAATAGATAAGTACTGAGCAGGGACTCGGACCGAATGAAGTTAAGGTTTGGTTATGGTTAATAAAACGGTTTAATAAAAAGATTTGAAAACTGATTATGGTTTCAGTTTTCTTGGCAAATACAAAAATCTAAAACCGTTTAAATTCCGTTTTTTTTTTTCGGTTTTTTCCAGTTACGTTTCCGGTTTTTTTAATATTATTATTATTTAATAAGTAATTATTACATAATTTCTATTTCTATTTAATAGTTTATAATATTTAATATATTATTAAATATTATAATATTTAATAATGTTTAATAATAATTTATAAAAAATTATTTACGTATGAAAGAAGGAATTAATGTGAATTGTGCTACCAATAAATCTATTACTTTAAAAAAAGATGATTGAATGAGAGAAATAAGAGAAAAAAGCAAAAAAAAGTAGCAGTAGTTAGATAAGAATCCGCAAAGTTGCAAATAAGAGTAATAAGCAAAATTTGTACAATATTTTTTTATATCTAGAATATATATAAAGAAACATACAAATATGTAGTAGTAATAAGACGAAATGCAGTGGTAATAAAACTAATAAGGTACGCTGTGGTACATCATAAACTAAAAAAGGTTTTTATAAAAAACACTATACTCATGTCATATACGATTGTTGCAATTTCATAATTGCAATCTCAGTTCAAGGATGTCACATTAAGAATCAGTTAGATATAGGAAGCTAATATTCAATTAGATTCGAAGTATTATTAAGTAAAAATAATAATAAAAAAAAACGAAAAAAATTTAAATTAAAAATATAAAAATATTATGTAAAAGTAAATTGAAAACCGAAAAAAAACGTAAACCTAAAAAATTTAATGGTTTCCGGTTATGATTCCGATGCTGTAAATTTAGCAGAATTCGGTTGCGGTTTACGGTTTCGGTCTAGCTAAAAAACCAGTTATGAACCGGTTATCGGTTTCGGTGCGGTCCGAGTCCCTGGTACTAAGTGAATAGTAAAATAAACAGCATTTTTTATATATATTTTAGATCGAGAATTGCTCAACTGTTCTGAGATTAGCTCTATAGCACATTATAAACAACAAAATAATTACATAAATGAGAGTTTTAGTTCGACGATATCGAATTTTTCTAGTATACATACAGTAACTAGTAAATTTTCCGATAGTAAGTATTAATATATATCGTACTTTTTTGTAATTCAAGTAAGCATGCTTGTATTTTTGTGTGTAGTCGCTAAGTTGAATGTCTTGGATCGACTTACTTTTGGCGAAGCAAAGTCAGCTGGACCATTTCTGGATGGATGTAATGTAAATTTTTCTTGTAGTTTCCACAACATATTAGCATAGCACTTTTTTTAAATTTTAACTTTGCAACTATTGTTTTATTTTTGTAGATTTACCTTGCTGGATTTGTAACAAGCGTCAGAGATAAATTGAATAGAATATTAAATGTTGGAGGTGCAACACGTCTCGATGATATATCTGATGCTGTGACGCATGTGATCGTTGGCGATGAGAATAAAGCATCTGTAGAACTGAAAACGATTAAATCGAGAGGTTTATGGTATGTTGTATTTCGAATGAATAAGGCTTACAATTTGCATCCCGATAAAACTTATATATACAATTTTGCTCATAATTAAAAAAATGGATATTAAAATTTTTTTTGTTAAATGTAAAAAAAATTTATTTTCTTTAATTTCATTAAAAGTTTACACACACACACACACACACACACACACACACACGAAATATAATTTATGTAGAAGTTATTCATAAATATACTCTTACATTAACAATCTTTTTTATTTTTATAATTTTAATTATTTATTTTATTTTATTATTTACATTACATTTTGTGCAGTCCTTACGTATTGAATATAGAATGGCTAGAGGAGAGCATGAAATTGAAACGGCCTGCATCAGAAGAACTTTTTTTATTTGAAGCAAAAGATGAAGCATCTAAGAAAAATATTGAAACACCTGCTTCACCGCTTAGTAAGAAGGTAAAATAATATAATAATTAATAACCTATATTATTTTTAATTTTTCAAATGTTTAATAAACTTTTTAAGTTCTTTTTTTTTCTTAATTCTTATTTTTTTACAAGAAATTCCTGCAAAAAATAATCTAAAATTCTGAATTATTTATTAGTAAAATTATATTAATAAATATTATATAAAATTTTTACAATTATTGTTATTTATTTTGGCAAATTAAAATATTGCAAGAATTAACTACATTTGTATATCATTTTAGAATTTACAAATGTTGCAACAGCCGAAGAGACCTCCTGTACCAGTTTTCAATTTCGAAGTAATTCCACACGTGAATGAAAATGAGCAACCTGATCTCGTGCAGCAATATTTACAAAAGGGTAATGATAAGAGTATAAATTTTCTTTTCTAATAATACATTTGCATCGCATTATAATTTTATACACATAAACTGATGAATTTAAAACAAGTACAAAACAATGTAATATTCTCAGATGCCTATTAAAGTTGTTAAAAATAAGCAATTGTTAAGTGAAGGTGTCTCATAACTGATTATAAGTATAGCAACTGCATTACAGATTTATGCAGTATTTCCAAAGACTTTACAAAGCCTATTTCGGAAGACCAAAGAAATTTGGATAAGACTGAAAATGCGCGTACTAGTGATATTTGTTCTTTAAATGTTGCACCGCCCAAAAATATAGAAAATGATAATACTGTGCTACTCAGCCAAAGTTGCACAGTGAACGAACAGTTGCTCAAAGGTATAATTGTAATTGTAATCTTGTTTTTCCTCGTATGTCATATATTAGGAGTCTTGATATTCTTTTGAAGAAATGTTAATAATTTATATATTAAGATCCATACAGATTTTTCTGAATGCAATAGTATAATTATATCTGCAGGTTTAACATTCGTCGTAGCTGGTTTTGATAGCGAGGACAATCACGTAGAGGAAACGATTGTAATGTTAGGTGGACACCTAGTCTCGAGAACTTATAACAGTATCCCAGATTACGGTGTCGTGCCTATGCATGGAGCACCCTTACAACATACAGTGAATGAAATCGTAAACGATTTATTTATTGTACGTATCCTTTATTAATTGTTTGTATTTTTAAATGTAAAATCTATATATTTTTTTAAAGAATATACTTATGTATATTAGAAATTTACAAAATTATATATATGGAATATTTTTTGCAAAATGTAAAATAGAATTTTTTCTTAGAATAAGATCTTTAATTCTTAAAAAATTTTATAAATTAATATCTGGTATAAATTAATATCATAGTTAATGTCTATCATTAGACGATATTAATTTTATATTTACATTATATATCAAGAATTTGTTCAATACTATGGATATTATTCAAGCGACTAGTCTTAAATGACTCACTCTGTGTAATATTTTTGTTTATTTATTTATTTAAATTTTATTTAATTCTGTTCATATATTTTCGTATATATAAGTTTAAAGACATAATTTTGACTACTCTCTGAATTTAATTTACAATCCAATCTATTTTTTACTAATGGAAAAATTCTATAGATATTTATGTAATTTCTTTAAATATACAGCTAATGATATTTATGATCTTGTTTTTTATTTTATTTATAGGAAGATTGCATAAATCAGGAACAAATTGTGGATCTCAAGTATTATCACAGACCACTATCTATTAGAAAACCTTGTAATCCATTATCGGGATGTGTCATAACGATGAGCATGTATACTGGAGTTGAAAGAGTTTACCTTTCAGCATTGGCTACGGAACTTGGCGCCATGTAACGTATATTTACCATATATTATTGACCTCAATAAAATAAAAATCTAATATTAAAATCTACATATACATGATGATTTGCATTATTATGTATACAATATGTATGATTTTATATGAAAAAGATTATCAAAAATATAAACTTTGATAAGTTTTTTTTTTTTTCCCCTCAATATTTTCAGATGTCAGGATATGTTCGCACGGAAAGCTAATGCAGAGAAGAAAACACTTGGCAGTACGCATTTGGTTTGCCCGTCTCCAGAAGGAAATAAATACAACGCGGCTGTAAGATGGAAATTGCCGGCTGTCACTGCTGATTGGCTAAAAACTTGCGCGGATCAATTAATGTTTGTAGACGAAACCCCATTTCTCGTTGGAGAAACAATGGGTAAGTTATAATATTTTTAATGATGAATTATTCTCTACATACACTTTTTCAATTTGCTTTTTTAATAGATTTCAATTTTAAAACTTATATTATACAAACTTATTATATAAATAAGAATACTATAACTTTTAATATTATATATTAGATATATATAAATAATTTCTGCTTAATAATTGAAAAAAAGTTTGCTATCTTAAATTTATATCTAAAAAATTGAAATATAATTTCTAAATTTTTGTTTTTGTGTTTGTATATAATTTAATGTGCATATGTCAAAGCACCAGATAAATCAAATATCACCACTCCAACAAATCTCTCGGACATTTGCAAAAGTAGAATAGGCTCATCAGAAGAAATCACATTAAAAAATATTGTTACACCGAAACATTTACTTCAGGCCAAGGTATTATTGCAAGTATTATTTTAAGATTATTAATATTATTTATCTGGACGATATATTTTTTTAATAACAAAAAATTTATTAAGTGCAAACCATTTAGTGTAAATATACTGCAAGATTTATTTTGGATTATAATTTTAATGATGCTAAAATAGGACGCGTTTACCGGCGAAACTCCATTGAAAAATAAAAGACTCAGTCTCGTAATGAACCAAACACCGCAATCACCATTTCACGTGTCCACACCAGAAACTCCATATGGGCAGGTTTTTAAGCCTAATCCTTCACCAGAGACGCGAAAAGGGTGGATTAAATGGGTGGACAATTTTCCAGATTTACAAGTATCAGAACCACCGTTAAAACGACGCGCACCTAGCACTGTGAGTAGCGTCTTTTTGTATGAAAATTTGTTTTTATTTATGTATTTAAATTTATTTTTAATTTATTATAATTAAGCATCATTTACAGCCGCTTTCAGATTTGAAAAATCAACTGTGGGAAAAACTGAAGAACAAAGGTCAATCTGAAATGGTAAGACAAATATGTTTATGAGTGCATATGTTAATCTTATTACTGCGCTAGATATTTTATGTGAGAATAAAATAAATTTGTATAAAAAAAGTTGTGACATTGTAATATAATGGTCATTTATAACGCAAATGTTCTAACAAAATTATAATAAAGCTACTTTTTTATTGCTTTTATAATTATAATATTTATTAAAAATTATTAAAAAATATTAAAATGCTACACAATTATGTTTATACAAGATTATGTATCTAATTACTAGGAACATGAATCGAATAAAGCAATGAGACTGCAACATGAAGATGATTCCATTAAGGGAAAAGTTGAGAAGCAGGCCGACAATCATTCTAACAAAGTCACTCCATCAACTCCCACATCCATCAATCGAAAACTCGACTTTAATGAAAAAGATAGCCCTATGCCAAATAACGAAATAAACATGTACGTATCTCTATCAATAATATACATTACAATAAAAAAAATAATAAGATAAAATATATACAGTATAAGATAAAAATTTTGAAAATGATTATACAAAACACTTTGTGATTGTTATACTTCTAAAGAGATATTTTTTATTTTTTATATGTTACAATATTTATTACTTATATTAGTGTGAATAAATTTGAAATTGTTACGAATAGGCAAATAGCGCAATTGGATCAAATGCTAGAACGAACGTCGAATACTCCTGAAAATAGATACTCGTCTGGGGAAAATGCGAAGACGTACAACGAAGCTTCTGATTATATACAAAAATGTGAGTATTTATAAATTCATATATTGTTAGACTAATCTTTCCATCTTTTCTATATTTACTGATTTGTTTATCTTTTTACATAGGTATAGTAAAGGATTCACAACCTATTGATGCCATTGTATGGGAAGATCCGGATCATCCAAAACGAGTATGCAATAATGATCTCTTTTAAAAAAATAATATTTACATATTTGAAGATACAAATTTTATTCTTGACATATACAATATTCTTATGATATAAGCTATTCTAGTTACTTACTTACAAATACACAGTTTTCACAATTTTAATGTTCTTCTTATGAAATAAAAAATATAAAGGTGCACGAAAGCATTAAAAAATATGTAATTTGATGTTTATATGTTGTATCAAGCTTATATAATTTTTAACAGAATTTTTTATATTATCTCAAATTTTTTATCAAAGAGATAAATTTTGGTATAAGAATCTTGTAGTGTTGATATTGATTTAATTCAAGGATCGCAGATTCCGGCCCCGGTAGCATACGGCGTATGGGGAAGGGATAAAGAACTAAAGGCAAAAACCAATCATATACTGAGCACTTATTCTTTAATATGATTGGTCTTTGCCCTTAGTTTTCATACCCTCCCCATGCGATCGTATGCTACCGGGGCCGCAATCTGCGATCGCTGATTTAATTTTTTATTTTTTTGATTTTATGGCTATTATTTTTCATAAACATTTGTTTCTTTACAGTCAATCTTAAATAAACGGTCAAGTAAACGTAGCAATGTAATTGACGAAGAATATGTCGAAGAAGCTCTTGAAGATCATGAATGTGAACCAGCGACAACACGAAAATTTATGCTGTCGGGTATAAAGGTATTGTGCTTTGCATATAACGATATTATTTCCATCCAATTGTAATCATTATTTTGATTTGATTATGTTAATAGGAAAGACATACATTCGAACAAGTGATAAGAGATCTAGGCGGAGATGTGTCGATGGACGCAAATTTCGACAATAGTGCCACCCATCTCTTGTGCATCAAGCTTTCCAGAAACGAAAAAATGCTTGGCAGTATAGCTGCTGGAAAATGGGTCTTACATTATTCATATCTACGTGATTCTGAACGAGATGGCAGATTCCTCGACGTTAGTTTTAGACATTTACGATATCAAAATTACGATATTAAAAATCAAAATTGGGGAACTAACACGCTGATCTTTAATGATACATTTTTCTCTTATTAAAAAACCATAGAAAAATAAAAGAAGACCTGAAGATCGTATTCTGATTTGCATTACGTCTATGTTTTTACTTATGTGTCAACTGCGAATATTTTTGTAGGAGGAAGAATACGAATGGGGCAATCCAAGAAGCAAAAACAGAATACCAGAACCAAGTAACGAGATCGAAATTGCAATAGCAGCTGCCGCTTATAGATGGCGATTGAAATTGCAGACAGAGCTGAATGGTCCATTTTCTAACATAGTGGCTCTGTTAATGGTCTCCGAAGAAAAATATGATCAATTTAAGAGACTGATTGAAGCTGGCGGTGGCATGGTTGTGCAAGCAAAGTACGTTATGCATCAACTTTATAAAAAAGAGAATTATCCATTATCCATTATTGTGGTTTTTTTTAATTTAATTGCAGACCACCCTACGATGCTAGTCCATCTGGACGCAGAATCACTCATTGTTTTATTAATGTGAAACAGGTAAGCAATGTTTTATCTCTTAGAATAAATATTTTAAAGTAAAATACAGTTAAGTTAATAGCTTCTCTCCATTTCAGAAAATTTTTTAGTTAATTAGATTATTTAGCTTATATACATACATAACTAAAAGAATTAACAATATAAAAAATATTTTTACAGTTATATAAATATATAATGTAAAATAAATTTATATTTAAAAAATAATTGATTGTATTTTAACGGACAGAAAAATGTATAACTATACACTTATATTTACTGCTATATATCTGTTTGAGGATATTTTATTTTATAAACAGATAAATCAGCCGGTAGACTGGGCTATGCTGGCTAGCAAGGGTATTCTCTGCTTCTTACCGCAATATCTCAGCGATTATTTGACAGCAAAGACACCGCTCAATCCACGGGATTGTGTACTTTTAGAATTTAAGAAATACCTGACGCTACTACCCAAGTAGCCAGAATGGAATCAAAATCATACTTAAATTTACAAGCATGAGCATTTATCAACGATTTGGTAAAATACCATTCACAACAATCCATTTTTGTGAACCACAATAAGTGTACATAGCGAATTTATCAGCTCAAAGAGCTGAAATAAAAGTCTTTTTTATAGAAAATTTAATTGTCTAATTGATATATTTATCTGTTCCATTACAATTATGTTTCATAACTTACATTACAATTATGTATATTTTGTACAATTATTTTATTAAAAAATATTTCGGAATCTTTGTTTCTCCATAATCATGTAATGTTTAACAATCAAAATGTCTGACAGAATTATAAGAGTACATAATTTGTATAATATTAATAAAATATTATATTACAAATCATGAAAAATTATTATATACATAGAAAGTTCGATCATAGCAAATATTTCTAATGCAAAGAACTTAACGTATGTCCTAACGTATATCCAATTCAAATATTTCCAATATAATCCTAAAATAATAAAAACATAATTGTAGCGGTGATATATCTGTCACTACGTATTGTTAACACACTATATCTTTTTAAAATTCAACAGGAATCCTGCTGGTGGCATGCTGAATAGGCTCCGTTGATCGATGGGAATCTTCCATGAAGGATTCAATGCAATCTCGTAATCTCGTAGAACAGCTATCAATCCCACGGCGGTTTGTAAAATTCCCAGTCGCATACCTAACAATTAAATAGAATTAAATCGAAGAGGATCGAGGATCAAAGAAGAAATTGTTGGTTATTAGGTGGATTAAAATCTTTTCTTTTATATTTATATATATCAAAGTGAAGTGTAACATTAAAATTATTTACTTATTGAAAGTTTATTACATAAAAGAAAAAGATAAGTGTCGTTTTTTCTAACATATTCTAGTAGGTCTTATTTAAAATCTATCTACGATGGAATAGAATCGATTTATTAACCTATGCAATTTCGTGGACCTTCTCCAAAAGGCAAGAAAGTGCAGGATACAATCTCGTTCTTCTTTTTGTCACTAAATCGTTCGGGATCAAAACGCATAGGATCTTGCCAGTAAGCTGGATCAGTTTGAATACCACGTAATGCGACATATACCGGTGTCTCCTTTTCGATAGTTATTTTTGTGCCAGAAAACTGTAATTTACTCTTTTTAAATCCTTACGGGTATTGCAAGTCGATTTCTATCCATGAAATTTACTCAATTTTTGATTATTTTAATTAATCTTTTATAATTAAATTGCACATTTTATATTTTCCAAAATAAAATACAAACATTTATTTTACAAATTTAAATTAAAAATATGTACACAAATTTTTAAATATTTATTTAAACTATTTCAACCAGATAAAACAATCTCAAAATATCTTTGTATGAATGCAGTATTTCACATTGCATTGTAAGAGATTACTTATAATTTACAATCTAACACTGAATTATTTTTTAATAGACTTTGAAAATTGAAAGCGAATTATTAAACTCAATTTTTAGGATTAAATTAATTTGAAATATTATTTCTAGCTTCAGTTTACGATTGAGTAACTTTGATAACTTTGTCGTACAATTTATACAATTGAAAACTGTATTAATAATTGGAAATATTAATTATACATTTGTTTTTTAACTGAAAAATTCATATTTCTTGTGCTATTCATATACCTAATTCAATTTAATATAAAATAATTATGTAATTATTTTATTATAAATAAGAAATATATTTCATCATTATTATAAAAAATCATTATTAAAAATGTTTTTTAAGAATAAGTGAGATCTTTTTCATATATATAATGTGCAATGTCTTACTGTGTAATCGCTGACAGGAGTCCTATCGAGGATCGGTGCGGGCGGATAAAGCCTCAGTGTTTCGTTTATAACTTGATGCAGATACTTCATATTGTGGATTGTTTCGTATGTTAAACCATTTGCATCCTGAATTTCCTTAAGGATCTCCTCTCTCAGGCGTTTCTGCATGTCCGGTTGCTTAGCCAACTCGAAAAGAGCACAGGTCATAGTAGCGATACTGGTCTCGCGACCGGCCACGAAGAAGATTGCCGCTTGTGCGAAAAGAACATCCCCATCGTATTCTGAAGAAATTAATAATAAAAATAGATCATTTTTTTGATATTGGAATTTGTGCATAACAATAAAAAAAAGATTGAAATGAATATTCTGAGACTTACGCCATATTCAACACAAAATATTAAATATTTACATATTAATTAAATACTCACGAATATTACTATTATCCGGCTTCTCGCTTTTTAATTGCAAAAGAGAATCAATTAAATCTCCTCGTTTTGTCTTCGTAATGCTTCTATTGTCCATAGAGTCCCAAAAGACCTTGCGGAAGTAATCCGTGTAGTTGCCAAGCATTGCACCGCGCAAATACTTTCCGATATTTGGCAAGAAAAATAGAAAGAATATCTGGATAGTCCTTAGATAATCTAGCAGGACAGCTTTGCGTGCTATTGGTACAAATCAGTAAAAAAATGTACACTACGAAAAGTGTGATATAAACAAAAAAGTAGTTTTTTATAACATTTTGTAATATATATATTTATATGTTTTTAATTTTATTTACAGTTTTCATAAAATTCTGGTGGCGGGGTATTGAAACAATTTGTCCGAATTCCAAATGCCACGGAGGATACCACGTTGGTAGTGTATTTATAAAATATATCTGTTACCGTTATTGGTACAATTTTCTCTTCAATCTGATCGCGTAAATAGTTTCTCATGTTTTCCCCGGACTCTTGTATTAGTAGAAAAAGACTTTTCAATTTGCCGATCGTAAACACCGGTGACATTTTCATCCTGAACGAGAAAATTTTTTTTAATAATTTTGCAATGTTTCTTGATAATATAATTATGATTTAGATTATGTTTTAAATATATTCTTTATCAATTTTTAATTTATTTTGTAGCTTTTCAAAAGAATAGTAACAAAATGACTGAAAAAAATTGCAAAATATTTAACTTGTCAGTGCGACAACTTTCAAATAATCTTTGTTCATTATTATTTACCTTAGATACTTCCATTCAGGATTAGTGATAGTGAATAAAGTCCATTTGCTCATTGTGTCGGAATTAGTTGTCGCCCTAAAGTGATGATTTGGAAACACATTAAAATCTCTAATCATTATCTGTTTTATTAGTTCCGGATTCTTTAGAAGCAGGAATGGCTTGTGTAGAATATAAATCCCTACGGCATCTTTATTCATAGTTTGCTGATGTAGTTTGCTAAGAACTTCTCCTGCCGACTTGCGCAGGAGGATCGCATCCTTGAAATGACCAAAGAACCAATGTGCAGGCAATGTAGGTACACCACGTCTCTGCCAATAGGTATGTTTCCATTTCATCCATAAATAAAGGATTGCGAATAGCAACGAAAGTATCACGAGCATATCCAAAAAGGCACATTTAATTAACATCACTATTTTTATGCGAATCACATGAACTTTTTACAAAACTCCGTATAAAATTCGGATTAAATTGTGAAACTTCAAATCTTAGGCAAAAATTCTCTCCGCAGATCCAAATTGTATAAGATTATGCAAAACTGTGTTTAAATTATTCATAAAATTTATTAATTTAAGAATCTTAATGTACTGTATAATACATACATGCAGACTGCTCCGCATACTGCGTAAGACTGTGCACAGTAAGCAAAGATTATATAATAATTATGAAATATTCATATTGTAGATTTAATATTCAAGAACTTTGTTGAGTCATCTATTTTGAGATCTAAATCTCAATAGAGGTTATATCAAGATATATCAGATGTCATGGAAATTAACGGAAATATAGAAGAAAAGAATTGACAGTGGATTAAATAGTGAAAGTGTATTTTTTATTTTAAACAATAATTTTCTAAAATATAGAAGTTTGAAATTTAATTATGAATTTGTAACTGTAATTAAAGATTTATCTATTGTGAATTACGCATGAATTATATGTTTGATTTTTTGTTTTTGATTCCGCAATTATTATATGTGCAATATGAATTTATAATACTATTAATTTGTAATAATGTAGTAATGTAGTTTAATGTACTTTTATTAACTAAATGGATTTTTATTAACTCTTGCTGTAATATTTCTACATTTAAATTATGTAACATTTTACTTATTTCATAAAAATACTTGAAAAGAATATGCATTATTTGATGATACTAAATGATATTAAATGGCAGCTAAAATAGCAACTTATTGATTAAAAGTTTCTTTTATAGAAACAAATCAATTGTCTGATTGATAAATTAATTTATTTGTTTGTTATTTTTATTATAATTTTATTTTGCACAAATATTGAAAATAAAAACATTTCGAAATTATTTGCTCTCGGAAATAGTTATGAAGTACAGTTATAAAGTCTTGTAGTGTCATAAATTTTCTTGATAGAATGACAAGAACACATTTGTATAATATTATTATGTTAATATATTTTAATTACACAGGACGTTAATTATTGGAAAAAATCGGGAAAATTTGGAATTTTTAGGAAATTAATTTCTTTTGTCCTAAAATTATGCAATTTTATACGAGTTTATTGGTATAGTCAGAAAAATTTTTGAAAAACTATTTTTAAATTTAAATACTACCTCTTTTGCTGATAAAATTAGTTCTTTTATTTTTTCTTGATAATTTAAATTTAATAAGTAAAAAACATAGCATACACATCCATGTACATTCTTTTGTATTTCTTGAGTTTTTACAGAAGAATTAGCAACAAGAAATAACAATATTCTAAATCTATCTTTCTAAATTTAATATTTAAAACTCAAATTTTCTTTGTGATTGTATAATTAAAAAACACATTAAAGGCGTAATTAAATATATTTATTTTAAAGCTATATTTAAAAAATTTTGCAATTTTATTTAGTAAATATCTAGTGTAATAAATTGAATAGAAAATGATATAACACAGGAACGTTGTTAATAATTGTAGCGATTATACAGAAAGCCATTTATGTCCTAACATCCATCAGTCCAAATATTTTTCAAGCATATCCTATAAAAACAAAAAAATTATAAGTATAATACATTTATTACTAACGCATTATATCTTCTTGAAGTTCAATTGAAATCCTGCTGGTGGTGAAGTGAATATATTTCGCCGATCGATGGGAGTCTTCCATGAGGGATTTAATGTAACCTCATAATCCTGTAGAATCGCTATTAATCCCACGGCAGTTTGCAAAATTCCCAGCCGCATACCTAACGATCAAATATAATTAAATTGAAGAATATAATAAGAAAGAGTTTGTCGATTATTAGATAGATTTAAAACTTTTCTTTTATATTAGGATGGCACCATTAAAACTATTTACTTGTGACTTTTTAAAATATTAATGAGTATTTTTTTAAAGAGTATCAAAATTTTGAACGAGGTTTATGGTGTTTAGAGAGAGTCAAATTATTTTAATCACTTCTGTACTGCAGAAGCCACAAATAGATAAATGTGTATATTTTATCTCATGAAAGTTTATCGTATAATAAATATCAAAGAATAATATTCTTATAAAAATGTAATATTGGACAGTATTAAATGGGCCATTAATTAATCAATTATTTTCAGTATTAAATGTACTGCTGTTAATACTTGTAATACTAAAAATAAAAAATAATATTACTGGCCAATTTAATACTGCCCAGTATTACATTTTTATAAGGATAAATGTTGCTTTTTCCATTAAATTTTATTTTTATCATTTTATTTTAAATTTATATTTACGCGAACGAAATCGATTCACTAACCTATACAATTTCGCGGACCTTCTCCGAAAGGCAAGAAGGTGCAAGGTACAATCTCGTTTTTTTTCTCATCACTAAATCGTTCGGGATCGAAACGCATAGGATCCTTCCAATAAGTTGGGTCAGAATGAATACCTCGTAACACAACATATACTGGCGTCTCCTTTTCGACAGTTATCTTTGTACCTGGAAACTGCAAGTTACTTTTGTAAGTACAATTTTTTTTTTTTGTAGAAACAAAAGTATTCCGATTGGTTTTTAAATTTTTACCTAGGTTTTTATTAATTTTTGATAACTAAATTTTATTATATTTTATCTTTTTCCGAATGAAACAAACATTTATTTATATAATAATCGACAAATTTGAAAATATGTTTATTAAATTTTATAGATTTATGGAAATAGATGAGATGAAGATTGGGCTCGAAATACTTTCGTTTATAAGGTACCGTTTTTCGCATTGCATTGTAAGAAATAATTTATAATTTGATACTATGATTATTTCTTAATAGATTACAAATTGGTTAAAGAATTATTACTAAAAGAATTTTTTTAAAGATGGCGAAATCTTTTTAATATGTATTATATAATATAGAGTATCTCACTGTGTAATCGCTGACAGGAGTCCTATCGAGGATCGGCGCGGGCGGATAAAGCCTTAATGTTTCATTTATCACTTGATGCAGATACTTCATATTGTGGACCGCTTCGTACGTTACACCATTCGCATCCTGAATTTCCTTAAGGATCTCCTCTCTCAGGCGTTTCTGCATGTCCGGTTGCTTAGCCAACTCGAAAAGAGCACAGGTCATAGTAGTAATACTGGTCTCGCGACCGGCCACGAAGAATATTGCCGCTTGTGCGAAAAGAACATCCCCATCGTATTCTGAAGAAATTAATAATAAAAATAGATCATTTTTCTGATATTGGAATTTGTACGTAACAATAAAAAAAATATTGAAATGAATATTCTGAGACTTACGCTATATTCAACGCAAAATATTAAATATTTACCTATTAATTAAATACTCACGAATATTACTATTATCCGGCTTCTCGCTTCTTAATTGCAAAAGAGAATCAATTAAATCTCCCCGTTTTGTCTTCGTAACGCTTCTATTGTCCATAGAGTCCCAAAAGACTTTGCGGAAGTAATCCGTGTAATTACCAAGCATTGAACCGCCTAGATATTTTCCGATATTTGGTAAGAAGAATAGGAACAAGAACTGGACAGACCTTCGGATAGTTTGCAAAACAGCCTTACGTGCTAAAGAAATAAAAAGAATATATATTTGCAAAAAATTTGATGTAAACAAGAAGACGCGAAGCATGCAATTTTTAAATACTTAAATTATTAATTATTATATACTTTATAATTACTTATTATAAATATGTATATTTTGTTATTTACAGTTTTCATAAAATTCTGGCGGCGGGGTATTGAAACAATTCGTTCGAATGCCAAATGCTACGGAGGATATCACATCGGTAGTATATTTGTAGAATATATCTTTTACAATAATTGGCACAGTTTGGGATTTTTCTCCAATTTGTTCGCGCAAATGGTCTTTCATTTTTTCTCCGGACTCTTGCATCAGTAGAAAAAGGCTTTTCAATTTGCCGCTCGTAAACACTGGTGACATTTTCATCCTGAACGAGAAACAATCTCTTGGTAATTGCAATGCCTTTATTTGATGATATGATTATGATATATTTTAAATACATTTTTTTCAATTTTAAATGCTTTTTTTATAGCTTCAATATTCAACAGAATATTTGCAAAATGACTAGCAAGATGACTTGTTATTATGTCATTCAAATTTGATCATTATTATGACTTATGTAACATATTTACCTCAGATGCTTCCATTCAGGATTTGATATGGTGAACAGAGTCCATTGGCTAACTGTGTCGGAATTGCTTGCTCCCTTGAAGTGATGATTCGGGAACACATTAAAGTCTTTGATCATTATCTGTTTTATTAGTTCCGGATTCTTTAGAAGCAAGAATGGCTTGTGTAGAATGTAGATCCCGATAACATCTTTGTCAGCAACTTGATGATATAATTCACCGAGAACTGCTCCTGCCGGTCTGCGCAACAGGATTGCATCCTTAAAATGACCGAAGAACCAATGTGCAGGCAACGTAGGTATACCACGTCTCTGCCAATAGGTATGTTTCCATTTCATCCACAGATAAAAGGTCACGAATAGTGATAAAAATATCACAAGCGTATCGAAACAGGCACATTCGGTTAATATTGCCATTTTCGTGCAAGCAACACGAAATTTTCTACAAATTTCGGCGTATAAAACTCAGATTAAATTGTGAAACTCTTCAAATTTTATGCAAAAATTTTCTTCGTAGAAAACTGTATCTAATTGTATGAGATTGTGCAAAATTATGTGCAAACTATGTATAAAATTCAATAAAAAGTTTAATGTATATTTCGTGAGAGCGGTATGTGTGGACTACTACAAAGACTACATCCAACTGAGGAGACTAAAGAAAGATATTAATATAACTGTGTATTATCAAGGAAAATTGCCTAGTCATTTATCGATGAACAGAGTTATTTTTTGTCGAATATACTAGGTGTCATAAAAATTAACAGTAATATTGTAGCATAAAAGAATCTGGAATTGTGGTAGTAAAAAGAATTATTAAAGAAAATAAAAATGAGTAATTTCAATATTTTTTTAAATCTGGAAGTTTGAAGTTTGGTCCACAAAATTTGAGCTGTGATTAAAGGAATTGTGAATCAATTGTGAATAAGTGCATATTAATACTTGATAATGTATTTCTATTTTTTCTTTTTGTTTATTTTGATAATAAATTATACATTAATTAGTTTTCCATAAAAATAATAAGATTTATCGTTTAAGATTAAAAATAAAATCAAGGAAATAAAACTGAAAATTATATATTGTTTTATTATACATAATATATGTCACTTTAATATTGTGTGTGTGTGTGTGTGTGTGTGTGTGTGTGTATTTGTGGTGTGTATTTATTTAGTAAGATCCAAAAGTTTTCGGTTAGATTTTGAGATCTTGAAACTAGGTTTAATTCCGTTCATCAAACTATCATTTACTGTTATTATGTGTACATGCAGCCTTATTTGAAGCGGTGTGATTTTAGCCTTGAAAGGAAAGCCTTGAGTGGAAATAGACATGTCACTTTTAACATTTTTCTACTCCGGGCCGGAAACTTTTGGACCTTGCTGTATATAATAAGTATAATGGAGAATTCACATCTTGGCAGAAAGCAGAAAAGGAGAAAACCAATCAGAACTCGTGTTAGTAGTCGACAGTTTCTGAAACAGAAAAGCAGAGTGCACTGTTTGCTACCAGTATAAATTCTAATTGGCTTCTGCTTTTCTGCCAAGGAGTGAATTCTTTTTAAGATTAAAAAAGTTCTGGCTTGAAGTAGATAAACGTTGAAAGCAACATGTCTTTATACCACCAAGTACTATTTACAATTTTAAGACTTAAAAATAACATTTTTTACAAAAATGACTACTTTCAATAAACTAAATAATAATAGATATATACTTATAACAACACTTGTTATTAATACAAAGTTAATATTATTTTGTATACAAAAAAAAACAATTTTTGTATGCATTGTTCTGAATTGAGTTTGAATCTATCGTCTGAAAATTTCTATCAGATCGAGTTTTTAAAATATATCAATGTTTGTTTATAAAAATAACGCACAGAGCTGTTTTAGTTTATTTTATAACATAAAAATGTCACGAAAGTTATAAAACTACTCCAAGCTCTTTTTTCCATAGCAGTTTGGATTAGTTTATATATATTTTATTAACATAATTATATATTATAATAAAATATAATTATACTATAATATAAATATATTTATTGGAAATACATTATTGGAAAAAATTATGTTTTTATTAAAAAAACACAAATTAAATGTCAATCAATTGTTTATTTGATTTTTAACTTTAATAAACTTTTTACTATATATTAGAAAGAAATGTCTTTTCTTATATCTCAAAAATCAGATAAAAATATTACAATGATAAATTCAGGCTTGAGTGACGAAATTTACTCTGCAAATATCTTCGTATACTCTTGTGCAAAATCTTGCAAACCAGCATAAATAAATTAGAAAGAACATTACTTTAACATTACTTTAACATATGATGGATAATGTTTAGTTTCTGCTGTGTAATATTTATAAAGATGATAAAATCATTATGAGTTCAATCTCATCTTGAATAGGTTTCATATTTATTATTTTATATATGTATATATACATTTATTATATATAAATATTATGTACATACATACATTGGATTATATAAATATTATTATGTTAAGTCATGTAACATTTTTTCAAGATAAATTCTTGAAAAATCCTAAATAATTTAAATTTTTTAATCATTTAGGATTTTTTTTAAGAATTTATCTTAAAGAAATTTAAATGACTTAATCTTTACATATCCGTCAGATATATATATTTGGCGTGTTTTGCTATTTAAATTTAAACAAAGTTTGTTGTGTAAAATTAAATTGTGAAATTCGTTATTTTAATTTATCAGTGACATTAGTAATGATTTTTCGGTCAAATGAAGAATTTAATATGTGTTATTGTATCTTCTTGAAGTGTAGATTAATTCCATTGCCTGCAGCCGTGAAAGTTGAACGCGGGTCCAGATAGCTCGTATGCTCTTTGATTTGCCAAACCTCATAATGTCTCAGTAACAAAGCTAAAACGACCTTAGCATGTAACTGACCCACTTTCATTCCTACAAACAATTTATATAAATGATTACATAATTAACTTAATTACAGTGATCAATTAAGAAATAATGAGTTTTCTAGTAGTGTTTTATCAAACCGGAAGTTAATTTAGAGCTCAGGTGAAAAAATCCAGACAACATATCTAAACGATACGATTATCATTTGGGGAGTAACTGCTTCCAAAGATAATAAATAAAATGTTTTTTTGAAGATAATTAATATAAAATAATTGTAGAAAATAATTAAGATAAAATAATTGTAGATTGTGATAGATACGCTTAAACATTTATAGACGTATTATTTTTATGAAAAGTTTTTCAGCGGTTATACCCGATGAACTTAATTACAGACCTAGATCAATTATATAATGATTTTGCATGTACAAAAAATTATTTATCATAAATCTGTTTATCAATCTGACGTAACTGGTAAATTATTTGTCAATTTCTTATCAGAAAGTGGAAGTTTTAATTGATATTTCAATATCAACTGACATAAGATCTTGATTTCTTTTTCTTTTGGTATCTTGATTTGACAGTTATTTTTCTTTATTTCTCTCTTATGCTTTTATTTTTAAGAAAAAGTATATTTCTAAAACAGATTATTTTTGTCTATACATTATTGTTGTTGTTACTATCGCTTACCTACGCACATCCTAGGACCAATCCCAAACGTCATGTAAGCATCGGGAATTTTATTGCCTTCAGTGAATCTGTCGGGATTGTATACTTCCGGTTCGTCCCAAAATCTGGGGTCTACTCCAAGTCCATATAAAGAGATATATATTGGCGTGCCTTTTTCGATAATGACATCAGTATTAGGAATCTATGGAATTTTATATATATTTTACATATAATATATAATAATATTTAATATATATTTATATACAATATATAATAATTATACATGTATTTAATGGCTTTGATCGTTAAACATTTGGGAAATAGGATTTGTTAGGAAAACTGCTTTAAAAAATAATTAAAAATGATTTATTATATTAAATTTTAATATTTAATTGTTCTAAACACGTTTAAGTTTAAAAAAGTTATTATATTATCCCTAAAAAGAGTAAAAATGAAAAGTTTGAACAAAATATATGTGAATGCTGCAACATTTTTTTCTGTCTTATCTTATAAAAATTTATAATTTTTAGTTTTTCTCATGTTCAAAATTTATGATTAAGATATTCTAGATTGAATTAAAAATATTCTGAAATAAGATCGGGTTTTTCTAAAAGCATGATGATTAGATTTCAGATTTACCTTGTAATCCTCACGAGTGTATCTGTCGATGGTAGACACAGGTGGATGCAGCCTGAGGCCTTCGAGTATAGCTTGTTCGAGATACTTCATGTCATTGAATGCTTCGTATGTCCAACCATACTTATCAATCGCCCTGTTAATATCCTTTCTGGCCAGTTCCTGATACTCCGGATGTTTCGCCAATTCCATGAGGGTGAAGGACGTGCACGTAGAACTCGATTCAAAGCCGGAGAAAAAAGTACCCGACTGATACAGCAAATTATCCCCCTCGAATCCTGTAGTAAGCATTTGGTATTTATTTAGTTTCATTATCTAGTCTTTATCTATAATATAAGTACCGGGTGTCTGTATGTCCGTATGTCCGCGATTATTTTCGTTATTTGATGTCCGACCCTCGTTTCAAACGTTTCAAACGTAATTTGAAAAATGAAACCAGAAATATCTTTAGAGTAGATATAAAAAATTTATGTAAAAAGAAATTAAAAATTAATAATGTAATAATGATAAATGCTACGTTACAGATCGCTAAAATCGCAAATCTAATTGCCAATTTTAAATCAGTAATGTAGCTGATCTATCCGAAAAAAAAAATCATGAATTTTTTTGGCCTTGCATATCAGTAACATTTACAAGATGTAAAATCACTTACTGTAAATGGGATTCTGTTCGCTATTCTTTATTTGAAGCAACGAGTCGATAAAATCGCCTCGCTTTTCACCAGTTTTCTCGCGACTTTCCATTGCATTCCAAAAGATTCTTCTGACGAAGGCGGAGTTGAAAAGCATCCTTGTACCGATTACCTCCACTAGTTCAGGCATAAAGAAGACTGTCACGAGGGCAACCATCCTCTTGAATCCATAAAAGAATTCCTGAACTGCAGAATTATTTTTGAGTTACATACGAATTGTTAGTATTAAAAATCTTTAATCTATTTGAAGATAAATCGATGATCTTACTACATCTTAAAGCAAAAAACAATTGAGCGAATTATAATTTGTAAAGTTGCAATTTATAGTAAATTTTTTAAAGAAAAGTATAGATTTCTTATACGTAAAAATTAAAAATAATTTTATTAAAGTGGATTAAGATTTTTTGTACTAGACATTTAAATTAAAAAATTTTAAAAGCAAACACGTGTTATTGATTTTATATTCTAGATATCAAATTTTTTATTTATATTTTTTTATTCCTTTTCCTTTTATATACATACTAATAAACTAATATAAAAGTTTAAGCTAGAACGAGTTTATATTATGAATTATTTTATTATAATATATTTAGTTTTAAGATAAATAAACAGAATTACGATAGAACATTTTATAGTGAGCAAATGTGTTACAAACAGTAATAATAGGATCGTTATTTGATATGATTATCTCACTATCGATATATTAACGCTTTAGTGTTTACTTGATTTCATTCACTTCTGTTATCAATGTTTTAACACGTTAACGTTAAATCGAAAACAAATACCTGCGGCCGAAAATTCCTCGTTCGGACAATAGAAGGAATCTATCTTTGTACCCAGCGCAACTGAAGCGATTAGATCGGTCGTATATTTGTAATTGAGATCTTGAGCATCTAACACCTTCACATTATTGTATTTCGTCGGCTGGTCTTCTATATACTTCATCATCGGGTCTGCGATCTCCATCATCAACGGCAACATTTGCTTTAACTTGCCCCTCGTCAGGGTAGGCGTGATCTTAGCTCGCAGATATTTCCAGGCCGGGTTCTTCAGACCAAATAAGTTTTTCATGCCAATACTGTCTTTCTGATTAGAGCCGGCAAAGTGACGGTCGGAGAAATTCTCAAAATCGCGGATCATGAAATGCTTTATGATATCTGGATCGCGTAATAGCAAGCAGGGCTTGTGGAAGATGTAAAAGCCGATAAATGGTGCATCCGGACGAGCCATTTTGTGCAAATCGCCGAGGTGCCATCCCGGCGCGGAACGGAAAAGCACAGCATCCTTAAAGTTGCCGAAAATTAGATTGGGAGTGAGGTATTCGACACCGCGCCTCTTCCAGTAGCTCACCTTGTAACTATGTAGAGATCAATATTCAAATTTTATATAATTGTAATATAATCATTACACATTTAACAATACTTTCTGTTTTTAATACTAAAATTAAATTGTTTTCTAGTTTTTTGGATACTGAATACGAATCCAATTGTTCCATTACGTTATTTTGAGAAATTTGCAATTGAGAAAGTTGCAAAAAAGACTACTTTTTTATAATTCTACTTACAAGTTTCTCAACGTCTAAAAACTACAAAAAATAATTAATTCTGTTTTGGTGTTATTATTTTTCTAAACTTAAAGTGTTATTTTTTTATGTTGTCAACTAAGTTGATAACACATTACCAAAATCTGGTTTGACTTATAACTCTATACTTTCACATTTTGAATAATATTTAACGTGTATTTACAAATACACAGGAAACCAGCAGGTCTTTTAAGATGATTTATTGGCTTAATTTCAATTTGATGTTTGAATGATGAAAATTACTAATAAATTAAAAAATATATTTTTAATGATAAAATCTAATCGCTGACCTGGCATATATCCAAAAAAGTACTATCACCGCAACGACGAGTGCAAGACTGATCAACATGATATCTTATTTGTTTTCTCTAACATTTGTTCTGATACTCTTTAAGTGACTGACTAAAATGGGCTCTTCACCGGCTTTATAAATGATAACCGATAGCTTACCTACTCCGTAGTTCTATCTAGATGATGATCGAAACATCCACCGAAGAGGGAATCAATTATGAGGAAGCAAAGTACTCGGAAAGAAATTTATTAAGCTACATAGCTACATGATTATGATTGATAATTATCTACGTATTCTATGTAATCAATGAAATCGACAACGTTAGTTTAATTTCGTTAAATCGACGTAACCGATTTATAATATTTCCAGATATGACACTAAGTGTATATATAATTTAAAATATGTATTTTCAATTATGCGGAATAGTAGAACATGTGCGATATAATTTTAACTAATATTACTAGTTTTTTGTCATAAAAGCTATAAGAAATGACATAATTAATATTTTAATTTTTTTGTTATGCTCGGAAAAAAAATTAAAATGTCATTTTTTAGTTTTTATGATAAAAAAATACGAGTATTAGATAATTTTTAATTTTTTTCCGAGCATAGCAAAAAAAATTAAAATGTCATTTTTTATAGTTGTTACGATAAAAAAATACGAGTATTAGATAAAATTCCCAGATAACCAAGCGTGATGTAGCATTTTGAGCAAACTAATGCAATGCATGCGTTGTTATAGATTTGCTATACATTTGTTGACATCGAAATAAAACACATTACGAATTCAGCAACATGATTACTTATACATGCAATCAGTCGAGGACATTTAAAAAAGGAAACAGTCAGCAATAATGATACATTATATTGTTTGCAATATAACAACAACATGGCAACAATAAATGATTGATAACAAATTAAAATGCTGATAATGTTGCTATCAATTTGCCATTGTTACTGCACGATTATTGGCAACATAACTGCAACATCAAGACATTTGGCTATCTGGGTTATATCGCACGATGGAAAATTTAATACTACTTGATATTACATTTTTATAAAGGTTTATTCAAGAAAATAGAGAAAAGATTGAGAATTAACATATTGACAATTTACAATTCAAATAAATCTTTCTTTTTCTATAGCAAATAATTAACACGTTCAGTGCGGTGTCAGTTCTTTGGGAATGACAATAAACTTTCTCTTTAATCGGCGTTAGTCCCTAAGGACTGACATTATACTTCCCTTATAAAAATGTAATACTGGACAGTATTAAATTGGCCAGTAATTATTACTTATTTTGAGTAAAGTATTTTGATTAGAAGTATTAACAACAGTGCTTTTAATACTCAAAATAAGTTATCTTTCGTTTATAAATTGTACGTCCCAGCATCCACTGGGCACTCTATGTCGACTGAACGGAAAGTTCTAAAATCGGCTCCGCGTCGAATATACTTTATGTATTATATTTAGAAAAATTCTTTATCGTTTTGTTTCTCAGAACTATTAATCGTGTGTATCGATAGTACATATTTGTGCAATGAGATAATGTACAAAAAAATATTCCTGACAACTGTTTCACATAACAAAAAATAAATTGTTATTATCTTTTATTGTATTATGTAGTATTAGTATCTTCTATATTAAGGTTTTTTTAATTTTTTCAAAAGTCAATAATTTACTACCAATCATAAAGCAATGTTTTGAAATACATATGTCTGTCAAATTTAATAAATCGACACGTTTATGTTACGAGTTTGGTATTAATAATTTATATTAATTTTACTCAATAGCAAAATAAATTCTTTGTTTTATCATTTAAGAGGTTTATTTTAGCACGTATAATACACAAATTATACATACATATATACATACATATCGTACATACGTACATACAGAGAGTACCGCAGAAAACAAAAAAAAGCGTTATTAAAAAACCGAAACATTTCTCATACAACGCATCTAAAATCGATTCTACGAATTTGTTTGTACATAAGACGTTCTCTTAATCGACATCAAGCGTATAAGATGAGCGTTTAATCGAGAACATATATCATCTTTCTCGCTTATAATATAAAAAAACGCTTTTTTTCTTTTTTTCATCTTTACGCTTATTTAATCGAACATCAAAAAGATTAAACATTCACATTTAAACGTTCATCTTAAGTAAACGTAATTGAAACCCTGTATTGTAACGTATGTTATAATTTTTAAAAACGATCGTAGTATAAACGCCGCATTCTTGGAATAAATTTACTATATCCTATGGTCAATCATAAATACAGAGTCGCATACAGAGATGCATCTCATAACTTTTCAAAAGACGTCTAAATTATGACACACTTGTTGTCTTTTCAGGCCTCCCTTGTATCAAAGAATTACACTATTTTTCAATTTAAAAGATTTGTTAAAAAAACATTTAAACTTCATATATTTTAAAGATCCCTAAGAAACATCTCTCAAATATTTAAAAATATTTTTAGATGTCTAAATTATTTTACAGATGTCCCAAAATCTGCGCAAAATGCCTAGTATAATTCTGTGCTGAAAAAGTTCGGAAAAAGCTTTTTCTTCTCTAACAATATGTGTTCGAATAGTAACATCTTAAATAAGAGCAATTCAATTTTAATGACCGAATGTTGCAAGTTGCGTACAAGTCACTTGCTTAACGCTATATGCTGTTTCCCTATTTCTTTAAAGATTTCATTCCGTACTTCTAGGACTATCTGTATATAAGTTTCCAATTTGTTTTAAATTTCTACTAGAGAAGAGCAAGAAGAATGTCTTAATTTCCTAATTCCTCTCCTAGGCTTTTAGACGTCTTCTGAACATTGTGTTATTTGGATTAATGATGTGTAATTTTGTCGAGTTAAGCGTATTTTTTGAGGCTAACGGTCCATTTCCTTTCTTCATAAAAAAAAAGAAGAAAACGGAAAAATATATTTGTACAGTGCAAAAAGCATTAGAATACTTTTTCGCAAAAAAATGTAACGGGTTCTAATATTTAACACTATATTATTCATACTTAATGCGGAGAGAATTAGCTAATCTGACAACCTGAAATATCTATAAACAAAAAGCACAAATATTCTAATAAATTGAACGATTTTACTAAACGATTGAAATGAGCATAACCATAAATTTAATTTCCTACAAACGAAATCTTGACTAACAATTTGTTAATCAACCAAATATATACAGTCAGATAATCCAGTTATAGAAAATTTTTCCTAAAATTATTTAAACGTTTAGTCGTGGAGGTATAACATTTACTCAGGATTCAAAGCCTCCCTTAAAAAGGAGGTACACTCATTTTTAAAGAAGAAAAATCTATTATCATTCTCGCATATAAATATGATTTAGAAATCATTTAAATTAATAATATTCAACTTAATTTAACCATTATTATACATTTAATTTAAAGATCCTATAAACATGTTTATAATATAAAGCTTTGAAATAATGTTTCTACAAGTTGTACAATACATAACAACTCAATACATAATAACTCAATGTTCTTAAAAAGATAAGTAATCTTTTACGAAATTATTTCTTTTTTCATTGTAATTTGTTTGTTCTCCCAATCAAAAAGACCATTCAGTATTTGTTTCATCATTCAATATAATATAAGAGCTCATAATTGTGAAAATGTAACTATCAATTCTTTGTGCAATCAAGAATAAAATGGCGATATTGGTTGGCTAAAAAAACTATTTATTATAAATAAACGCCATTTGTTAAATTATACAAATCATACTATTAAAATTACAGCTATTCGCAGTAAAACTTGGAATGGTTTAGTGTGTTATATTATCATTATGTTAAATTTTACTGTCACCTACCAGGACTATTACATTGAAAGAGAAAAACTGAAATTCGAATGTGATGTTAAATTGAAACTGAATCAGGAAAATCAGAAATTGAGATGTGTATTTATAGAAAATATTTTGTTTGTTAATAATTGATTCAAAATATTCGAATATTTATTTTTTATTAAAATTTTGTTTTGTTGATCGATCTAAGATTTTTCTTTTCCTATAGGGACAGTTAATCAAAAATAATAAACAAATATTTCACTATATGTTCGTGTTAATTATACACCACAATATTGATATTTCATACCTTTTTTTCTACGTATATTTTAAAGAAAAATATTCTGAACTAACTTAACATATCTACAAGATTCTTTGTTTTTTAACAGGCCAAACCAATCTAATTTCTGAGTTTCCCAATACAATTTCAATAATCGCCATTCAATCGTGACACAGAGCTATTTTGGTTGAGCATCCTGTTGAGTCTGTTGTTGCTGTTGCTGCGTCTGCTGTTGTTGCGTTAAAGTTTGCAATCTAACGTGACCAAGGACAGACGAGGAGGCCAAATTCGAGGTAGACGCAGAAGCACCTACGCCAGGACTAGTACCGGTAGCAACGGTGGAACCGGAAGCTGCGGCACTTGGGCTTGTACCCGAACCAGGATTAGGACCAGGACTTCGTCTCACTGCACCAACAACCGGTTTTCCTTGAATAGGAGTAGATTGTCGTAGCTGAGAATTGCTGGCCGTCACTACTTGAATAGTTTGTTTTAAACCTGTAGATGCAACTGGTATCACACGAGTTTGCAACTGTGGTGATTTAGCTAGAACAACTTGACTAGCCTGAGATACCGATTGCCCCGTGGAGCCCTGCAATAAAATAGCATCCTGTTATAAAATAACATTATTCGTTAAGCCGTACATTCTATTCAATCGTCTTTTCCCAAAAATGTTCCAAATTTTTTGTTTATAAAATACAAATTTAGTTTCATAAAAATGTTCTATAATATTTCTTTAATAATTGTAATAAGAATTATATTATAACCTGTAAATAATTATATAATATAAATTTCTAAAAAATCTAATAAAAGTAGTTTCGGTAGAAACTTTCTTACGAGTCAAAACAATTTTACAAAAATTAAAAAAGAATTTTTTAAAATTCCTTTGCATACATGACTAAATTGCTGCATTGTTGAGGGCTGCACGTGTTTCATCACTTGCTGAATTTGTTGTACAGTCATGGTCGTAGGTAGCGACTTAGTGGGTTGCACGATTAATTGCGTTTGCACGCCACCTTTATTTGCGACCTGAGTTAGTTGTGCGACTTTCTGTGGTAATTTTCTTTGCGAGAGAAGATGTGGATGAAGCGCGAGTTGACGAATCTGTTGAGGCGTTGCGGTGCGAACCCCCGCCACATTGGCCGTCTTCACAAGCGTCGCTACTGGAGCACCTGCGGAAGTCCCTGTTTGCTGCATTTGCAGACCGGCCTGAGCGAAGAGTTGCGCCGCGGCCGGCGTGATTCCTGTTTGCCCGGCGGGTACCTATAACATAGTCGTAGCCGATTATTACATTTATGATAAAAATATAAAATACTTTTTCTTCATTTCATTATTTGCATTTTTTTTATCTTGCTTCCTTATGTCAAAACGCTCACCTGCACTTGTGCGACTGCTGCAGCAGCAGCTGCCTTTGCTTGTTGCTGCACTTGTCGTTTCAATAATGCAGCCATTTCAGTGTCGGACATTGTCCTGGTCATTGTTGGTTTGCTCACAGCAGCCTGCGTTGTCACAGTGCCCGCAGTTCCCACTGCAGCAATACCCTGTTTCATCAAGGTAGCCGCTGCAGCTCGCTGCTGCACTTGAGCCGCCGCCGCTGCTGCTGCCGTCGCTGACACCGCGACGGATACTTTTTGACCGCCAGCAGCTTGAGCTTGTAACACTTTCAGCTGCTGTTGCCGCAACAATACCTGTTGCTGCTGCTGCCTGTAGTATTGCACTTGTGCTGCCGTTGGGGTTTTACTTCCTGATACTGCCGTAGTCATTGTGACGCCCACCAGACTTCCCTTTTGACCACCCACCGCGCCGGCGGAAGTTTGACTCGCGGACACCAAACTAGCCGTAGCGATTCGTTGAACGGTCTGCATCGCGTTTGCCGATGTTGTCCTCACGTCCTGAATGGCCATTTGTCCACCACCAGGTCGAGCCTTAACTACTGTAGTGGCTGTTGCCGTTGTAGTTGCTACGTTACTTAAACTCACGCTAGTTGCAGCGGCTTTCGCGCTAGTTACCGAAGGAATCGCCTGTGTCAATTGATGAATTTGAGACGCAACGGAGTTTGCGATCGCTTGCTGTCCAGCCTGTTGTTGAGTCTGTTGCTGCTGTAGCTTCAACTGTTGCTGCTGTTGAGCGGCTTGTTGCTGATGTTGTAGTAGTCGTGCTGCAACCTGTTGTTGTTGTTCTGGTGTTAAAACCTGTGACTGTAAACTTCGGTTAGCGAATATCTCCTAAAATTAATATAAGAATTATAAGAATTATTATTCGAGGCAAATTAAACGTTGTATCAAATATAGCTCTTTTTTATTAATTTTGATATACTGAACAAAGATCAATTTTAATTTTGTCGCTTATACTAACTGCCTTATTCAGCTTTTCTTTGGCGATTCTATCAGCGCGTCGCATAGCAACTTCAGTCGGCGTTACTGAATTGTCACTTTGTACTTTGTATTCAGCCAGGACAGCAGTGTTCGTAGGATTCCTCATTTGATTTACGCTGGATGTTGGTTTCACAGTGGGTGTTCGCTTGTTGGACACTGATTTCATGATTTCATACCTTTGACCGCCTGTTGATGAAAAGGAACTGTTTTTGTCCTGATTGTGCAATTGTGATGTTCTCATCGACCTGTTGCTCTTACTTTGTTGCTGAAAACAAATGAAACAAAGATAATATAACCTATCTATATTAATATATTTTCCTTTTTTTCTATAACAAAATATAAAACGTTCAGAGCAAGATAATATATGTATATAATGTATATAATCTTTGCAAGGAACGTATAAGATACTTTGAGGCCAAGATATTTTTTGAACTTGTCGATGTCAGAACAACTACATACCTCGGAGACTGGCAGCGCTTTGTAAACATTCCCCTTTTGTTTCTTCTGTTTTTTTGGCGTGGTGTCGTATATAAGTTTACCCTCCTCTCTGGGCACTATCACGGAGTCGTATCTGCCCCTGCACTCTTTGGGTGATCGGAATAAACGCGAGCTATTGTTGAGGACATCGGCAACCATGTCCCAATTGGGTGTGTGACCAGGTGAGAGGATCATCGTGTTCAGCGGTAAGCTTTGGTAGTTCTGTATGGAATGTAACAGACTCCATTCCTCATAGACCAACCAGTTTATGGCTTGATCCGGTTCTGGCGAGGTCTTTGTTACATGCGACGAGGTTTTCAAAACCGGTATCGGAGGACGCACGATTGCACGATACTTGTACAGCTTCATATCGCGGCGCATCTTCATCAATGCCGGTGATGGCCGATCAAAGAGCGATCTTGGCGCGTATACGGATTCTTCTTTGTGCCGCATTATTTTTGCTGGTCGACAGCCTATAACAAAAAAAGCAGCATTAAACTGATAAAATGAAAGAAGACAGATAAACTGAGTCTTAATGCCATTACTACGTAGTAGATAAGAGAAATCATTAATTTATTTAAATGTAAAAAATAATAAAAAGTAGTTGTTAGATGATAAGATTAGATAAAATAGCAATTAACATTAAATTAAATTTACATAAGAACAAAGCAAGTGACCTAAGTGATTGTAATTGTCAAATGCAATGGCAAACTGCATAATTATAATTATAATAACAGATGTGTAATTGTAATAAATATGAAGTTTTCCTGATACCTAGATTATTTAAGTTTAAATTTATTATAACTATTGTTTCGTTTATATGATAAATTAAAGGGCAATTTTTATCAATTAATTTATTGATTAATTGAGAGACAGATAGAAAAATTCTTTAAAATACATACATTAATCGCCATTCTTTAATTTATTAAAAACAGAATTTTTTAAATCTATAAATTAACTCACCATCATCAGTGATACCAATTTCAATCCTGCTCCTAATCCGTTCTTTCTTTACGTAAATCGGTGGCAGCTGAGCCTCTGTCATGGGAACATTTTCATACAAAAATCCAAGAGAGTAATCGATATATACATCGTTATCTGTCGTAGGAGGAGTCGGTGGGCACCACATCTAAAAGAAAACTTAATTAATCATACTCTCTCTCTCTCTTTTTAAAGAATAAATTCAATAATTTTATTATCTTCCATAAAAATGCATATTGTTATTAACTGAGAATATTGTATTTTTTTTCTCAAAAAATATACACACACACATACAACAGTGTAAATCAGAAATTTATTTTAAAAGATCAAATAAATGCAGCATACATTAAGATTAAAAAAAGTATACGCGCACACGCACACACACACGCGTATATTTATTTAATCTTAATATATGCTGTACCTATTCGGCTTCCTAAAATAAATTCCTGATTTCATATCTGTCACAAAATCACAAAATTGTTCTTTGTTTAATTATGTACAAATAACAAAATTTAAAGAGATTAATAGGAAATTCGAAACGAAATCAAAGATTAACAAAACATATCAATCATCATAATATAAATTATAAAATGTAATTAATGATGAATAAATAACAATGCGTCTTTTTTGTAATTTTTTAAGTTTGTATAATAAAGGTATTAAAAATATATTATTTTGCACTTACTGGCATTTGCTCCATTGTGTGTTTCGATAACCAAATCTGGAAGATGTTAAAATTATACGTGAGATATAATGAGATGTATGAGAGAATCCTCACTCTCATATTAAGTCCGTCTCGCTATGAAGTCTGTATTCGTTAAATTTATGATATATTATCACGGTTTTATGTCTTTAACTTTTCTATGCCTAACAGATCTGCTTTAAAATATTATTTTTAAATCACAAATAATATTAAAAATTAAATTTCCAATAACTAATACGTATGCATAACAAAAATATAATAATAATAATAATAATAATAATAATAATTTTGAGACTGCAGAAAGACGGACTCGCGCGCGCGACAAGTAAATTTTAATAAATAATAAAAATAAAGAAAGAGAGAAAGGAGGGCGATACTATGTCCCGAAATATTTTCATTCATTTTTCTAAAGAGATTTAAGAAACATAAATTCATATAAATTCGAAAAACTTTAAATTGAATAGTATAGAAATATGAAATTTTTCGTGTTATCCAATAAATTTTAATAAATCTTTAATTATAAATTTATCAAAACAAGTTTAAATATATTCAAAATTTTTTATCTCACTTTTTTAAAGTTTTTGGTTCAAATTTAATTTGAGAAATCTCAAATTTTAAAAAATTGCAAAAAAATTAGTAACATATCCACAAAATTTTACTGAAATAACGTAAACTTAATTTGCCCAAAAATTCATTGCAAAAATGAAGGGTAAGATATCCGTAGACGCTCAAAGGTTCTCGTTCCTCTCGTTCTAAATGTTCTGAGAAAGAGTTCTTCACGATATATTCCTTTACATCTGTTACTGCGTCCTTTTTCTTATATTATATACGTATAAGAGGATGAGAGATACATATATAAAACATAAATGCATAAATAGACGCAGTAATACGTATAATGTATCTCACTCATGTGCCTGCTCATATCTTGCTGCGGACTCCAAGTTTGGAATGGCAAAGGCAGTGTTTTGGTGCCATTTTAATGGAACAATTTTATTGGAGCTCTTTTTCTCTTTTCTTTTTACGCGTGCTAAGATACATATTCTTCTCGAAAAATGTGCGGTCATGATAGCCTTGCCACACCAAACCGACATATCGAAAGAAAAAGAAAGTTTCTCATTCTTCGCGTTAAATCGCGATTAAATATAAACAAGCACATTGAGCTGAGAATGATTTGACACCAAAACGGAACTGAACCTTTGATCGACTTGGAAACGCATCAAGAAATAAGGGTACACATTTCGATATAGTAAGGAATATTTCGTTTATTTTTTCTTCTTCGAACTCTCGCTCGATCATACAAAATACAGGCACGCAACTTAATTATTACTGTGTGTTTGTGTATGTGTGTGTATGTGGCGGAGGAGAGGGCAAGTGGAAAAGGCGAAGGGAGCATCCTTACGCATACACAATAATATACATAATGTATATTATACATACATATAATATGTATATATAATATAAATAATCAGGTCATTATCCTGTGATTACGTAGCTTAAGGGGGCACAATTAAAATCTCTTGTGTTAGCCGATACTTTCTTGAATACCAAACAAGTACCAACTAGAATCATATAACCGTCTCCCCCGCCCCACATTACTTAAAATAAATTATTATCATTATGAAACCTCCCTTCAAGTAAAATTCGAATCACTGTGAAATAGCGGAAATAGATCAAATGGAATTAAACTACTGCGCTTCGTCCTGTAGTCTTTATATTATTCTTTTTTTATCACGTTTCTTGACTCGTGATACCTGTCATATACGTGTATAAATTAGTTTTGTGACGCACTAAACAAGCGCACTAAAGAATCGCTTGACCGAAATCATTTCGGTTTACATTTCTAATATAATACACTCGTCTATTTTGCTCGTTTATATAAATCACTAGACATACAAGATTGAAAATCCACCTCTTGCTGCCAGCACTTTCTCATGCGGTTTAAAATAACGCAGAGAAAATAAAAAAGAAAGTTGAAAATAGTAGAAAGTGCAGCCAGCAGAAACGAATCCGCTGATATTTTTACAACAAATAAAGTAAATGAGATAAAGGGAGGAGGGAGGAGTGGGCAAGCCAGAGTACAATTTACAATGCTACAAATATTACACGTGTATTATCCGGTACAACCCGGAGGAAATAGATTGTTTATCGTAATTATATCGTGATTATGTACAGGGGGATGCGTACTCGTGTCCCACATTACCGCTGAATTATCTATTTGATTTTATTTCATTTCTCTCGTGTGACTTTTTTAATATCAAATTTTCCTTATTTTTAATCTAATTTCACAAAGAACTTCCTTCAAAATTTTCCCTTTTTTGCATAAAAATTCTAATATTTTCTGCTTACGGAATTCATCTCATATATAATTCTAGAGTTAATTTGAAGCTTTTCTAGCGTATGTTCTGTTTATAAAATTTTCTCTTTCATAAAAATCGCACGATTATTCTGTAGAGAGAATCAAGTAGCCATTGAACGATAAATATAGGATAAGTACGGGTACACGCATTATCAACGTGATTAATTGCAGGCGTTTCTAAAAACCAGGTTTAGATTCATCTTTATCTCATGAAACTTCTTACTTTATGCGTCTTTCATTAGAATTCTCTCAATGTTTATTTTTAAATTAACTTAATAATTAAATAACAATTTCTCACACTTATTTGTAACTTACATTTTGTTTCTCTAAAAGAAACAAGCTGATAAATAAATAGAAGCTCTAACAAATAATAACAAAACATGCAGTAAATTTATCTCAATTAAAATATGCGAGAAGCATATTTTATATTATCATAAATTTTCAAAGAAAAAAGAAGAAAGATAAATTGTTCTTACAATTTTTATTAATTACCTTTTCTTAATCACAATTTTGTTTCAAAGACCGTTATTCATAGTCAATCCTCATACTTAAGACCATCTTAAATGTTATTTTAAGATGTCATCAATCAATCACAGAACCATATTGGCATTTTGATATATTACTGAGAGGGTGTTTTACTTAACGCTCGCAATATTCTCGAAATTATTTCACCCTTGTTGTTATCAAATATTAAACAAGGATGCTCGCGAGCGTTGCGAGTGTCAAATAAAACGCTCTCTATGATAGTCTTAAAATAAGAATCGACTATAAATATTGGCCACTAAATTTTTTTTCAAAAAAATTTTTTTCATACTTTCTATGCCATAAACTAATTATTTAATTTTTTTCTATATCTATACAAGATCTATTTTTTTTTCTAAATTTACATGTAAGTAAACTTTCAATGTTATACCTAAAATCTTAAGAAAATTATCATTTTATATCTCTTACTTCTTTTCAATTATATATTGTAATGCACAAATATTGAAAAATGTGCACACATTTTCATTGATTTTACTACTGAAAGAATCTTAATAAAAGAAGCACCAAGATAAGAATATCACGCGACAAATGCTAAACCCTGCATCACGCACATAGTAGGCAGATTGAATAGCAGACGCAGTAGTAGAGTAATAACATTTGACTGATTTTGTCAAATAACAATTGTATTCCCGACCGAATAACTTGCGTTCTCGACAACGATTACCACAATAATACTTCAGCGTGGCTCAAGATACTGTGGTACCTTTTAGTTTTTCGGATCGCGTTGTTGTAACAGAGGAGGAGGGCGAGGGAGAAATCTGCGAAGAGCGAGATCTCCTCTGCGATGGATCTTCGTCGCTAACGTCGTTAGAGCCGTTTTCGTCTTCCAACGAGCTTGATACAGTTTTACAACGTTTCGTTTCCCTACGCAGTTTCTTGGATTTTACGTCAGACGAGTCACAGCTCTCATGATCGACTTCCTGCTGTTCTTTCAGTGAGTCTGATACTCGAGACATGGAAAGTTCCTTGTCTTGGACCTTCATCTCGTAATTGACGTTGGGTTTAGATTGACCTGATGAGATCTTGCTACTATTATTTCTTGTGTCTATAGTGAGAAGGGCCACGACCTTGGCCGTTCTTTGAGGCTTCTCATAAGCCGACGAGTTTGCGATGTTTTCGCTCTCACTGCTCGTTGACGGGGTTCGTATCTGTTTGGCGGTCGTCCTAAGTGCGGAGGAAGAGGAAGATGACAATGGCGATGATAGTGACTTTGCCGAGAGAGCGGAACTCAAGAGCAATCCTGAGCGCGTCACTCTAGATACTTGTTCGTTGTTATGACTAAGCGGTATATTGGGTCGGGGTGTGTCTGGCCGCCGTTTCGCTGAGACCACCGTAATCGTCATTGGAATCTCTTTTGAATCTGATTTTATAGGCGGTAGCGATTTATTATGTCTAAACGGCATTGGAGAGCTGAACAGGCCATTATCCTGGCACTGCTTCGAATTCCGAGTCGTGTATTTTTCGACTCGACTGGGCAATATTGCATCGATTCTCGCGGGAAAATTCACAGTTGTAGATCTCGTGATTGGTCGCGGAAGAGGAGTGTCTGGTCTTCGTCTCGGTGTCAGTTTCGGTAAATTTTGTGTCGTCTCATCATTGCTAACTGAAGGTGGAAGCGGAGGCGTCCACGAGTGACTTGTCGAACGTGTGATTCTACTCTGTTCCGCAACTAAATGCTGAGAATTGTCTGTTTTTCGCGTTACTTGGCCCGTTATTTTCATTTGCGAACCATTTTTATTCTCCGATATCGAATCGATCTTGTCGTTCATCAGTTGCATGTTATTTTCCTCTATATGATTAATAGTTGAGGGAATTTTTGAGCTACGAGTTGTTACGCTTCGTTGAACCATGCTGTCCACTTTTCGTATTTTCGATTTGGGTTCGTTTAAATTAAATTCGCTTTTTACCATAGGCATTAAAAAGTCGGTCGCGTTTGACACCATATCGCTTATTTCTTTTTCCGATATTTGTGTATCTAAATTTTCGCTTTTCGAATTAAATCTCTGACCAGACTTTTGCGTCGCGGATATTGCCGACTCGACGTCATCATTAGCTTCATCGCAATTATCTTTATCTTTATCCTCGATCGCGTTATCATAAGGTTCGTCAGTACTTATATTAGTCTTGGAATTTTTCGGTACAGTGGAAACACGGGATATCGGGACTGGTTTAGAGATTGTGTCAGCCGCGTCAGGACTTCCGTTTCGCAATGTTTTCGATCGTAAAAGAGGAACTGAAGAACGATTCGAAGGTGACTCAACGCTTTTATCTGACTCTTTCGGCGCAACCAATTTCCCTCGCACATTGTTACACAAAGAATTGACCGATGTGCTGAATTCCGATTTGGGCTTGGCTATCGTAGTCTCTTTCGAGCGCTTCAAGGACGCATCTGGCTGTACTGTGCCCGAAGAAGATCGAGAATCCTTCGCACTGACATTTACATCGAGATTCTCTGCATCCTCGTTACGATTTATCTCGGGTTCGAGCTTCTTGTAGGTCGTGGACAATACTTTATGCGAACACCGCATCACCTGAACGGAACAGACTAAATTAGTACCGTTTGTCAGTTTCTCGTCATTCTTTTCTTTTTCTTTTTTAACACTTTGTCCATCCATTGCGTCACTAGAGATCAATTCCGACGTTTTCGTTTGGTTCGACTGCGCTTTGACAACTGATGTCGAAGAATCTACATAATCGTCGATTGATCGCTCCGCATTAGAATCGGCAATATATCGCTTCACACTATTCGAATTGATCAAGGACGACGCGAGATTCGGATCTCGTTTGTTCTTCGATAAACCTCGATCAACTTCCGTCTCAATAATCTCAGTCTTTAAATTCTGATCAGAATTGGAAACCTTGGTGTTCGTATTGATTCGAATGGTTTTTTTACGACAAGTGTCAACTGATGACGGCGAAGAGGTTTCCTCGGACTTCGCGCGATGAAATTTCTTACGCTGCCGGCGAAAATTTGGCTTTACACCAGGTAAGATCGGGCTCACGTCTAGGGTCCAAAGATTGATTTGAACATTTCCACGAGATCTGGTACGTGGACTGTTCAAATCAAAATGATTCCGTGTGCAGGACCCAGAACCCGCTAGGCGACCCTTTCGTCTTGAGAAACCTCCTCCTCGCTCGGAATTGTCACGATTATTCGCTCTCCCATCCTCGTTTCCTTCACCAGCCTCCTCTTCATCGCTCTCTTCTTTTTCTCCACTTTCCCCTTCGTCATCTTCTCCTTCCTCCTCTTCGCCCTCATCCCCTTGACTTTGACTTTCCGTATGACTCGATTCTTCATCAAGACTATCCTCAACCACATCCTCCTGCGATTCTGAATCTGATTCTGATTCCGTGCTAGTAGTCTCGTTTTCGCTCTCCGACGAAAACTCACGCACGCGTCTCTTTCTACTACCGCCACGTCTACGCAAACTTCTTCTACTCGGTACTATTAATCTCTTACTAACTAATCGCCTGGAACCGCCTTTGGCGGTAGTGCTATTAACCTGATTCTGCGCATCCTCGCGGCCAAACGTCAGCGGCTTCTCGTCGTCGTCAGCAAGCCGCATGCGTCGTTCCTCCTCCTCGCGTAGCGCCCGCAACCGATCCAGCTCCCACTCCTTTTTCTGTTCTTCGAGCTCCCGTTCGGCTGCGGCCAATTGTGCTGCGGAGAACGCACCTTCGGACTCCTCAACAAATTTCATCGCGTATCGCTCAATTGGAGTCAGCTAAATAAAAAATTCATTATAACAAAATTATTAATCAAAAAGTTAACGAAAAAATTGTTTTACAAGCGACATAAGAATTAAATAATATAATCAACAAAGTAAGAAAGAAAACTAAATTAATTTAACTAATCCAGTAAATCGACGTAATTTTTAAAATGTTTAACCAACCTGAGAAATCAGATTTTGAACATCCTGTTCTGCCTTGCTGACCTGCGTGTCGTCTTTGTCAGCTTCCTCCAGGGGAATGTTCTCATCGAACTCGGCAAGATCGGCAACAGCTTCCGCTTTTGCTGTCTTCGCAGCCTGAACATCAAGATCTTCTTCAACAGCTGCGAGAGCGCTTTCAAGAGCGCCCATTGCTGTTTTCTCTTCCGTATGCTGTCCAGAAAGAACACCTTGAAATGTTCCTGCTGTCACATCCTTATTCCAGGCTTTCTCTCGATCCCGATTTTGCTCGAGCACTTCAGCCATTCGCGTTGACGCATCGTTTTCCGTTTGATCAATGTTAAATAGATCTTGAATAGTAGACTGCAAGTAATCTTATCGTTAAATAATATACAAAAAATTAACTCAAATAATGCTCAAAAAACATTTCGTTTTCAGGTATTATATCGATCCAAATACTGTAGGATACTTTGTAAACCAAAACATTTTGTAACAAATATCATGTATTTTGTTGAGCTTGAAATATGAATAACATAATTAAAAATAATTTAAATTAATAAGCTAAATAAATTTCTTCAGTAATTTTATATTTCTTATAAGTGACAAAAAATTGTCTATAATAAATGCATCACAAGTAATATAATGGTATAAAGTTACTCAAATTCTCCTGATCACTTACGCTTTTGAAGTACGCCGTAGTAAAATTGCCGCCTTCAATAGCAAGATCTCCTAGCAATCGTTTCTGGTTCGCTTTCTTTAGAATATTCTCTTCAACAGTCTTTTCACTAACTAATCTGTAATATAATTATAATTACGCATAATCTTACAATCATTTGAGTACAATTCAAGTCTTTTCTTCACAAGTTTTAATAGATTATTTTTATTACGATTTATTATAATTTTTATATAATAATTTTTGATACAATAATATAATTACATATTTTTATATTAATAAAATATGAAAAGTTATTAAAAATGATTTCTTCTATTATATATTTATATCTTTATTTGCTCCACGTACCTATAGATATGTACGTCCCGCGTTTGTCCTATTCTGTGACATCTGTCTTGTGCCTGAGCATCCATCGTAGGATTCCAATCGCTATCATAGAATATTACAGTGTCCGCGCCTGTCAGATTCACGCCAACACCACCAGATCTTGTCGATAGGATAAAACAAAATATTCGCTTGTCTCCATTGAACCTCTCCATTAAAACCTGTACATCAAATCATCATCCTTACTAATATCCATTCACATTGTTTTTATTTAATCTTACAAGATATTTGCATATATAGAATTGCTTACATTTCTTGTCACACTTCTAAATTTAACCGTTATGTAAACTTTAGTAAAAAAATTGATATCCTCTCAATAATCGTATTAAAAATTCCAAACGTCAACAATTAAATACTGTTGTAATGAATTGCAATATTATAGTATCTTGTTAGTAAATCAAATTACCTGACGTTGATCCACTCTGGTAGTGCCATCCAGTCGCAGATAAATATGCCCGTGAAAATTCAAAAAGGCTTCTAATACGTCCAGCATTCTGGTCATTTGCGTGAATATAAGAACCCGGTGATTTTCGGATTTCAGTTTTCTCAATAGATGATCCAGCGACTGCAACTTGCCGCAGTCGTATTGAATCAGTCTGGGATCGGGAAACTGTGTAAGCATGAGGCTTGAAATTGGATGGAACAAGGACAATTTCGGCGACAGTTGCTGCTGTAAATCAGTCCATAGACGACGCGCATTCCATAGTTTATGCGGCGACGGATGAGATACGTGAAACCGAGGCACTGGTGCCCGGACAGCTGGCACGTAGATTACAAATCTGCATGTACATTAAAAAACAAACAAAAAAAAAACTTTAACTTTGAAATAGATAATTATCTAAACAAATTTCTTTTTCGCTTAATTTCAAAGAGTGTTATCATTTCAATAAAACTTTAAAATTTTAAACTGCTAGAATATTTAATATTGAAAATCAAGAAAAAAATTATTTTATATATATTGATTATATTTATAAATTAGATATTAACCTTTCGAAAACCTCTTTAAATTCTTCAACAATCTGTTCCGTGCTCTTGATAGCTTCTGCCAACGCTTCTGTGCGTGAAAAAAACTCTTTCCGAGTGTGAATATTCTCCTTAGATGTCGTACAATGTACCCAACCATTGTGCCAACGACAGGCTGTCGTAGGCTTGCCAATTCTCAAAGCCATAAAAAGATCTTCACCGTAAAGCGGGCACGCCGCACATCTTCGTTCGTTGACATTTGCTAAAAGATGCAATTTAGTTTGTCTCCTCTGTCTCCTTTCTTCTTCTAATTGCGGCTGTAAGATGATTAAAATCTCGGTTAATTAAATAAGAACAAAATAATTAAAATTTTAATGCAAAATTTATTAAACAAGATTAAAAGTTCATTTTTTGTCAAAGGTAAAAAAAAACAATTAAAATATCGAATCAGTTCAAGTAAAGCTTGATATAAATTTTTTTCGTGAATTAAATTATCAGATTTTCCAATTATCTCTGAAAAAGTTTAACTTATTGATATATCTGACATGTAACTACCAAATAAAATTCGGATTTGGGTTCCTCTTTGTTCTGTGCTTTCGCGACTTCCTTTTGAGCCTGTCTGGTAACTATACTACGTATCGATTGCGGTTGTTGCTGACTGACTATCTGTTGGCCATTGTTTCCGCTTGGTGATTGCGAGGCAGTTACATTCAAAGGAGGTACTCTCATGACGGGTCGACCGCTTGGCGTTGTCACTACTCCACTAACGACCTTGTTCACCGTTGTGGCACCCGATGTGGACAGACCCATCAGTGATTTAGATAACACCGTAAAACGTGGTGTGCTTGATGTCATGACTGGAAAAGAAACTATCAGTACAAAATGTGTTACTTCTTTTTTTTATCCATTTGTCAATGCCAACAAGCTTTTAAGTCTTATTTCCACAGTGTTAGAAATCGAGTTCTTGAATTAATTTCTAGCATCGTGAATGTAAAGTTTTACTAAGTTTACAAAGAAAAATAGTAAAAAATGTAAGCAAATTGCAAAAACAAACCTGTATTAGTGTTCTGTTGACTCGGCGTCAAAATGAAGTGTCTACCAGTAGAAGTTTGAACCAGTTGCGCAAAACCAGGCACTGCTATTCTTTGGACGGAATCGCCTTGTTTGACCGTGACGGTTTGCGTTGCCAGTCGTTGAATGCCATCTCTGATGTTAGCATTTCCCACTGTAATTCTTTGCGCGTTCGTCGACGCCGTGGTTGATGTTACGGTGGTACTTTGCGGATTGTGTCCCAATGTTGCCACAGGAATAGCTATTTTTTGAAAATTTACAATTTATAATTTTTATATAAATATATTTTTAGTATGTTTAAAATAATAAAGAAATGTTCTAAAACTCTTGAGTTTCAAATATTTTATATATTTTATGGTTAATTTTGCTATTACTTATACAAAAATAAAATTTTCTTAATTTTTGTCAAATACTCAAACTTTAAAAAATTGTAAACACAAAATACAGCACATAATAAATATAGCAAATATGTGCATCCAAATATATGCAATTTGCTTCAAGAAATTAATTTTTTTACAAATGTGTCCTTAGTTCTAGAATGCTTATAAACGGTAAGATTATAAACAAGCTGGCCCAAGGAGCAATTAATCTAGCATCACTGCAAAAGAAATTGTCTGGTGAGAAACTCACAGCGACAGTTACTGATCTATGATGCATAAATAAAATGATATAAAATTTAATAAACGATATGTTCGGCTGTATCATAATATTATAGATACAAATTTCGAGAATGTATTACAAGTTAAAAAATTAAGAAATCCATTTCAATGTAAAACGTTTTTTATTATCAAAGTTGTGCGCTTACCTTTTACACTACCTTGATGCGGCACTAGTTGCAGAGAATAACCTTGCAGTTGTTGACCACTCGCGACTCTCAATGTAACCCCTGAGACTAATAGTTATTGCTTTAACTTTAATCATATCAATTAAATCAGTCAATTAAAAAAAAGTAAAGTTACTCATTAAAAATTTGCTTAATACAATCGGATGCATTAATGGTATTTAAATTTGTATTCACAAAGATACAATCTAACAATTTTTTGTCAATATAAAGCAGTTAAATAAATTTAATAATGTAAATGTGAAGAGATACTTCCTTAACATTATAAAGAACTTTAATTCTATTTTATTAATCTAAATATAAATTTTAATGGATTCTTTTGCATCTTTAATTACAGCTAATAAAAATAGTTTTTAAACGTAAAATTATAAGCAAAAATTAAATTGCATCATACATAATATTAATAATCCTGTTAAAATCCTCCCCTCGTAGCCCGGGATAAGGTTTTCTCATGTTTCTTCACAATAAATTCCATGTATTCAATTGCGTTAATTCTTTCATGACTAAGTAAAAACACTTTTGTTTATAGTATTAGATATGTCTTTACATAATTCACAATTATGTAAAAAAACAAAGTTGTTTTCTTCTTATTTTATAGTCAATGCATTTATTAATTCTAACGATCTTAGCATGTATCTATGTAATAAATACACTATATTTCTTGCTTTTATAAAAATAATAATAGCATAATTATTGCTATTTAAACTTTTTAATATCTATATCTATTTTAATCACAGATCATTATTTCTCTATTAATAATGAATTGGTCATGAAAGTGTTAATGACTAACCCGATAAGATGATAGCCTGAACCTACCTTGTCCCGGACCACTCTGGCTGGTATTTAATGACTTTATCAAGGGAGACGTACCCACTCTTGGCGTGGGTAATACGCCAGCCAGATGTTTTATCCTGGTCTGCGCTTGTTGTTGTTGTTGCTGTTGTGGCTTCGCTTGATTCGATAATCTAACGTTAATCTTAATACGACCAGATGGACATCTCGGCGCTGGTTCCGGTTGACTATCTATTTCTTCTATAAGTTTTCTGGGCGTCCGCAGACGATTTATTCTATGCGCAACGAAAGCAGTGAGTGTCACCTCTAGATCTAACAGCAAAAGGTTCAAGCTAGACAGTTGGATGTGCTGTAAAGTCAAAACCACAATTCACAAAGATCAAATAAGTTGATCAATTTCAATATATAATCAATAAATCAAATAAAAGCACTTGAAAACAGAATCATTTTACCTTAAAAGGATCGTAATCGAGCGCGTTCCAGACTAACGAAGCGGTCACGAATTCGATTGCTTCCATTTGAAATGGCGAAACGGTCGGTCGCACTTCGAACAAGTTTGGATGATTACACACCTTCCGTAATTGCATTAATACGTTAATTACACTTAACAGATTCCCGCTGGCGAGCGTTTCCTTCGTTCTATATAAACAATATAAATCATAATTAAATACAAGTAATAAATATACTAATATTTCAACACAAAAGAAATAAAAAATCTAATAAAAACATTAAATTTTAAATAAAAGTAAATTTCCAAACAAAAAATTTTTTATTTATAACATTAAAAAATTACTTACTTGGCTCTCGACATAAAATCATCATACAAAAATCTTTGACGCTTTGATAAACGGCACATGACCACATGCTCATATTTCTTCGGTAATTGCTTTTCCACTTCAGTTTTCAATCGTCTTAAAAGAAATGGCCGCAACACCTACGAAGAATTATTTATTAAATATTAGATGTATTATATGTATAACAAACGAATCTATGTGTATATATTTTTATGTTAAATAAAATTTAAAAATTTCTTCGATAATGTTATAAATTAAAAATATAATTTAAAAAAAAAAGAGAAAAATGATGGGCAAAAAACTACGTACAAACCTTATGCAGACGACGGATTATATTCTCGTTGTATTCGCTGTTTCCTTCGATCATGCCTGTGACAGGATTGCTAAACCACTCTTTAAATTCGCGATGAGACTGAAAAACGTTAGGCATAAGAAAGTGCATAAGCGACCACAATTCCATTAAATTGTTTTGAAGGGGTGTGCCGGTAAGAAGTAATCTCCTGCAACAAATAAATCAATAAGATATAATATAATGATATAATGAAGATATAATTAAATTATTAAAGTGTAAAATTTCTTTAAAAATTTAGAAAATATTAATTTTTATGATTTAAGTTTCAAAGAGCAAGAAACTCTAAAAAATTAATGTTATATAACTTAATGTTTTTTAAATCGTATATATTATTGTCTCAAAGCGTAAATTGAAATACCACATTTAACGTAACTCCAACCATAGAATAATGCTGTAATAAATTAATTACCGCTGAGTTTGGAAATTTAAAAGCAACTGCCATCTCTGTGACTTAAAATTCTTGATATTCTGTGCCTCATCCAAAATAAGATATTTCCATTTTTTTCGTCTAAAACTTTGGTGATCTTGTATTACTAATTTATAAGACGTAATGCATATATGGAAAGCATTTGGTTTCGTCCACCCTACAAATATAAAAGAGAATGTTACATTTTAATATTATTGTACAATTATAATAGAATAATAAATATTAATTGTTTCTCCAGACAGGTATCGTATGTCAAACAATGATCAATCTTTGACATACGAGTTTTAATGGAGAATTTTTGCTATCTCGCTGTTTAACAATACAAACATCATCACTTTAAACTAATGCTTGTTGTCGGCAGCGAATAAGATTACAAATCAAGAAGATATATATATAAACAATTTTATATAAAATAAATATATCATATTTTGATACTTATCATCATTGCAATATACAGAAAAATTAGATAATAAAATTACAAAAAATAACAAACGTTTGTACGACCAAACTACTAACAATTGCCAGTTTAGTAATACCAAAGTTCTTTTTTTTTATTTATCACAAGATTAAATTTTGTATTGTTAATAAAACTACATGGTTACCTGTTCTCTTTTGTTTCCTCTCTTTTTGTGTGCCGTAGTATGTTAATATTTTAAATCCGGGACACCATTTTTTGCATTCCATTTCCCAATTAAGCATCACAGAAGTCGGCACAATTATAAGATGTGGCCCCCAATTTCCCTTTTCGCAGGCCAGATGCGCCAATAGCGCGATGGTTTGTATAGTTTTGCCTAGACCCATCTCGTCGGCCAGAATGCCATTTAATTTTCTATCATACATTGTAACAAGCCAGTCCAATCCTATGTGTTGATACTCTCGAAGAGAGTGTTTCAAAAGAAAAGGTATTTTAGTGACAACCTGAAAAGATATATAATATTAATAAATAAACTTTAAAAAAACAAACAATAAAAACAATTATTCTACAACAAACTTGGTTTTAATGGTTTTTCTTAGCAAAAATTAAAGTATTTCAATGTAATTGTTTATTATAATTTTTCTATTATTTTTATACAATGTCGTATTTTTGTTCTCACTTGTTTCCAATATTTAATAATTTTAAATATTTAATTCGTAAAATGTTCTCGTTAATGAAACCCATGAACACATCAATATTTAAAAAATTAATTAAAAAATATTAAAATGTAATATTATAATAATAAATATTCTGCATATAATGTATAAATTTTAACGTAGTTAACAATTTTGTAGTGATTATTTCCAAGAATGTGTGTTTATTCATAAGAAAATTATCACTGTTAATTTTCCTTTCGTAAATGATGATGAGTAAAAATGCTGTTTCACCACCTTGGATAGAAAGGATTATTTATCAAACATTTAAACTTTTTAATATATTTCAAAAAACAATAAAAAAATAAAAGAAAATTGCATTTGCAAATTTTCAGTAAAAAAGTAAGTTAAAAAATATCTACATGTTTGTGTGTGTGTAAAATATTTGATAAAACAGAAACATAAATGGAAGCAAACTTACACTAGTGGTGAGTAATGTATTTCCCTTAGGCTGGATGCTCTCAGCCAATGCAGCAACATTATCCATTTCATTATGAGCGTCCGAATGATCATCTTCTGCGACCTGTAACAAAAAATCAAAATTAAACATAAAAAATAATTACGTGTCATGTGACAAATTAAAGATACTTATATGTAGTGACAAAATAGAAAAAAATTAATCCAAGAATAAAATGTAACTTGAATACGTTCTGTAATATAAAAAAATTATTAATTTGTAATAATTAAATAAATGTTTACAACAAAATTCAATTGTTAATTTTTAGTGGGTCGCGCGCGCGCGTGTATTCGTGCCTGTGTGCGTATATGTACTATGTAACATATAAAATAAAAAGACTTACTCTATTGTCCGATTGTTTTTCTGCGGAGGGATCTTCGAGAAGAGATTGAAGTCCCACATCTGTTTCGGTATCACTTTGAGTTCGAGTCTCTTCCTCATCACTATCATGATCACTCTCTTCGCTTTCACTCTCGCTGCTAGTTATCTGATCTTCGATCTCCGCCACCGCTTCTTTGTCGCTGCTTTCCTTATCTGTACCTAAGAAGAAATAATATTCAATTAAATCAACTTGCTTTACCTTTTTAGTAAAAATATATAATTTTAGAAATTTTCTCAGACAAATGCCTCATTTCACAACACGGATATAGTTGAGATAAATGAAAACCAAATACCTCATACTGTCAGTTAATGGTAATAGTATCATCACTGTAATAATTTATGCAAATAATAGAACTTCTACGTAATAAAAATTATTTAATAATCAAGATAATTATCATATAAAATAATTGAAGTAAATTTGATTAATAAAAAAATAACTTATTTATAATTAAAAAATTATTGGCTTTATTAATTTTTTTATAAATCAAAACAACTCGAAGGTAATTAAGGGAGTTCCTCTGCTCAAGCCCGGCACAACAATGAGCACAGGAATTCAAGTAAAGAAAAATATTCAAATGACTATTTTGTTGCGTTCTTTTTTTTTTCTATATATGGTCTAAAGTTAATAATGATGAATATAAAAAAAAATCGGCTATAAAGTACCTTCAATACTGAAATAATTTTTTAAAAAATTAAGAATAAACATTTTTACTATTATACCACCCTTAGATAACTAAATACAACAATTTGAAATTCATGTTATATCACTAGCACACATTTACCACACTTACGTGCTGTATTACTTTGATTATTGTAAACTTTTTTTTATCTTATCAATTATTTCACTCAAACGAGCAAGTGCATAGTTTCAAAAATTTAACAGTACTTTTCTGGACAGTTAAGATGTATTATTGTAAAGTTTCACTAACATCTGTTCATTACTTCTATGTTTAATATGACAATAAAAACTGAAAAATTCTGAAAATTTATCGATTCCCATAAAAGGCCATGTTAATAAAATATTAAATATCTAAATAACTAGCTAGTTCAGCTTTCTGAAATTTTGACAGTCAATTTATATCACTAATTTGAACTTCTCTACAAAGTTTCATGAAAAACTGTTTATTTTGATTTAGCAGCGGAACTCCCTTAAATAGCTTACAGACAAAAAAAGTATAATCTGAATTTTATAGAGTATTTTATATATGTATAAATAAAATAATTTATTTTATTTCGAAAAACTTACCTTCAGTTTCCTCTACGTTCATCAACATGTCCGACATATTTGCATATTTGGCAGCAAGTTCATCGATAGACATTTCATTATCAGCCTAAACAAACACATTTTTATTTTAATTTGACGAAAATGATTTATGATAATTGTTATTTCTTGATATTAAAATATAGAACTATGTACCTTAAGTTCATCAAGCTCCCGTTTGTGATCGATTTCTCCCTCGAGTCTTTCTTCTTCCATAATAGTATCTTCTTCATCTGAAGATTCGCCAGACGCCGCAATGAAGTCTGTATCTGCATCAACTGCTTCCTCATTTTCCTATAACAAACGTCTTAATCTTATTTATCTTTTAATAGATTCAAACTTTTAAAAAAACAATTTAGTAACTTCTAAATTCAAAATTATCACTAAATTAAAAAATAATTTAAATATTTTTTAATATTAATTTACATGACATATTTAAATATTTCAATTTAAAAAAACATACATGTTCTTCATTCGTTGCAGTTTGCGGCGACAGACTTCTATTGCGATTTTCCAAATAATCTGGCGGCAAATCCTTTAGGAGATCTTCTAAGGGTATTTCCGATTCTCTTTTTAACAACTCTACTTCCTCTTTATGATTAGTCGCTTTCATTTCCTCTTCGGCCTTAGCTATAGTCTCCTCATCATCATCTGAACTCTGATTTGGCTGGAATTCCTCTGTAATAGTATTGTACAATAAAATTGAATTGTTCATACAACATCATAATAAATTCAAAATACAATGAAAACAATACATAAAACAATATCTAAAAATTTTGCTATTGTGTAAGCTATAAACACATGTATTTCTTATAAATTAAGAATGATATAATGTCGCATATTGTGCTACTATCAAGTATTGTAATAATATAATATTTAAGAATTTTATAAATTAAATTAAAATTAACATTTTATCATGCAATATTTTGTATCTTAGACAATGACGGCATTAAAATCCCTTTAATAATGCTATATTTTAATATTATTCATTAATGAGTTTTATTAATTATATGCATTAATCAATGCATATTTATTATCATAAATAAAATTAACTACATTTTATTATATAAGTTGAACGTATACCATCGGAATGGCATTTTCCCAGTGGAACTGGCGAAGAGATACGTGAACTATTTATGGAAGCTGGAATACTCTGCGGACCATCGGTCTTGTTAAGACCTTCCGTTAGCCACGTGGAGTATTTTTCCGTTTGCCCCACAATAAAATTTAAATGTTGATCCAATGCTTTTTTTCGCTTTTCTTCTAGCCTCGTGTGTTGCTTATACTCCACCAACTGTCAACAAATTGAAATTACAAAAATTATAATAAGATATTGATAGATACTGTTTCATAGTTTTGTATTTTTTCTTTTATATTATAACATTTTTGTCCATATTTATTTTGCGCATATATTTTATTCTCTTAAACTGTGTAAATGTTATGTATTAATGTCTATATTGCTAATAATTATTAATAAAAAATATTATATTTATATTCAAAAACCTTTGTGAGGTTTTATGTAATTGCTATATAAATGTAATTAAATATAAATGTCCTGCGCTAATCTTTGGTTGAATATAGAAGAAAACCAAACAACCATACACAATGCGCAGACTTTGCTGTTCCCACAACGAGCTCACGCTTTCGATAAAGATACATCGAGAAGGTCGGCTTAATTAGTGTGGGGTAGAATAAAATAGAATTAATGTAGCTTTTATAAAAAATAATACAATAAAATATTTTTATCGAATCAAATTGATAAAAATTCCATTGTTTTATCAGAGTTTCTAAATGTATATTTTAGCGTTTTGCTTACTTTCTCAACATTTGCCCAAAAAGTCTTGATTTCCTTAGCAACCAAGCTGGCGATCTTCTTCAGCCGAAGCTCTTGCGATTTCTCAGCTTTCTGCGCTTGAATTGCCTTTTCTTGAAAATACTTTTGCACCATTCTCGCGCATTTCTTAGCCGCTGCCTTCTTCCATTTACGTTCCTGGGCGAAGTCAGCGGCCAACCAGACCATTTCCTCCAGCAAATAATCCCAATGGGCTTTGGTTCGGGTCGGCTCTTGTACTTTGGGCAATCGCCGTTCTGACCATAATCCCTCACGTTGTAACTCTGCAATCCTTTGCATTACGTACGCCTCCTATATCCCAATAATCACAGGCATTAACATAAAATGTGAAATGCAAATACACGAGTATACAAATATATAAAACGTACACGAGTATACAAATATATACAACAAATATAGAAAACACGTATATTAAATAAAATGTATATACACATTATTAATCCACAATAATGTAATAATTTAAATTAAAATATTTTACATATATTTAATGAGAACAAAAAAAATTATTCAATTTAAAGAATAATTGACCGTTTATAACAAAAATTGTAAAAAAATATATTCAATAGATACGAGCTTACAAACATGTATTTACTGAGATACTGACGTAAATATTTCTGACTTTTACACCACAAAGAAATAATACTTAAAGAATTAATTACGGCAATTACCTGCTTAGCTTTTTCTACTATTTGTTCCTGATTGTTTGTGATATCACAGGAAGTAGTTATGGTAGTGGGTGTAGATAATTTAACGAGCTTAACGATAGGTTGGGGATTATTAAGTGAAACTGATGTTATAGATGTTCTCGGGGTGGCGACAGTGGTTATCGATGACTTTTCCACTACTGGACTGTTTGTAGTTGTAGTCGCTTTTGAGTCCACCGACGTTCCACCTGAAACAATAACATCGCTTTGAAAATGCTATAATAATAATTAATGTGAATTATAATGTGTAAGTTGGAATATAAATCGAAGAGCTGGATGCGATAGCAACACGTACTAATTAAAAATACTTTTGTATTGAATTAATACAAGTAAACACAAAATATTTTACACTTCACGTAAATAATGACGATTAAATGGGTAGACAACAAATAACGAATATCTCTGACAACATAATTCCACAGGACAAGCAAGAAAAGAGATGATACATATCTATATGGTCGACAACAAATAAAAGCAAGAAACGAAAACAGCTTCAAATATGATTAAATTAAATCGCTGCCATTTGTATCTGAGATGTACATATATGTGTATACATGATATAGCAAGAGACATATACTGTTCTTACTAAGCTTCAAACATGCGTTTGTGCTTAATAATGATTAGATCAATCACCAGAGTATCATTGTAGATCTATATATGACATGCTACATATTTGTCTGACTCGTTCTATAAAATTGACATATAAACAAACATAATATTATGGTATAAAAAAAATGAAATGTTATTCTGCATGAAATTTAATAACAGTTTTAACAACAGTTCTTTGGCGAGCGTCTCCTGATCATCGTTCCAACAATTCAAGTCAAGAAAGTATAACAAATATAATACAACATTTATAATACAGAAGTATATAACGCGAAAATAATAGTTTATGATGAGAGCTTTATAGAATCTATCTGTTGGGAAGCAAAATTAATATGGAGCGGCTAAAGACACGAAGAAATAAACGGCGCGATCTGCGGTAATCACCTATAATGAATGTGGGTGTTACGGTAGAAGCGGATGGAGGGTGAACGGTGACTGGCGAAGACTGGATTGCCGCTCGGAAGGCAAACACCATGCCATGGCGGCCTCCTTGAGGCCTACCTGGTACTTGTCCTAGATGCGCAAATGGTCATTTATACAAGCCGAATTTCAATTCGTTATGGCAGTTAAAGTTGAACACAAATATAAAGAAAAACTGTCCTTGGTTGCAAACAGTAAATGATAAAAAACTATTTTCCTAAATGATATGAAATCTTTCCTAATGTAAGGTTCTAAAGCTACATCTAATATTTTTTTCATTGTTTTTTCCTGCTGTTTGATTCCGTGATAAATATAATATAGTTGTTGATAAAATGATATGAGAATTTATACAAGATCATAATCATTAATACAAATACAGGCTGTGTTTCGAAATTCAATGCCAGTATTGAAAGTCTATAGTTCATGTTACATGTACTATACATTTTCAGTACTGGCAGTAAATTTGGGAATGCAGCCAGAATGATGAAGATCCAGAGTGAAAATTCAAGAATACGAGTCATTATTTACAAAAAATATTGAAATAAATTTGAAAATAATTGTTAAAGCTGTATTTATAAACAGCCATCATAGATTGCCTTAATTATTATAATTTTTGCAAAATTTTTATATATATCGTAAATATGATGTATTAAACACGAGTTGGGATACGCAAAAAAGAGTAACCTATTTCAATGTAGAATGAGAAAAAGATTACTATTTTCGCCTATGATGTCATAATCCAATAAGGCTGCAATAATATCCAGTTGATTTTCTGTTCTGAGAACTCGTATTCTAGGCTTTCCTCCATCTCATGTAAGTTTTCTTTCATGTGAGAATGAACCAGTAAGTAAAAAACAGAATACATAACATTCTTATCTTGTATTATTAAAGAAATATTCAAATAAAACAAATTCTTTCATCTTAGAATAAAAGAAGACGACTACATATTTGAGTTCAAATAAACGCTTGAAATTGAGAATATACTAAATAAACAATAAACAATAAACAACAAACACAAACTTTACAATTTGAGAAATATGTATGGATGCTGACAAGACATTTATCGGAGTTCAATTAAAAACATATATTAAGATAGACTGTTCATTAAATAAGGGAGGGTATCCTCCACAAAGAAAAAGAAGGAACAAATTAGTAGAGCAGCTTCTCACTTTAATCTACTATGTGTCAGAGATAAGTGCCCTACTAACTTGTTCCCTCTTCTTTTTTGTAGGACACTCCCACCTAGGGTTTCAGTCCTCACAAGTAATCTATCTTAATATGTTTATGGATTAGAAATTGAATAGATTAGCTCATAAAATGTAACATATGCTCGCATACAATTTTAACAATATGTAGTTTTTTCCGTTCATAATAATATTCATTTATATACATATAATAAGTACGTAAATGATATCAAGGTGTCTAAATACTTAACGAAATATATTATGATAAAAATATCGGCGCATAGTTGCTTATGAGCAATAGCGGAGCTGAAGAGCTCTTTTGTTACTGTAATCGGATTATAGTTACCTTGAGTAAGCTGGGCTAGAGCTGCAGCAGGTAGAGTGGTGGATACCGCAACTGGCGTACTACCTGCCCCAGCAATTTTAACTTCTGCTCTTTGACTCGGGATCTGGACTACAGTAGAACCACTGGACGTGACGGTTGTGACAGCGGTGGTAGCGGTGACAATAGCACTGGTAACGGTTGTAGTAGTGGTGATAGTAGTGGTGACAGCAGGCAGCTGCGAGAATTCAGGTATTGACGACAATGGCGTAGTCAGATCCTCGTTTTCGTCATCCGGATCGAGTCGATGCTGACGCAAAAAGTGTACAAATTGCGGCGTTGGAGATCGCTTTCGCCAAGTATAGTAATCCATTATGTTGCCACCGGCATGCAGGAAGAACAGCTCTGACGCGTTCTCAGTGTACTTCTCACGTACGCTACGCATCCGCCGCATCTTATGCTCCATTATCCGCCTGCGATAGCCGGTGGCGTCGAATGGAATAGATTTCTCCGTAGTTTCCGACAATTTCAGCCGTTTCCTCGCTGGTGGCGACGGTGACTGCACCTGCACCTGCGGCGACGATACCTGCGATGGCGATGACGACGACATTGGCGCCACGAATATGTTGCTTATGGAGGTGCGTACAAGTTTCGGCGACGTTGTCAGCATAACTTTCGGGGAATTTTGTGGCCGCGACACTGGTGACGAATGAGGCGATGTGCCAGCGATGCTGACATTTCCAACAGCATTGCGCGGTGGCGTGATGTTAACAAACCTTGTAACACCAACTTGTTGCGTTCCACTCGCGTTAGTCGTGGCATTGTTTGGTTGTATAACCTGTGAATAAAGATGTCAGTGCTACTCATAAATAAAAAAAATTTTATTACAGAATTATGCCAAGTAATAATTGCTGAGTGCAAAAAAATCAATAATTAAATAATCAGTAATATTTAGTAAGATTAATTGAGATTTAAATCCTCAGTAATTATTGACGAAAAACTTATTGGTTAATTAAATTAATGATAATCATGGTTACGGAACATTATATTAATAATGAACAAATAATAGTTACAATAGAGATTGAAGTGTTCACATCAATTGTGATTAGATTGATTATATTAATTATATTAATCAAGATATTTCAAATAATAAAACTAAACAAAAAAAATTTTGTATTTTATAAGAAAAATATTTTTTATTAAAAAAAAATGTAAAATGTGTATTCAGTTCATAAAACATAATGTGCTGTAAAAAACTTTGTCTATGCAAATATAGATACTCACCTGTAAACCAGGAATTTGAGTTGTAATAACAAACTGTTGCCCACTGGTAGTGGCAAGCACATTGAGGCCTTGAGGGGTGGTAAGAACCTGCTGCAGACTGACAGTCTGTTGAGCCGAACTTCCATTATTTCCGCCATTATTAGCTGCACCCCGATTAAGGGGTGGTAAAATAGGTGCACCTTGTTTATCACTCATTGCACATTACGCTGAAAATCCAAAACAATGCTGTATTATACAGTGACACATATGATGACATGTAAGTGATGCATAAAAATGCATTGCTTTACAAACTTGAAACAAATTGAATTTCTTTTTAATAACAAAAGATAAATTTATTCCAATGTAAAGTCATATTTTTCATATTTTATAATTCTTAAATGGTCAATTGTTAAAACTTAGGTTTAAACATAAAAAGCTTTTGCAAAGTTAGTTATCAATTTTTAATTCAATAAAATAAGAATAAAAAAACAAAAAAGATGTAAATAATTAAGAAAAACATGTAAAATATATTTAAAAATTAATTACATTATTTTAAAAGTACATGAAGTATTCTCAAACTCTATTTGAATATAAAATAAGAAATGACATGAAATAATATAATACAGTACTGAAGTTAATTCCCTAATTGAATAAATAAGTACAAGTTAAAAATTTGATTAATTTACTGGATTGACAAATTTATAATTTAATAAGTTGTATTCTTTCTTTAAATAATGTATAAAATGCACACTTCATTCAATTATAAAGAAAATTCTCTCTCCCTCTTAAAAAAAAATTGAAAAAAATTGTAATAATTTTTTTTAAATACTAAATTTAATACTAAAATATATTTTAAAGAAATATGCACATTAAGAGAAAAAAATCCCAAGGATATCTCTTAATGAACAAATGCACAATTTAATATCAACTTAATTCTTCTTTTTGGAAACATAAAACACCTGTAAAAACAGCCATGAAATTTAATTAAACTACATATACTATTTAAAAAATAAAAATAAAAAATAAAAAAAATGTTTCAAATATGATAAAAAATGATAGTGAAAATGGACAAGAGACGAGATCATATCGTCGAAGAAAGGCAACATTGATCGTTTATAAACATAAATGAAGAGAAAGAGCGAGAAAGAGAGGCGGTGAATTCGACGAAGGCACGGTCTCGTTGATTTGGAAAAAAAAGGGGAAGCAGCTATATCGTATTATACGTACGCGAAATTTGAAATTTTTGCATGACTATAATGTCGGAGACCGGAAGGACCGCTAAACGAAAAGGTATGTCATCGTGACTGTCGCGAGATTCCGGAACCGGCAAAGCGGAATAACTCCCGGGAAGGATTCGGGGGGCTACCCGGGAGCGTCGTACGTTCGTGCGTGCGAGCAAGCGAGCGAGCGAGCGAGGAACCGATGTGCTATATCGAGAGACGAGAGCGCCGGTGACGAAATACGTCGGAGACAGAGATTAGTGGCGAGACACGACGGAACGGTAACGCGAAATCGCCCGGATCGCGTCGCGGCCACTGTAGGGGCGTCGCGCGAGGAAACGGCCTCGCCGACGACGCTCGCGGGGCGCCGACGGGTGGGGAAGCGCGGTGGCGGCGGCGTGATACAAAGGAAATCTCCCATCCGCCATATTGGCGTTGGTTCCGAGACGGCCGAGGACTTACCATAATGTAATCACAAATTATCGTGACGTGGGCGCGCCATCCACGGGAATGATCGTCACGCCCGTGTTCCGCGTGAGACAACTCGCAATTGGGTACTTCACGTAACATATGGCGCATGAGCTATATCTAATATTTTACGATACATCGTCACACCGCACGCCCAAGGACGCGTACACACTTCTAAACATGGCGACGGCTGCAAGACGAGTTTTGGCCACGGTCTGAAACGGGCCATTCTCGGCCATTTTCGCGAGTCGTGCACAGATGGCGCGCCCACGTCGCGCCGGCTTTCGATTGGTCGGATGCGGGCGCTGCGCGCGGCAACGTGGCATCAACGGAGCCACGCGATTGGTTGGTCCGTGCGTTCGAACATGCGGTTAAAATATGCCAACTCACATCCCCGGGTCTGTTCGTTTTTTCACCGTGCTCCTCACACTCCGAACGCTCCGGGTAACGCTAAATATGGCCATTCAATTTCAAGGGATTTTCTCATACGACGATGAAAATCGCGCGTGCACTATTCTGGACACGACACATAGAATATTTATATACACATATAGAATTTTCGGTTTAATTTTTTTAAAATTATGCTTCCTTTGATTATCTATAATTAATCTAATTTATCTATAAGACAGACAATTAAATGACACGTGAACGTGATTTCGTACAATTAGTGCATGTTGTAAAATATAAATGTCAATGTAATCTCAATTTATAACGTTAATTTCAATTTACCTCTCAATTCAACTTATACTCCTTTTTTTAGTTCTAAGCATTAATTTAAAAAAGATAAAGAGTAAGTAAAATAGAAATTAAAATTAATCTGCATTGATAAAGGTGAACCACGCATAAGAGATTCAATGCTAAAATTTTGTTCTAAACCTAAAAAAATTGTTCGAGAATTCGTTCGCACATCTCGACTGATTTCACAGCATTAATTTTTTGATTTCTTTATCTTAAAGCAATAATCTAAAAACATGAGAAATTCAATTTTTATTACTATCGCACTCTTTATACTTCGTTCTCTTTTTCCAAATCCAAATTCGAATTTATCTCATTTAAAGAGAAAAAGTATGGAAGATGCAAAGAGAGCAACCTTTCAAACAAAGCGCATGCATTTAGGTATTGGGCAAAAAGAGGATAGGGCAATTTCTGACGAGGAGGGTGCCGAAAGTCAATCCCAAGAGAACGAAATTTCGGAGGACGAGGGGAGAACGAAGGGAGAGGAGACGCCGACCGATCTGAAGTACACGCCACGTGGCGCACGGCGTTGCCGTCTTGCCGTTCCCCGTCTCGTTGCGAACAATTCGATCGGTGTGTATCACATACGTACCCGTGCATCGAGCCTTTCCTTATTCACTCCATCCTCGTAGGCGCCACGTGCTGCCGTGTCGTCGCGATCTTGCGTTGCCGGTGCCGACGAGTGCGGGCGACGTTGCGCCGTTCGTACGTCGATTCACGTAGCGCGCACGTGTGTTGTCCTTCGCGAACGGCGAACGCGGAGGCGGGCGCGAGCCGCTGCCGGCGGCGGGCGGCATTTTCGCGCGCGGGAACCTCGATCGCCATCTCGTCGTTCGCGCGACGGTGGAACTCCGGATTACGGATTCCCCGTTCGTCGTCGTCGACACGATCAAGGAATGCGAAACCGTCCGTCGAAGTAGGAGAGACGATCGACACCACACTGGACCACACTGGACTGGAGTAGATGAGCTGCAGCCTGCGCTGGCGCGCCTCGTCTCGATTGGCGGCAATTGGCGGTGCGGGTCGCTCGATATCGCCGAGGAGCGCTCGAGACGTATCGCGTGAGCGTGCGCGTCAGAAATAATGCTTTTTAAAATATGTGACGAAAATTCGATTTAACTTCGACCGAATTCGACGTACATTTTCGCGCGCGGAACGCATATATTTTTCTGATAAGCGCCTAACTTCATTAAGATATTAATAATTGATACTCCAAAAACCTTTTCAGCGTTTTGAAGTTAGTTGCTATCGGCCGCATCGCATGTAATAACACTACGCGCTCGGTTATAAAACGATATTATCTTTATCGAGAATGAATTTTTAATATTAATATTTTTATATTAATAATTTTAAATATTTCATGTAATTCTTGTAATTATCTTTTATTTTGTGTTTAATCTTTCGTTTAAATTCCTAACATTTAGAAATTACATAATCTGAAATATATTATTTTTGTGAAAATATTTATATATTTTTTCTTCTTGCGCAGTAGAAAGTTGCAAAATTAAAGTTAGAATACAAGATGTTTACATTTATTTATTGCGACATTTTTCCTAAGCTTTGAAGGGAAGACTCCTAAATTTAATTTTCTGATTTTACAGGTACCCGATAAAGGATGGTTAAATTGAACGCAAGTGTTCATCCGAGTTTGTCAGAGATAGTGACTGAGAATTTACGGCGAAGAAATGTAGTCACGGTCGTGGATTTCGTCTCGACGGATCCGATTAAATTGGCAAACTTCACCGGTCTTTCGCACATGGTGGGTGTTGTACTTGACTTTTCTTTAAAAAGTACAAATAAAATATATATAACTAAAGAAAATTAGAGATGGTTAGAAGATAGTTACTTGACTTGTCCAATATTCGCAAATTCATTACCTTATTACTATTTGTAGGATATATTACAAGTGAAGCAGCACATGTTGAAAAAATTCGGCGGCGTGAAGAAAAATGCAACGCAATGCCTTGCGATAGAACGTAATCATATAATTCCGACTGGCGTGGTACGTTTTTTTGTCGTAAATTATCTCTTATTATTAGAATTGGAGACTTTTTTTATTCATTCAAAAAAGCAAGCAAATAAATTGTTATGAAAGTTAAGTATATACGATTGAAAACCAAAATATTTCATCAGTATAAAAGGATATAATTATTATAAAGTCAAAGAATTTCAGAATCCTGTTATTTACATGTGAAATATAATATTAATCAGAAGATAGAAATTGTCAATGATACAGTAATGATCGATACTTTTAATATTTATCGAATTAATTAAAAGATTATGATTAACAAAAATATCCCAGAAACTTGAAATATTACACTGCTTTTGCAGAAAAAGAGAAACAAAAAATTATCTCGTCTCATTTTTGATAGGATAGTTTAGATGAATTGCTGAAAGGTGGTCTGTATTCTGAACAGTTATGTGAATTATGCGGGCCCTCATCTTCTGGAAAGACTCAATTATGTTTCACGATAGCAATTAACGTTGTCAGGTCGGATGGCGTTGTATGGTATTTTGACACAAAGAGAGATTTCTCCAGGTTGCGATATGAAGAGATTATGAAGGCAAGGAATTTCAATAAAAAGGTGATAATATTATCTATAAATAAAACTGAATATTAAAACTAAATATAAAACTAATAAAAATATTAGCATTAGCATAATTAATATAATAAAAAAATAATTTTTTTTTAATAACTGAATAAAATCCAAATTTGAAAAATAAACTTTTTATATACGATTATTTATTGTCTTCAAAAAGGCTGCTAAGTTCTGAGAGAGCGGGTTTTCTTTCTCATAGGTCATAGAAGATGCATTGCGTATCACAAAGATTTGTCGTGTCAATTCCTCTTGCGAATTGATACGAGCCCTGCGACAATTGGTAACTCTTTGCAAACAGGAGCAGAATGGTACGTCTTCCGAGAGAAGAAAGGTCCTTGTAATCATCGACTGTTTACCAGCAGTTATTTTTAAGGTATCTTTATAGAAAAATCTGTTTTGGCGGTTTATATAACTTTACAAAAATATTGTCTATTATATTTTATATTTTATCAATGTCACAGTAAAAAATTTAAAAATATGATTGTTTCAACTTATTAAAATTAAATCATGAATTTATGACATTAATATTCATGATATATGGTATTTGTAACATTAAACTTAATGTTCAGAGATGCTTCATTTTCTTTCTTTTTTAAATAACCAATTAATGTTTTCTTTGAGGTAACGCGAAACACGCAACAAACTGATTTCGAGACAACTTACGAGCTCGATGATCTGGCCGAAGTATGTCGATTCCTCATGAAAGAATGCCAAGCAATTGTAATTACTGTAAATTCAGTCACCCGATGGACGTCTCCAGGGCAAACAGAATTCGCCGATATAACACCAGCATTGGGAAAATATTGGTCAAAAATACCAACTACAAGATTGCTGATAACGAGGCAATATGATGAAATTCGAAAGATTATCGTTTGGAAGGATCTAAGATTAAAGGAATACTCATTCTGTATTGTAAGTGTAAATAATAGTGGAATCACATCACAGTAAGTCGTGGTCAAATCAGTATTTATATTAACTAATTGTTACGTTATAAAATATTTGTTAAATTATTATAATAATTGTTATAATCGATGTTTTTATCAATTATTTTCTATAATAAATATTTTTTATATATTTTATTGTATATCTTATATGTTTCCCATATACAGTGATTATATTCAATTGATGATCGGTTTTACATCTCAACAAAATTCTCGCAATTCAACATTTTAACTATATATAATGTATATATTCTATATACTTTATTTTCTGAGATAATAGATGTCAATAATTTGCTCCCATAATCAACTTTTTTATTATTATATAACAAATTGTTTGGTAGAATTACTTTAATTCTAAATATGAAAATCCGAACAAGTTACTTTATCTTCAATGCATAAATGTGCATCTTTCAATATACTATATAATGCAAGTTTAAGAGCAGTCAGCGTTTACTTATCTGAGATATGACAAATATTACAAATCTTGCCAAGGAAAAAGAACAAGAAAAAAATCTTGATTTTATTAAATGCTATTTAATTATAATTTTATGCAATTATCAAGTATCTAATTTAAATAATTATATTATTATAAATAATTATAAATAATTTCAATAAATTCAGCAAACACAAAGAAATTAAAATAAATAGTTGAATAATTTATACATGAATATCAAATAAAATGTGTTTATTTATCTTTATAAAATTTGATATATTTAATTATTATAAGATGGTCCATACACACCCAATAGAAGAAAGTGGAATAGCAGATGAAACGCTGATGCTATTTAGATTAAGCAGCGTTGTTTCCCTAAACACACGTTTATATTCAGAATTATATATATCAAATGGTAGCTGCACATCTCTTATGGTGGTAATTTCAAATTTATTATCGAACACTTTCATTAAATGGGTATGTTCCGTCTGCAAAAGAAATTGTCATAAAAAAAGTTAATCTAACTGAGGTATTCTTCATGATAAATTATTTAGTTTTTTTTTTTTCAGATAAGGAGGGATTTTAAAGATGCTTCTTGAGCATCAATTTTAGCTTAGTAATTCTGTTTCAAGATTGACGAAATTGTCAGCCCACAGTTTATATAAATTAAGAATTTTAAATTAATAGAAAAATTATATTGAGCATCAAGATTCGCTGTAGAACGAATAGGCGATCTTAACTTTATCTATATGTTTAAAAAAAGTTAAGTTTGAATAGAGAAGTCTAAATCGATAAATGAATGTACATATATAAGTTTTCCAGTAAAAAATTATTAAATTATTGAGACATGGTTAACATAATGAATGTTATTAATCATTAAAAAATTAATGATAGCAATGGAAAATCAGTTGAAGTATTAAATTAAGGAATTAATCAACAGAAGATCTAAAACAGATGTGTAACAATTGATTCCTTTGTTTCTATCAAGAACAAAAAAGATATGATAATAATATAAAGCATGTACGAAAAAGCATACGTACCATTTCCATCCCTATCATGAAATCGGTAAATTCTCTTGAATAATTACATTTCAGTCTGTTCTTCTCAAGATGTACATTTATGTTGCCTTTATTTTTGAACTCTAAAAATATAACTTGGAAATGAGGAAGTTTTTTTATTTTCTCATTCTTCTCTTTTTCTATCTTTATATTATAACAGGTATCGCAACGACCTAGTGATATCGTTTCTTGTACATCGAATGTAATATATTCTTGTTGGCCATCGACGCGAGGATGTGTTTCTTTTATATGTACCTTTAACTCATTACCTATGTTAAATAAATTACCAATTTCTTTCATAATATCTTCGTTTGGACTTCTTCCACATGTGAAAATTTTATCTACACCAGTCGCATTAAACTTAATTCGAAACGACGAATTGAATTTGATATTCTCTTGTATAATATTAGTTGGCTCAGTGAGAGTTTTGTATCTCAAGGATGACTCATATTTGATATTGTACAAAAAACAAAAGAGGGAATCAAAGTCATCATCGTTACGACATAATAATGAGGCAATAAGTTGTATAGTTTGGAGGGGTTCTCTAAATACTACAGTGGTTTTGTTCAGACTATAGGTATATTGTAACCCAAAACTCTCATGATAGAACATTCCTTGTGGAAAAATTGCGTTGATACCTAAAAAAATAAATAAAACGTTTAGTCAAATACAATATTGGAATCTCGTCTCACATATTGTTTAAAAAATTATTCTTTGTAACCGATATTTCAAAGTGTGATGTATTTAATTTTAAATTAGCTACAAGATTGTAACTTCTACAAAAATATATAAAACATTGTACGTAGACGTTGTCTTATTCAAATATCCATGGTTCAAAAGAAAATATTTACGACACAAAGATAAAATCTTCGAGAAAAGTCATGAACGAGCACAATACTTGAACTTGATAACTCTCTTCATTTGAGATTCTTCATTATAGTATATCTCTAATTAATTTTTTAAATAATACTGTTATAAAATTGAGAAAATGTAATAACTTGTTAGCAGATTTTACCAAAACTGATGCAAACAGTGATTCAAACAGTTGTTAACTTACCCAATAAAAATGGAACAAGAGTAAAGCTCATCATTCTGAAACGTACTTTATACTTTATATACATTAATAACGCATACAATTAATTTTTTATCGTTGAAAAAAATTTTTTTTTACATAAATTAACGTCCGTTAATATATTAGTTTCTTCGTTTGCAAGCTGCTTTATATGAGAATGTGCTCCCCTTTAATATTGTTTCGATTTGTTTACCGTTACGGATATGTAATTCGATCTTAGTGCTCTCTATGTAAACAAATTTGGCGATGATGTTTATATCTTGCTACAAGACCTTGTATAAGAGCATTATACTTTTCCCAACACAAGACACATCTGAAATCTTGCGCAACACTATTAGATTTTAATTTACGTAAAAAAAATATTTTTTAACGATAAAAATTAATTTTATGCGTTATCAATACATATGTATAAAGAAACATTTGTCGAAGATTCAAATTTATTTTATATGATCATAGAAACATATATTTTTAAATAATTATTAATTATAATAATATCAATAATTATTAATAATAATATTTTATTATATAATTTTTATATTTATATGATAACAGTAATGATCATCGAACTCTTTCAATTATTCTTCAAACTTTATTATTATTATAACAATTAATATAAATCTTTCAACGTTTATAATAAAGCTTTTTAATAAAGCGTTTTCGAAATGTACGAATTTTTTCATATATTTCAAAAATACTTAATCTTATTAATTGTTTTATAAATTGAGCCCTTTCCAGACATTCTATACATAATTTATAATATGCCACCATAAGAGACGTTAACTGTCATTGGCTATCATGTTGCGCGGGAATTGATTTACAGTATGGCTGACGACGGCAAAAGATACAAATGAAATCCACGTTCTTGATATTTATCTTTTCAATGACGGCAACACGATTGAATCTGATCAATCTCAATCAATCTGATGACGCGAGGTAAACAACCCTAGGTACTGCGTTTTACGAAAAACGCCTAAACTTATCGTGAATAATTTATGTTATCTAGTGTTTCGAACAAACGAACAGTTTCTTTCAATTAGAATTAGGATGAGCGTAAAGCGGTACATCCATCCAAGGAACAAATACAAACGACCACCAGATTATAAGCAACTTGCGATCATGTATCCGGAATTTCGCGAGATCGCGATGATGGTACTATATTCTCTGCAATTTATAAATTACATCTGTAATGTAAATAAAATTTAATATGTCATATTATAATCCAATATGTCATATTAAACTTTGTTATATTAATTTTCCGGCGCTGACAATAGATCTTGTTGAGTCCATCGTCAATCATAATCTTAAATTATTGTTATTAAAGTAAACTTAGTATATTCATTCTTTTTTTTTTGCAAGTTTATATATTTCTTTCTTTTTGATGTTAATTGAGATACCAAGTGATCAGAATACTTTCTATCAATGTTGATTCCATAGGATCTTACTGGAAAGATAAGAATCAATTTCAAAGAGAGGAAGAGCCTACAGGTACTTACGGAGACGCTTCTAAAACACGATTTCAATCTGCATATAACCATTCCAGCGGACAATCTGAGTCCTGCAATCCCACTGCGTTTAAATTATATTTTATGGATGGAAGACTTGATGACTCATTCCAAATTGAAGATGGACAAGATTACAGGCATTGACATCGGTGATTATAAAGTTCCTTTTGAAAATGTTTTCCTAAAAATCAAGCATCTAAATGTTGCACTCAGAAAATAGAACAAAGTTGAAATTATTATATCGTGATTATATTAACATAAATATTGCAATGTTAATCTTAAGTGCAATGGTAAAGATAGTTTTATAATGAAATAATGCTTTTTAAAATGTAACAATATTATAAACAATATTACATGTACATGTTTGTATGTGTAGTAATATTATATACCAGCTATCTTGCAATGTACTTGCATGTTTAATATATTTTAGATTGCTACATACAAAATTTGAACAATTTCGTTTCAAATAGGAACAGGAGCAATTTGTATATATGCTTTACTGTTGGCAAAACTATACAAATGTCAAATGATTGGCACAGAAGTGGACAAGGAAAGTGTGGAGTATGCCCAGGAATGCATAAAAAGAAATAAATTAGAAGATCTAATTGAAAGTAGGTTCCATTAAACATACTCATACTGAAGCAAAAGATAAGCTAGTGATATTTTTAAAATTAAAACTTAATTCTATATAACGGGATTTTCTAACGTAGTAATTACAGTAAACTCCAAAAGAATTTTTAAGGATGTAGTGCGAGATGATAGAACTTACGATTTCTCGATGTGCAATCCGCCGTTTTTTGAAAGGGATGACGACTTCGAAAAAGTTGAGAAGGCTCTGCCACCAAGAAATGCGCCCACTGGAAGTACTGGCGAGCTGAAAATCGAGGGTGGCGAAATAGGTTTCGTGACGAGGATGATCGAAGAAAGCGTCGAAATGGGAAATAGAATAAAGATTTACAGCACAATGATCGGCAAGAAAGCTGATTTGATCAGTTTGAAACGATTGCTAGCATCGAAAAATATAAAAAATATGACATGGACAGAATTTTGCCAGGGTCATACAACACGGTAAAGGATATTAAAATAATTATTACACATCAAAATTTTTTAATACAAAATATGTTCATACAGAGTTAATTGAATTATTAATTTATTAGCTAATTATATCATTATTATTTTAGAGCTTATTAAAACTATGTTTGTTAATAGATGGGGTTTGGCTTGGAGCTTCTTATCGCAAAACATTATAAACCTAACTACAGCACCTGTCATCAGAAAACGCGGAAAATCCATAGTGCGATCGTTGAAGAATTATAAAACTTCAATAACATTTCCTATGGATGACAAATTTTCCTGTTTAGACGATGTAATTAGTTTTTTGAAAGCAACTGCAGAAGAATTAAACGTAACGTATTATCTTTCTCTTTGTATGTTACATTTATGAATAATCTGAAATTAATTAAAAAACTTGTTAGCTTTAATTTTTTTACTGCAACAGATAAAACTGCAAGATGTACCTATTCCTGAGGATAGTTTCGATTGTTGGGTCTGTCAAATAACTACTGGAGAAAGATCATGGGAACATATGCGTAGAAAGCGGCGTTTAGCGCAACAAGCCGCATTAAAAAGAGCGAAAGGTGACGACAGCGAATACATTGAGAATGTGCATACTGAAGAAACTTCGATTATTGAAAATGACACAAAAAGTTCGCATGGAGAAAATTCTAATAAACAATTACCTGACAAACACAGTCCCTTGCTTGTCTGTACGTTGTGGATAGAGACTGAAAGTCTTGACGATTCTCAAAATGTAATTACTCAACCTAACGAGGTATTCAGAATATGGATGGTGTTTGACAACGGGTCTGGTGGTTTGGACGCGTTACATTCGCTGCGACAATACTTGATAAATAAAATGGAAATAAGGGAAAAGATTTTAGACAAACCATTAAAGAGAAAGAAAAAAAAATTAAAAAAAGAATGATGGAACAGACGCTATTCTAGTCAAAATCTGGTAGAAAGGATTAAGCAAATAAACAATGCAGAAAATTTTCCACAAGGATCTTAATTAGATCACTATGTTACATATAAAACAATTTATTCCATGCAACATGTTAAAGAAAATTTGTAACAGGATGATATATATGTAAACAAAGTTCGTAACGTTTCTTTATTTCATGATATATGTAATTCGTGTAACTTTATTACTACTAGCTTTAAAAAGTTCCCGGAATTAATTTATCATACAGAAATAAGTAATTTTACATCTTTCACATTATTTCAATGTAAAGAGTAAGTATAGTAATATACTTTTCTCTGAGGAAATTACTTTAAAGGAAATATTGTATAGAGTATTCTCTTGTATAGAGTAATATAGAGATGTAAAGTATTTCTGTGTAATAAATCAATTTCGAAAACTTTTTGAAATTAGTATATAGGACTCCCTTTTCAATTATTATTATTTCAATTACTTCTTTATAATTTGGCTAAGTGCAATGCGATAATTTATTACGATTATTATTGCAATGTGAAACTGAATCCTTCGAGAGAAACGAGGGCAGAGATTTGACTAATTTAATCGATCGCATTTTTACTATCGCTGTAAAAAGATTTCTGGTGCTCTCTTTAGATCCGATCTCGCATAAAATCTATGAGGGCTACAACGAAATAATCAGCACTATTTTTATTCAATAATCAAAATCAAAAACCTATTATCGGACTACCGATATCGCGGTATCGTTCTTCGGTCAAACCGCGGTGAGAGATTCCAGATCTGGCCATGGATAGATTCATAGATATAATATATATAGACCGAGCGTAAGGCGCATAAAGCAGGGATCAGATAGAGAGAGACAGGTAATAGAACACGAGCACTTCGCTCTTTCTAATGAGAGAGTGAGAGAGAACGCTTGCTTATTTTGCGCTTTTTGTCCTTAACTATCTGATCCTCATTCTCGTTTTCTGGATACGCTCGGTCTAGATATACTATGTCTATGGATAGATTCATGAAGCGAGCGTGAAATGAACTATAATTTATATTAACAGTAGAATAACAACTGAGTCTTTTGCTTAAGGCCCTAAATTGCGAAATCGGCTACGATTTGCAATGACTCGGTCGATTAACAATTGGTTACTGCATATTTTAATTACATGATCAAATAACGATACCATTCGCTACATTATACTCTTTTCTCGTCACCATTCTCTGTATTAAATTAGAGATGCATATAGTATATCTCTATGTCAAACAAACATATCAATTAGGTAAGAAAATCTGAATTTAAGAATAACTATAAAAATAAGAGGAAGCACTTCCTTGTGAACCACTGTAATAAAAGAAGATGAAAGAAGATGGATCATGCTCGTAAAGGATTAACTGTAAGTGATACCTTCTTTCTTCTCATCGGTAGCAATTTAGGTAGTATAATTCATACCTAACAAAAAATCGTTATCTTGTAAAAAGAAAGGAAAAAAATGAAACGTTACTGAAAACAAATACGTAATAATGATTGCATGCGCTAATGTATATTAATTCATTGAAGCCCATCTGTCCATATATCTAACATAATTGATAAAATATGTATTTTATCAATATGCTAAATTATATTCAACCTTTTGTAAATTCATCATATTTATACATGCAAATAATTCGTGTACGATAGCTTTAATGAGTACTAATATATATATCCAAGAAAAAAGTATCTGAAAAGAATATGAATTTATCCAAAAGTAATAGGGAAAAAGAAGATAATTAATTTCAAGTCTAATACGCAAATATAATTAAGTCTGAACTTTGTAATATAGATGAACGTTACTTAATCTGACAAATTTAATGATCGATATAATTATTGTATCATCGGTATTTTGCATGGATAAACAATTTGAGCCTTAGAAACGCATCGTTCGCACGCAAGAATAAAGAAATCGTATTGCTTTTTGATTTTATTCGCGATGAGAGAACAACCTCTTTTATGTCTTAATCTTCTTGAAGATTATTCTCTTCAAGCGAGACATGGCACCCGTGTTCTTATATACATTCGATTTAACAGAAATGTGCGTCTTGCATGTAAATTCAATCACGGTGGATATCCTTTCTTCTTTATTTTCATAAACACACTATCAACGATAACAATCTTACGTCTCGTTTCTTTTTTTCTCGTATCCTGATTGTGTTTAAACAATATAACAAAAAACATGCAAATATCATATATATGTATGTATGTATATATATATATATATATATATATATATATATATATATATATATATACACACACACACATATACATATATATATCGTATGCGATGATCCTCGCGCGAAATCGTCATTTTCCGGACTAGGGCTTAAAAAAAAAAAAAGGAAAGACTACTAATATTCGTCGTCGGCGGACGAAAGACTCAGCTCTTCGTTGCCACGATCGATTCCAAAGCGCCAGTTTTGTTGGCTTCCAAGTCTTTTGTTATCTTTTGCTCGACTTCAACTTTTTTCTCTACTATTTTTTTAATTTCCTTATTGTCCTTTTCAGTGATTGCTATAACGGTTTCACCATTCTCCGGCGACTGTTCCTTTTGCCGCTTTTCAATTTCTGCTTTGAAGTTATCAATATCTTGCTGGCTAATTTGCACGAAAAGAATGCCATTGATTACATTAAGCATATCCAGCACTGAACCCATACTGGGCGGTTGCACCTGAATCGGTGGTAGGCTTATGCCTGACTTGCCCGTGTAGATTTCATTCATCTTCTTTTGTAGCACGACCGCTTGCTGAGTCAGATGACGTAAGCAATCGCTGCTCTCCTTCGTTTTCTCGTGTTCTTCACCTAGTAGCTGCTTATAAATCGCGTAAGTCTCTTTCTCGTTGTTCAGCGCTGCTCTGAAGTCGCCCATGCATGACTGTGTGCGTGCCACTAAATGATACGATACCGCAACCTTCAACGAATGAGGACCGTGATAACGTAGATTCAAGGCTAATGCGTGCTCTAGGAAACGCAACGATAGCTCATATTCGCCAACCGCATGCAAAATCAGCGAAATGTTGCTCTGCAAGAATCAAGCATCACGTTATTATTATAATTTAAAAGTTAATTTTTTGGAAAAAATTTATGATGCTTTAAAAATATATTTCTTTATAAATTATATGTGTATATAAATATAACAATAACTTCGTACAGGAAATTTCTAAGTATTTCTGAGTATTATCTGATTAGACTTACATCGAGCAAGGCCACTTCCGGATGATCTTCACCACAGACTAATAATGCAAGATAACGTGCTCTGTATAGTAATCTTAATGATACAGATACTTGTCCATTGGCAAAGGAATATAAGGCGAGATGTATCTGTAAGCAGAAAATAATACATTATTATTATGTTATATAAAGAATATTATTAATTTTTATTTTCTGTATATTTTTATCTAATATATAGATGTATCATATATAAAATTACTTTATTTTAGATTTCTCTTACGTTTCTTAAAATAATTGATATAACTTGATATAATTTACATATTCTGTGATGGTGTACGGATGATCGATGCCATTAACTCTTTCCGACATGAGAACTGCCTTCTGCTGAGTGGCAAGTGCTTCCGCGTGATCACCCATTATGTAATTCAATCTTGCCAACATTCTAAGACACTGCGCAATTTCAGGATGCATAGCACCATAGACATTATTGAGGAGATTCAACGCCTCGCTGATCAACTCATATCCATCCTTTAAGTATCCTTGTGTAATCTTGTTTTGACCAGTAGTGTAAAAATTGTACGCATCACTAGCCTGAAAAACGATGAGATTTCAAATTATCTTTAATGTAATTTGCAGTTTAAATAAAAATTACTCTTCACATTTTTAAAGATTTAAAAGCTTTTTATATCCGAATATTAATTTAAATTTTTTAAAAAGTATTTTTTAATTTTAAATTTTATAGCTATTCTATATTAAACGTTTCGTTTGTATTCAATTAGGACTTACTCTAGGATTGATATGTTTAACGACAGGGAAAATGTTCAATATATCTTCTTCGAAGAATGTCGCTCGATTTTTGTTTTCGAAGTTGTATTCACGCAACAGTATCTGAATGCCAGTCTTGATGCAGAAGCTGCGCAGCAGTGAAATTTTTTGTAGATGGAAATGTTCTATCGTGGCTTCGAGAGATTCTGGGCTCGGAGTTTCCCAATCGTAGTAGGCCTTTAAATCACCCTTAATTTGCTGCCATAGCGATTTAGGCGTCAACGATGCCCACTCTACCTCCGACTGCTGCGGTCCATTGTTCCTTCCCTTGCGTTTATTGCGACGTTTGGCAGTTTTGCTTTGAAGCTGAAATAAAAAATCATGTCAAATTCGCAATTTATTAAAATTTAATTGACTGAAATCTTAGTAACTATTACTTATCACTGTTTTTATTATTAACTTGTAATCTTAATTTTTTATCGTTACCATTAATTACTTAATTAATTATTACGAATCATTATGAATTATAAACTTAGATTATACCTCTTCTAGATTTTGTTGTGGATGTATAATCTGTGCCGAGGACAGTAAGCAATTCAGAAAGTGACTGACGGCAGCGGATAGACTCATTAGTTCCGTACCCTGTAAAATAATATATTTGCAACTTACTTGTGTACATTTCTTAAACATATTGTGATTTTTACACAATTAAATTGTAAAATTGTACCTGCATGTAAGAAGTAAAAATATGTTTGGCCGATCGAAGAATTAGTTCGGATACGGCAATGCGATTGAGATATTGCAACTGCGGTACTGCAGCTAACATAGCCGCCAATTTACCGAGATAACGAACGTTAATGCCTCTACCATGGAGAGCTTCCACTAGTGTACTGCCATCCATTGCGGCCCCCGTGTGATCCAGGCACTCCCGAATCTGTGCAACAAAGATTTATTTTAAAAAAATACGATAATTGTATATAATAGTAAAGACCAATTCATATTTTAAATTCAGTCGCAAAAATGAAGTAAAAAACTGTACTATTAAATCACAACCTTGCGATAAACTTACGAATGTCGGCAGCTGTACTGTAAGCAAGAAGTCCGCGGCATCCTTCACCAATTGCTTTTGCTTCTTCAGGTCAGAGCCATTAGGATCTGGATGCTTGACGCCGGGTGAGAACACATCTGGATTGAATCTCACATCGAATTCGGCATCTCGCAGACTACCCACCGCTGCCGCTGCTCTTCGCACTATCTCCTTTGTGCTCTCCTCCACTATCCTCGCCCAGAAATAAAATTTGTTACAAAATCAATTTTCGATCTTGTAATAATTTCTTTGAAATTCATGCTCTTTACTCTTTCTTCTTTTTTGCAATATTTATTATTTCTTTATTCTTAATAAAATTCTGATAAATTCTTGTCAAATCCTGATAATAATTAATAAAATTTTGAAGACTATTTTTCATATGTATTATTTTATACAGACGCATAATCAATGCGTTTAGAGAAAAATGAGAAATATAATACATACATTCTTGTTTCTCACCGCCAGTGATTGAATCAGTGATGCTCTCGACAATTTTTTTAGCTTCATCAGCTTCTATTATAGATTGTGCACAATCTTCCTTGTTACTATCCACTGTTACAACGGCAGTCGAGTCTTCCTTTTTATCTTCCTTCTTATCTTCCTAACAATATTAGTCTTTATTATCTTCTGCATCTATACTACCTCAAGTTTTTTGCATTTTGAGCACAAATACAACAAAAATGAAATATAAAAAAAATATCTATTTATGTGTATACCTTGACAGTTGCCTCTTTTTCTTTTTGAGACCTTCTAGCTGACGTAAGCTGTTGGAGATGAACAGCCGCATGCTTGATAAACTGAACATATCTGGACTCAACGAACGAATCTATGAGCTCTTGCCGCAAACAGGCCAATCTGTGTTTGTGTTCTATTGGAAAACCTAAGGCTCGTGCTTCTTTGCTCAACTCCACACCTTCAACTGAATGTGAAAAATGTTTCCCAAATAAATAAAACAATCTTTTTACATAATTCTAGATAAGATTCAACTCACGTTTCAAAAAATTAACATCGGGTGGGAAAGTCCTCAACAGATCAAGCACATAATGTCGCGAGTCATTACCAATGATACCCTTGCATTCTACACTGCTGCAAAGTTCGATTTCATCGCCTGCGTCATTGATTACTTTGTGCGGAAGGATCTTTAATTGCTGCCCAGCTTTGTTTAACTAAACGTTTTAAATATATGAGTTTTAAATATATTAAGTAACAAATTATATTAAATAATACAGCATTTTTTTCAATATAGAGAGATAATTTTACCAGTTCAAGATATTTAGGATGTGTGAGAACTGTTTTTCCAAAATCGATTGATCCATAAACTACTGATTGTTCTTGTTCGCGTTCCAATATACCTGGTATGATAGATTGCGCGGTTACGCGGTAGCCTCTAGAAGAAAATATTTACAAAGAAAAGATTATTAACCAAGAACGTGTTAAAAAGAATAAGAAATTCAAGAAACACACCTATAATCAATGACGACGGTGCCGAGAGTATAGAGACCATGTAAGTCCACAGCCGCGTATACTCGGACGCCCTGCAGGTCATTACGAGGCGCAATAAAAGCTGCGGCGTCACCACCTAACTCCTTATAATGATCGCGTACATCGAAACCAAGTGAAAAAAAAATGTTGTTCCAGATAAACATCTGCATTTTGGCCTCTTCGCCAGGATTAATTGCCATCACGTTGCCGTCAATAACGGCCATTGCTCCACGAGTGGCGGCCGCCACGAAATCGCTGTGGACCTAAACAAAATAAAAATATTATTTAAGAATAATTAAAAATTAAAAAAATTAAAAAAAAATAAAAATTTATTAATAAAATTACTAAAATAATAGCATTTATTTTCACTAGTATTATTACAGTTTAGAAATGTACTGTTATATATGTAGTGTCTTTGAACTAAATAGCATACCTTAAAGATAGCGCGCTCTCGTAGCAATCTTTCAGGAAGATTTTTACGTGGTAATTCCCTTGTGGTTTGCAGTTCCTCGTTCCAATCGCGAGTTTGTCCCGGAATATGTTCCTCGTATCCCAGCTTAGAAGAAAAAGCTAAAAAAAATTAATTAACTTTCTGTGACAATTCCCACAGCATTATTAATTAGTTGTCGAGTGATTAAAATCAAGTGACACAATTAAGAAAAGTAAACTTTATTTACTTTTTATTTGCTAAATATTAGAGAACTTTCTTTTATTTTTTCTAAAACTTACTATCTTCCGCGCGAATGGCGTCAATAGTGTGCTCAATTTGCGGCGCGCTCCAAGCATACAGTTGATAAGGTGTGGCTACTCGCTCAAAAGGATGCCTCTGAGTTCTGCGTCGTTGCATAGAGGCGAACGCTCGTTTAAAGCTCGGACTAAGCTGATTTAAAAGCTCGATTAAACTGTGACATAAATGGCTAGGCGTAGCTGGTTTAGGATTAAACACTTCTTTAGTTGACTGATTGACAAAGAAACCTCTGGCGCACGCGGTCAGATAATATTGCTTATCCTCCAACGTGACCACATGTAAGTACATCAAATCACCGTGAAGTTTTCGGTGGCCAGGCGGTGGATTCCATCCTGACGTTGTTAGAACCTTAGAAAAATGGAAAAGAAATCTTTTGTCTCTCTTGGTAAAAAATACAATCTAGTTTCTAATCTTTTAAAAACAGGCATGTTTGATCTTTGAGTTATTTTCTTCAAAGCGATTATTTTTTATTATTTCGAGTAAAGTTAATAATAGTTAGTATATTTATAGTTTTTTTCTTATTTCATATTTAATTTATAACAATTATTAAACAATTATTCAATTTATTATGTACTACTATATAATACTACTAACTTTGAGGCATGGTGGGCACTTTTGTTCCTTTGCCTGCGGTTGGAGGGGCAACAGGGGTCTGTCCCTACTACAACCGGGTATGATGTAATCGGGTGGCGTGCAATCGACTGAATCCGCTCGGGTCTTCTTTTTCTCCAGAATATCGCCATTCGTAACAACATTGAGAAATGACAGGCTGCTGCACTCGACGCCGTTGTAAGCATCCGCTGGATCCACAGACTTGAGCAGATCGCGTACGTGTCGCACGTGTATGCGTGCCTCCCGCATCGTATACGGCTCCTCAACTACCTTGATGATCGAGCCGTCCTTCAGGCCTTCGATATTCTTCAGTTCAGCGAAGTTGTCTAACGTGTTGCCATCCAACTGCAGTGAAAAACACGTGCGATGACACGTGTCTTCGCGGTCCATGAGTAACTGATGTATCTCCTGCAAAAGAAAAACGCGTTAGTAAAATTCGTACAAAGATATTGATTTATTTAACTATTAATTTCATCAAAATACTTTTTAGAAATCTTGCAGTAACTTTAATATAAACATAATATAACAGATGTGATACAAAGCAATAAATAAAAAATATTAACAAAAAATAGCTGAATGCCATTAAAAATAAAAGAGCTTGAAAGTAAAATTATGTTTAAAGTAATGATATATGAAAACGATTTATTAAGTAATAATTAACAATTTAAACTATGTATCGTTAGACAATGTACACATGGACACCTAAAAATTTTGTTATTCGGAAAAAGCAAACAGTTACCTGAACGAGTTCCATGCTAGACACCTGTATGTCAAAGGGTTCAGAACCAGGGCTGACAATTTTGACGGTGAAGCCCAGATCCTGAATGAGAACAACTTCCTGTTCATTCGAGGTATTTTTCTCCTTGTCAGTTTCTTTTTCGTTCTTATCACTATCTTTATTGTCTTCATTCTTTTCCTTTTCACCTTCCTTCGTTGCTTCAACCTCTCCCTTTTCCACAACATTCTCTGTGGCTGTGCTCGTGCTTCCACTTTCTTCTGACTTCTTTTTCACTTCTAGAAATAATTCACCGTATATAAAAGGCATAATTCCACGAATTATGTTATAACTTCTTAATAATGTTATTGTAAATTTATATATTTTATTAAAGTACTATTAAATTAATTACATGTATTAAATTATTATTGAATTTTAGCAAAACAGGAAATCATAGAAAACACTAAATTCAAATTCATGTAAATTTTTACATTTATCAATTTCTTTTAATTTATTTACAGAATAAGAGACATTTGTTACTACATTTCTACTTAATATATTTCATTTTATGAATTCACATTAGACAAAACAGTCTTAAAGATAAGTACAAAAATAATTAAATTGAACGGAATGAATTAGTACAGAATATAAAATGACTTGATCTCGCCCTGACACTGAAAGAGACACACGACGCGCGCGTTTATAAATACATCTCACAGTCCAAGTAGTTTCACGTTGTCAAGCGCACCTTCCGATGCACTTTCAGACGCACTCTCTCGCCACTCGCATTCATCGATGTGCTTATAAATAAGCAGTAAAGTAAATAGTATGCGTACTATTTATATTGAGGCATGTGTTTGCAATATTGACTTTAGAACGCCAGCAACGATCTATGTTAAGAAGATATCCATTAAATCGTTTGTAGCGATAATAATTATATTATTTTTTATTACAATATTTAGTTTTGTCGATTCTGTTTCTTAATTTTTGATATATATATATATATATATATATATATATATATATCACATATTATTAATTTATTCCTCTCATTAATTTCATTAATCTTTTCATTCCTCTTTACGTTATTTATTAAAACAATCTAATAATTGTAATCCTTATTAAAACTATTGTAATTTCTACTAATATAAATCGTTTTATACGTAGTGTTTTATTTTATTTCCTATTTCATTCTCCTCTTTCTTTCTTAATTGCTTAATTATTATTATTATTAAAACTAAAAAAATTATTAACCATATTAATTTTTATTAAAATTAATAATTATAAATTTACATATAGATTCTTTCTTTTTAGTTAAGAGATATTCTCACTAATAACAAACTCTATTTTCTACGATAATCAAAACGCATATTTATTATGATCTTTCCTAAATTGGAATGTCCTAAATTGGCAGTTCCTAAATTGGAATGTCTAACTACTGCATAATTTTATACAGGTAATCATAATTAATTTTCCGCCGTTTTAAGCCACGTTTCATAAATATCACTCATCTTGAGTCGTTAACGATAGCAAGAAATTTGTACGACTGATAAGAGAACTATTCCATAATTCAAGTACCGAGGAGATTATATAAAATCAGAGTACGAAGAAAAAATAACTAAGATGAAAATCAAATTCTCTAATTTAAATTAAAAATCCTTGATTTTTCTTAATAATTTTTTCTATGGGTGGATGCTTGAATCGAGGTAAACTTAATTAAATGAAAAAAATGATAAGGAGACGTAATATGTGCGTAAAGAAATGTAATGTTATTAAATTTCTTATGTAGGAAATGGAAATATCCTTGGCAATTAGATAACAAAATTTCAAAAAGTTTGAAATATTTTGTAATACTTTGTACACAACTTTTCGTTCTCATATTCCTTTAGTGGCGTTTATCGTCTACTTCGCCGTCTTATCATCACGTTTATCATGTAGTGTTCCATCGCTATATTCTGTGTAGAAGCATTGTACTCCTGTTACATAGGTAACGCGATGCAGATAAGACATTTTATCACAAAATAACGTGATAAATAGTGGGAAAGATGTATACAGGCGACGACTATGACGATTACTACGAATATTATCGAGATATCTGTTTAGAAATAACGGATGATAAGAAGATATCGTTAAAACATGTCAAATTTAAACTTGATATTTTTAACAAACACTTAAAAAAGATGCCATTTATATAAATTTTTACTTTAAAGATGAAGCGTTGTAAACAAGAGTAAGAAAAAAATTTGTTCTAGTTGAACAAATCAAATAAAAATATTGACTTTCGAAGAACTCACAAACTGTCGCGTATGTTTTACTTGGTTATTATAGTTATCTATTGTTAGATAACTGAGTTTCGAAATAAAATGAACCTATTAAAAAGATGCACTTACACGGCGTAAACCAGTGATAACAATATTCACGACTCACGCATAACTGATAAATAGAACGATGTCCATCGCCGTAATATTATTAGAATGTTACTGCTAATAACTATCGAACACCAGCATCGATTATTATTCATGCATCTTGTGTTTTCCGAGCGGAGCACGTTAACAAACGTAATTGTCAGTTTCATTCATGCGGTATAACATGAAAACCGCATGGCTTTAAAACATCTCATTCATAAAACGGTCCTACAATCATATAACCACAAATATTAGCAAACTGCCGAGCTTTTCTTCTCGCCATTAAACTACCACATAATTTAATTTGCCGACGCGGTGCCTATAACGAAATCGCAACGATGCGGTATCGTCATCAGTTGATCCTAGTGATCAATTAGTTATCACGTTTTTATATAATTCTATAAATTTCATACAGTTTTTCAATCAAATAAAAATTTTCCCCTGAATTTTATTGTATAAGCGTTCCAAAAATTATTAAATATTTTTGAATAACAAAAACTATGTAAAATGTCATTAAAAAATAAAAGTTATAACAGATTTATATTATATTAATAACAAAATTAAAAAATTTATTAGATATTAAAAAAGTAAAAATTTACAATATATGAATTAAGAAAAACATATTTCTTAAATAGATAAATAATATTTAAACTAAATAATAAAAGATTTTTTTAATTTTGAAAGAAATTTTCAAGACTCCTAATGTTGCAGACGTATCTATTCAAACAGCAAAATCTGTGTCAACTGTCAAGAAATTGAAAAGACTTGAAAAGAATAAACTTAAGGATAAAGGATGAGCTGTAGGTAGCTATAGTATTTACTGCTAAATATAGAATCCAAGCGACGGGTTTACTGTACTGAGAGTTATGCGAGTTCACGTTGCGGCGGAGACACGTGAGGAGGATCGATTTAAACACGCAAGCTCAAAGGTGAAAGTACGAGAACATCGCAGCGTCGCTCCTGCAATTGCGTCAGTTGGTTCGATTCGATTATCATCGAAGGATGTTTGTTTGATGTAGAACTCGCCGGCACAATAATATAATAGTCGGCGCCGATAACCCCTGCTATCGACACTCCGCGATCCCGCCGCACGAGCATTGTTCCCTTGTGGTACACGTGCATAAGAGACGGATCGTTAACACAAGGCTCTCTCTCTTTCTCTCTCCTCCCTTCTAGTTTCTAACTCAACCTGCAAATATACACGAACGGTTATGCACAAAACTTTCGCATCTTTCGCTCAAGTTTCTCCTAGATTTTTTCTAGAATTCTTCCAACGCAACTCTTAAAAGTTCTTAAGTAGCCGAACACCATACAAACTGGAGTTTAACAGAAAATATATACTTGTAAAATATACTTGTTGTCTAATCCAAAAGAAATTGTTCCCTAACAATTTTAGAAAATTGAAGCTTTCAAGCCACACACGTGCCATTCATCTGTTCCACATCCGAGAAGAGCAAAGCGTATCTCTTCAGAGGGAAAGTCTCCTCGTTGACGAGTCACATCCTTCGTGCATAAGTCTTTTTCCCCATCAATCAGCGTTGACCTTTGAGAGAGAAGCATGTGTTTCATATTATTTCTCTTCCACCCCTATAATTTTTCCACTTATGTCAACCTGACAAAAAGAGCAATTCCACTACATGGAATTGAGAAAATTATTTAAAGTTCAAAATCGATTATCCAAACGCTTTTCGTTTTCTTATAATACAATAGTCAATAATTGCCATATAATTGCCGAAATCTTGCAAATCATTCTACATCCTTGGTCTTGAATACCCAACTCGTCGTCCTCCCCTCCTTCCAACCACGAATACATTGCACCATGTATTGACATCACTCATCGGTGTTGCATCATACACAATTTATATTTATCTTTCACCATATTATCATCTCAATACGTTAGAATGTAAAAAATCATGTACGAATACATCCATCATATGTATATGAATATGCATCTAATTTCAAAGATTTGTTACAATCCTATCGTGCCATCGTCACTCATCCTGAACGTTGATGTTACGTCATGTTGTTTCCTACCTAAAATTCGAAATTTATCATAAATGCTGATGATGCGCGTGAAGGCTTCTCGTTCATACGGAATCGATGTTTTTGTCGAGCACAGCTGGAGACGTATTACGTAAACGTGATTACAGCACGTTTGTGACGCGTTGCCGGTCCTAATGGGGCGATTTATGGATGAGCTATCACAGATATCCCTTATAAGAACCTTACAGTTATTAGGGATCAACAAATACTAACAGTATCATTGATCATACGTGATTAATAATTGAAAGATTGATACGAAATTCATGATGAATTGACTATGATCCAAATTTTCTTATTCTTGAACATTAAAATCGCTATGTGATAGAAATATTGACAGTGGTAATAATTCGATATTAATAATCAGTGTTATCATAAAGCCCAGGATTGGGTTAATGTTTTTTTTAATAAATTAAATAGAAATTAATGGTTTCTGAAACTAATTTAGTTACATGAATAAAAATCCCAGTTAGAAGTTATTTTAAAATCAAATTAACTTAAGTTATAAATTAAAATTCAAGTTTGAAAAGCATTATTTATATGAAATTAGATAGTCGTAATTTAAAACAATCATAATATATGTAGATCATCAGATAAATTAATATTTGACTTAATTGTAACTTAAGTTGTTGAAATAACAAAAAAATTGTTTGTCATGTATTTTTTAAAATTCTTTCCTTTTACATAGATAAATTTTTAATAATTTATGAAACAAATAAATTAAAGTTTATGTGTTTTAACTAGTTAAAGTTAAAAATTAAATCGTTTAAAATTCAAAATTAAATAACTAGTTGAAATTGAAAACTAAATAATTTAAAGTTCAAAATTAAGTTAAAAGTTATTAACATTTTAACTTTATTATTAACTTTTAACTTTTTAATTAGTTACTATACAGCTCTGTTTTCCCTATCGAGACGCTTGTCGGAGGACTCATCGCAGATTCATTGACCGAGGTTACTGAATTATCACTTGAAGTTGCAGGAAAATTCCAACAATTCGCACCTCCGTCCTAAATGCTCGAGGGTTCCTTGCGCTCGCGTGCTCTGTGGGATGTCCTTCGCTAGTGGTTTAGGGTTTAGAAGACAAACATCGGTTTCTCAATTGTATCGTTTATCGCATAGAAGGTAGAACCTAAAGAAATTGGTGTCATAATCCCGTTCCATCTGTTGATATTAATAAGAAAATTCGAAAACTTTGAATACTTCAAGTACTTCGAAAGAGAGGTGATCTAAAAAGACCTCGATGAAGTTCCTGGTTCGAATCTTTTCTTTGAGAGAAATTTAACTGCGATCGTCACAGGTATAAAGAACGGTGTAGCTCGGTTACGAGTTGACAAAAAAGAGAGGGGGAGGGGGGAGAAAAGAAACATACAGATAAAAATCACTTAATATTCGGTTCTGGTGAAAAAGCACCTCGCAGACCGGCGAGTACCGAGGACATTCGTCCGTTGGCGCCGCGACGCGTCTTCTGCTAGGCCATCCCCTTCCCCCTCGGCGTCCCTCTTCGTGCTACTTGCGGCTCACATGACCCCGTGCGTCGAGATTCGCGCAATTCGCGGGGTTACATAACGCGCGCTTCGTCTCGCTCCCGGTCGCACACACATACATTCTCTCTCTCTCTTTCTCTCCCACGCTTCTCGTCAGAGGCCGGCTTCGCGCACGACGAAGCGAGACACGGTCTCGACGAGACTAACAAGACGTCCTCGTCGAGACCCGTAGACCCGCGGCTCCGGCGTCGCGTCCTCGTCGCCGGAGGATTACATAACGCTCGCCGGAGCGCGCCGCGGATTAACCTTAAAACCCCTCTCGTGAGCGCCGCGCGCGAGAATTTAGTTGATCGGTAGTACTGACCGGTAGTAGCCACCCTCGTGGCCTCGTGCACCTCGCCGCCGTTCAGCAGGGGTATCTTCGCGTCGCCGCTGGTTTCCCGCTCGGACGTGTCGATCTGTGCGCCGACTGCCATTTCGACGACTCGAACTATCACGATGAGGAAATAAAACGGAACGACGACGACAG